>NC_139705.1:10233344-10462747 GCF_964188405.1 Protomyctophum parallelum
CCTCAGTCTTAACCAGCCACGTAAGTCGCTAACCCTAACCTCAGTCATAACCGGCCACGCCTCAGTCTTCACCGGCCACGTAGGTCGCTAACCCATAACCTCAGTCATAACCGGCCACGTAGGTCGGACTAACGTGACATCTGACTCATGCTCCCGCATTACACACAAACCCCGACAATGACAGAATATAGCGGCTGTAGTTATAGCAAACAGAAAGCACACAGGCGAGCACGTAGAAAGCTACAGGCAATTATAACTTTTGTCCTGATGTGCAAATGTTGCACATTATTGAATACACATATAGGATAGAGCAAAAGTGAGTAAGCTTCATGCATCATCTCTCCTTTGAAACACACAAGCATGCACACGCACACACACAATCCATCACCACAGTAGCTAGAAAGTGTCCCAGCGGCAGCACACTAAATGCTAAATAATTGAACGCTATTTTCACTTGAAATATGTTAACACTTCACTTCATCCCTGTCCCACAGGGACCAAACTCACTGATTATTTTGGTCTTCGCTCTCTCTCTACACACTGAAACTGCCACGTAATGCAATGTTGCGCGATATATTCGTTGCTTAAAAGCAAGGACGCAAAAAAAATCAGAGATATTAAATATGCTGTAAGAGCATTTCGGCAACAACGATGTATAGAGTCCTCTCTGTTGGTATGTGTGGAAGATGGTAAATGGCCACCATTTAGATGAATCAATACTGTACCACAAATTTCATTTCTTGACAAACACAGCTAGACAAAAATAAATCACAGGGTAAAATAAATAGTGATTGTACTCGGCAGCTTTGAAATGAACATGCTACTGTTAAATTCTGGGGCGTCAAAAATGTCTTGTCTTACTGTATGTCCTGACTGTTTACCAGCAAACCGGAAGTACTGTGTCTCCCTCTCTCTCTCACACACACACACACACACACACACACACACACACACACACACACACACACACACACTATGTCATTAGTGTGTGCACCTTACACACTACACATTCTGTACATCAGATAGGCTACAGTACTGTGCACACAGTGCACACACACATACCAAATCCAATATCACGCAGTAAACATTGTGGATAGCAATTGTCATGCACGCACGCACGCACGCACGCACACACACGCAGACACACACACAAACACACACACACACACACACACACACACACACACACACACACACACACACACACACACACACACACACACACACACACACACACACACACACACACACACACACACACACACACACACACACACACACGCACTTAATCAATCTAGGATGTACAGTATGCCGATATTACTAGGCTCACTATTAATAGGAGACAGAGACACACCTCTAGGTTCAGCTTTCTATTAATAGCATGTGTAATATTGTATTCTTACCATTCTGTAGACAATGAAGATGGCTCCCATTCACTTCTAGTAGAGAGAATGAAGCACACACTCACACCTTCACATACCGGCCTCTTCCCTATACCTCTCTGTCTGTTCTGCCTCTCCCCTCAGCCTACCCTCTCTCTCTCTCTCTCTCTCTCTCTCTCTCTCCTTTGTCTACTTCCCTCTCTCTGCCACTCCTCCCTTCTCATCCACTGTTCCCTCCCACCCTCCCATCCCTTCCTCTTTCTAACTATACTGTCCTCCTTTTTTCCTCTTCTCCCCCTGTTTTCTCATACACCACCCCCCCCCCCCCCCTCCCTGCCACTCAACTGCTTTTTTGTCATTTCCATTCTCTCTTCAACCTCTACATCCCCCCCTGTCTGTCTTGTCTCCCCCCCCCTCTCTCTCTCTTTCTTCCTTGGCTTTCTCTACCTCTCTCGCTCAGCCCCTCCCCTCTCTCTCACTGGGTGTATTCTCTGTGGAAATGCATGGATGCTTTCTTGACAGCAGCTCTCCACGTGTCTGCTTGTGATGTGTGTGTGTGTGTGTGTTTTCACTCTTCGGTGCACACTCATCTGCCCAGTCTCTCTGTCTCTCTCTCACACATGCTCCTGCATTACTGGACTGGTGCAAATGTGTGCAAAAATCTGTATACACACAAGGTGGATACTGAGTAATTAGCATGCAGGTGCATGCGCACACGCACACACACACACACACACACACACACACACACACACACACACACACACACACACACACACACACACACACACACACACACACACACACACACACACACACACACACACACACACACACACACACACACACACACACAGGTGTGACTGGAAGCCTTTCCCCCAGTCTGTCTGAAATTGTCTTTCACAAAACCAGACAGATGTTATGTTTAATTCTCATCCAGATCAGTCTAATATTTTTTTATGAATACATCATGGTTCCGTAATAGTAGGCTACATCCTTTAAATATGTATTAATGAATTACACAATCCGTTTTTGTTCTTCCTTTTGAAAGACATCCTCACCTGTCTTTTCATCATTCTTTTTGTTTAGACAGTATAGAAATCTAAGGATCTGATCCCAGACCAGATACAATCTCACGTGCATTCTCAGAGTTACAAATGGATAAGTGAACCTCGCAGATTCTCCGGTGTACATGAATACATGTTGGTCGCTCTCACTGTCGATTCCGCAGACATCTTTTCCAGCCATTGACAATGGAGGCCATGCAGTGTCCTTTCTTAAAATTCAATACTAAATAATTAATAACAGACAGCTCCCAGAGCCCAGACAGAAAACGATTAAACATTTATATGAATTGATTTAACCTTCAGTCAATTGAATACAAATTTAAATCCAATGGTACTTCTCCCGTCTGTGTTAACATATAGGGTTTTTCTGTCAGAGAGGACAGGTTTTGGTCATAGACCAGGTTTTAAAGCGTCAACGCTGGTTATTCATTCGCACACGCACATCCACATGCACAAGGACCTGAATGCCCGCACGTGTGATGACATTAAGTTCCCTTGAATTCACTCCCGCCAAACCTTAACCCTCACACTACAAGGTTATAAGATTATAGGCACCTTAACTCATTTACTGCCCAATTTATTTCACCTCCTGTTCTCTCTCAGAGTGAGCTCTTATTTTGAAGACGAAAAACCTGAACCGGAAGTAAAAACAGCAAGTTTTATTTACCCGAAACATACATTTTGTATCCGCAACCAGCGACGCTTTAGTCATGAGCCGTGAATAAAGCCGTGGGAAAGGAATCCGAGATAACTGCTAATTTGTCAAATTCAATTAACATTGAGGTGGATGGAGGGGAACTTTTTAATGTCCTGTTTATCGATCAGGTAGCAACCGAGAACTATTCGGACGGTGGTGGGGAACGTGATCTAACGTAATCAATACAAAATAAAAAAACACATTTTTGGCAGTCTGGGCCATTGCGGAAAATACTCGTTAAACTATAGTTTTTGCCAGTAGATGAGTTAACATAGCGTCACAGAACTCAACGGTATACATGGACGGCGCCGCAGTGGAGAGACGGCCAGCGTGTTCAACCCATTTTAGTGTTAGCATTATGCTATGCTTTAGCTATTGAAAAACAGCAGATCTACAAGCTCATAGCGCGCCACCGAGTGGCGCGCTACGAGCTTGTAGGTCTGCTATTTGTGAAGATCCTACACAGCAGGGGTTCCCAAACTTCTTCATGTCAGGGACCCCCGAATTGACGCTAATTATAGCCCGCAGAACCCCCATTTGAAAAGTATATGCCAGGGACGCCACTTTGGGAACCACTGTCCTATACAGTATGGGCCTTCAGAGTCACCACCACACAGAGGGAGTGGACGGCAATTCATGACGATATTAAATTGGTCAGTACATTCCATTCAATGTATTTGGAGACTCTACCACGCACGCACAGACACACAGTATATACCATATCTTACAATACTCAATTCAATATACCGTACATACAATACAATATACATATACAGACTAGAGTGACATCAGCGAAAACTAAAACTACCGTACAACCATTGGTGCTTGATATCAGGCACCAGGCCGTTTAGGGAGGATATGTGTGTGTGTGTGTGTGTGTGTGTGTGTGTGAGAGGTGGCTCTTAACCCATTCTGAACGGGAACCCATTTTGGTGTTAGCATCATGTTGTGCTTTAGCTATTGAAAAACAGCAGATCTACAAGCTCATAGCGCCCACCGAGTGGCGCGATACGAGCTTTTAAGTCAGTTATTTTTGAAAAATCGAAGAAGGACTGACATTTTTAGAATCTGATCTCAGGTCAGAATGGGTTAATCAGACCAGTGTGTGTCCAGTGGAAACCTCGTATGAATCTGACCTCAGGTCAGAATGGGTTAAAGGTCAGGGTTTCCGATGTCTCATGGTTGCCATGTATGCCTACCTGTCGAGAGGTGACCAGGTCTTGGATGCGCGCAGGCAGAACAGAGGGCAAAGGTCGCAGCAGGCATTGTACAGCACCTGCACGAACATGTCCCCTCTATAGCGTCTGGGTCTTCATGGACTCACTGGACCTCTGACCTCTGGACAGACCTCTATCCGGAACTAAGACAAGTCCACAACTAAGACAAGATCTGTCCTATGTACGGAGACAAGCAACCAGCACTTTGGGTGAGTCATTTGATCACATTTATTCTCCAGTCCTCATTTATTTTCATTTTTTATTGAATTCAAATTCATTGATGTTACCTGGTCGTGCCAGAGACACAATCAGCTCACTTCCACTGGCCATCTCTGTTCCAACGGTAGAGGAGTCTGTTCAACAAAGTGGTCAAGTCGACATCATTGATGTTCTACCCCCCACAAAATGTCTGCTAAGCAAATAGTGCCACAATGGTCAATGAAGTATATATGGTTTAAGTGGTTACTTTCTCCTCAGGAATCATTCAAGTATAAATTATTACGTCAGACAGACTCCAAGTCAGTCTGTCAACCAGTGTATCAGGGAGCAGATGGTTAGCTAGTTATCAATCAGTTATGCTGTGTTTTCCACCAAAGTGTTTTTTTAATTTAATGTATTATTATGTATTTATGTTTCCCAGTTCAAAGCGCAAGGCACTCACATCCAAATGCCAGAGTTGAACTCTTTGCCTACGTGAAGGTGGGACACAGAATACCCCTTATACACAGCACCTCATCACGCCACTGGCATTTCCAGCATAGTCGAAATTCGAAACATCAGGACAGCCAGCCAGTGTGTCAGTACACCAGTCATGCACCAGCTATATACTGTATAGCTGGTGGCTAATGTACAATTTGATCCTGGCTACAAATTTACATTCCTGCAGCATATCTGCAAATCCTTTCTGCCTCACAGCCAGTGGTCAGTGTCAGTATACACTACAGTATAGGGTGCTAGCAGCATGTATACTGCAGTGGCCCACATACTGTAGCTTTACACTGATGACCACTGTGACTGTGGCAATATGGATTCAGGACAGCAAAACAAAACAATGAACCAGAACACAACAAAAAAAGAATCCAAGGCAGTCAAATACAGACAATATGCCCTGGTCAATGACCCTTGAATCAATATGACATTTCACCATATTTAAAAGGCCATACACTAAGTAAATATGAACAAGGCTTTACCGACTCGGCTGATGCTAACAGAGCACTACATGCTAAAGCTAACATAAAGGCATGGGCCACTTAAGTGTTAAGTTGACACAGTGCCCAGACTGCCCACAATCTAACAAAGCAATTCTATGCAGGATAACCCAATGTACGAGAATCAAAAACTAGACTAAGGCTAACATAAGATGTACTTACTGTACAACCCATTTCAATGCAGATACCGTTTCTAATAGTTCACAGAGTCCAGGTGTCATACTGGTCTGGCTAAGCCAGTAATAATCTTCGTGGGAGAGTATAGCTTCTTGCTGCAGATTAGCTAGGCAACCCGGTTGACCTAGGGGTCAACCGGGTAAGCAGCCATCTGTTGCTTCACTCAAAGGGAGGCTAGAAATACTACAACGTATGACAGGCAAAGACACTCCTGTGTAAGTTACCTATTCGCAGTTACTTCTCCACTCTATTCACACATTCTGCCATTGCCTCAAGTTAGTTGGTTGAAGGCTTAACCAGACAGAAACGTATATGTTATAGTAAATGTCAACGTTACTGTACATTACATGAAATCTATTACGTACCGCGTGTCAGTACTTACAAGTAGTAATACAAGTAGGCCTAATGTAGACAATGGCTATTTCTCCTATATGGTGCCATGGACATAAATGTACAGCTGATGCCGGATTGGCCTGGGGTCAGGATTGGGGTCAAGCATCGCCGCCATATTAGCTGGGTCACTTTTCCATAACTCACAATTTACAATTTAGGCATTTAGCAGATGCTCTTAATCCAGAGCGACTTACATTAAGCAATAACAAAAACATATATCACATATATAAAAAGTAGTTATCATGAATCATGTATAAACTAAGAACGTAACAGTGCATGGAGTATCTATGTAAACTATACATACTATACTATATTATATATTATACATAAAAAAAAGACTACATAAAATGCAATTATAATGCTGTCTACGTAACAAGCTATAAGTCTGTTTAAAATATACTATCTAAGTCTACATAAAGGGCATCTAACGACACTACAAGATTGTTTTTTATAATTATTACTATAAGATATAGGGTGTGGATAATGTGGCTTTGAAAACATAACTACATGTCTAACATTTGTATAACAAACCCAAGCAATTGAAAATGTGTTGAGAATTCAGCGATTTCTGGCAGATTTTGTGATTCATTAGACATACATACATGCATGCATTAGCAGGCACAGCTATACGCCTGTTCCTTATACCTAAAGATTCTGCATTCATATGCAGATCACACAGATTAGTGTCGTAACACTGTGGACAAGTTGTATCTACCGTTAGCAGTCTGGAGGAGTGAGTGGAAGTTGCTGCAGTTTCATTCATGGCCTAGAAAGTATTAAATAGCGAGTTAACCGCCTGCTGGTTGCAGGACACTTTCCGCTAATTTAAAGTCTTCCTTCCATTCTCATGATATGCGGTTTTATAAATGATGGTCCCATCATTATTAATGAATGATAATGCTTCTACTGGTTACTACTACATGAGTGAAGCCCCAACCTGCAGGAATGGTCACTGTCCATGGTGCTGGAGCCCTGTTTTAACCAGTGGACACACACTATACTGAAAAGTCTCTGTCCTTGGTGCTGAAGTGCCTCCTTAACCAACCAGGGGCACAACTGAATCCACCCTTGTGCCTTCTGATTGGTCCCTGACTGACTAACCAGCAGGCTCTTTCTGCCTTGATCCGCCCTCGGTCCGCCTTGTTTTTGTTGAATTTGCTAAAACATCATAAAAAATAAAAAATAAAAATAAAACATGAATATGCAGAGTCACCGTGCTGCACCTGTGATGTTCCTTTTTACTGACACCAAGTTTAAAATAACAATTGAATAGCAATATGAAGCAACTGAAAAACATGTTATTTCAATGATAGTGAATGGAGAGAGAGGATTTTTGTCCAACCACGAAACGGCAACGGCAACCAATGGGTGCGAAGAGGGGCACAACCGCGGGTGGGACTTGACAAAGGGTGAATTGCTCACTCATTCAGTCTAGTGGGGCAGATTAATGGTCTATACAAATCATAAGAATTGTTCACTTTGTGATGCAAGCATGACATTTCCTATGGAAATAGACGCTAGCGACTCAAAATTCCATGCTGGCGACCATTTTTCCCAATTTACCGGTATAATGTGACCATACCATTACCATTTTAAAATTTTCCTTATGCTTTAAGTAGCATGTGATGTGTCAAACTAGGGGTTTTTCATGATTCTGAATCCATTCCAAGCATAATCTTTGCACAAAAACACTCATTGGGCTAAAATCATCATTGGGCTAGTGGCTATGGCCGTTTTTAGCCCAATTCAGAATCATGAAACCCCCCTGGATTGACACATCACATGCTACTTAAAACATAATGACATTTTGAAAAGCTTGCCTTATATAGGTATCGTCACATATAATTTGAAAAAAAAGGTTTCAATCTTGGAATTCCCACGCGAGTGGCCCTTAGAGATTATCTGTGCCAAATGTCATGCTTGCATCACAAAGTGAACGATTATTTCATTAATCTGCCCCACTACCTGATCTACCACGTCACATTGACACATGACATTTTTCACTGACATTAATTAATAATGACATTTTGTGACAGAAGACTGACATGCCTCACCTGTATCAGAGGTATGAGCCGTCTTCTGTTTCTCTTTCATTCTCTAAGCAGTCAGCATTCTCTTCCCATCTCTCTGCTCCTCTCTAGACATTCCCCCTGACAATTCTGCATGTCACTCAATCTTCTGCCTCTCTCTTCCCCACTCTCATTTCTCAGCCGTCCCTCCTCTTTGCCTTTCCATATACCCATCTTTCTCCCTCCCTGTCGTGCTCATCAAGACTGTGATCAAATTATCCCTCTCTCTACTCGCCTTAGCTAACACTGACCTTGTGTTTAACTAAGGCAGATTGGACTTGTGACACTCATGCCCCCAGGGGGCCAAACAGTGACAGGCTGACATGACATGGTGTGTAAACATACAAGTGCTTGTAAGCAGTTATTAGCCTGGTAAACCATCCCGGTTGTGGAATCCTACAATGGTTGTAGGATTGCATTGAAATGTAGTTGTAATACCTTGGATTACGAGATCCGTGATTGTAAATTTATACACCATACACCAGGACATATTTAACAGACACTCACCCATAGTTGAATAATCTTACCCAGACTGGCATACCACAGAACGAGTATCAGTTTGTGGAACATCAACCTTCCCAGAGCTATACAAATCTGATGAATGTTCCTGTGATTAAAAAGAAAAAAAAAACAGCTAAAGGAAAGAGGCAGTATACTGAAAAGTGGTAGATTCTGTATTTTAACACATTTTAACACTGTATTTTAACACTCCAAAGATTGGATTATATGGTGCTGGTGTGTGTGTGCACATGCATGCGTGAATAACAAAAGCAGACATTTTCAGGAGTTTTTAATCATAATCTTCAACATCATTCACCAGCATCAATCTCACTCTTAACCATCAGGGTAATAATCATCATCATCATCATCGTCATCACAGATGTTGGCCATCATCATCATCATCATCGCAGCAACAATCTTTATCACTGCCACCATCGTCATCATCATCATCATTTACATTCTCATCGATTCAGTGGATAATAGGTTTCTTTTGTATTTCATTAATATATATTATATATTCATCCATGATCAATATTTTTTATTATTATTATAATAATTAATATCATTATTTTACATAAGAATAAAGTCAACAGACTAAGGAATGAAGATCTGAATATTTACAATATGGCACATACAGAGGATAGAAACCAGAAGGGAGAGAAATAGAGAGGAATGGAAAGGGTGTGTCTTTAAGAGAACCCGGTGAGTGTGTGTGTGTGTGTGTGTGTGTGTGTGTGTGTGTGTGTGTGAGTGTGTGTATGTGTGAGAGAGAGAGCAGGTAATACACGTTCCTCTTACATAGATGATGGACACCCCACTGCTCGTCCCATGTCTCTATACTATAATCACCACAGCTACCAAAACAACTCCACACGTTATCACTATGGTAACTGAGAAGAGTCATGCCAAAGCCCATTCACACAAACAAAACCAATTAGAAGCCTCAATTAATGTTGCACCCTAAAATGAGTGCGTTATACTTATATACAGTATAAATGATGACCTTTTTTTTGTGTACAGTACAATGCTTTTACTCAAGGCCATACAGGAAAACGTAACATTATGTCGGAAAGTCTCCCAGACAGATGATACGTTTGAAGTACCACAACAGGTCAACCAAACCCAAGACTGTTCTGATTCACCAGATACCTTAGTTAGCTTAAACATTTTAGTTTGTTTACAGAGATATTTAACAATACCATACTGTGCATGCCGCAGTAGAAGTATGTCCTGCTGTAGGACTGGAGGACATTACACACCACTACAGTCAGAAACACTGACAGTTCTGTTCTGATGCTGTAGTTTACATGGTGGCATTTCCGCCATATAAAACTGTGGCTTCAGTCATTTCAACTGAAGTGGTTGATTTTTAGCTGTAGCTTTTACCATCTTTCCTTCCTTCTACAAGAAGGAAGGAAGGAAAAGGGTAGATAGCAGGAAATCAGGAAAGAGAAGACAATACAAATGTGGTTGTATACAGTACTCACTGAGACGGATCACACACATCACATGCACACACGCGCACGCACGCACGCACACACACAACTGACTGAAGTCAGTATTTGCTCCAGTAGGTCTGAAATTCATACCTCTGTCATTCGTTCCACTTCAAAAAACTATCAGAGTTTATGTATCAAAACTACACCCAAAAACATAAGAAGCTTTCTCTCCCATGTGTCTCTGTCTCGCTCTCAGCTCTTCTTACATTTGTCCCGTTAAAATAAAAACAGTATACTATACAACAGGGAGTGGACAGGCAGAATTACATTTGTTACTTTAATGTGTTTTTCCCAGATGTCCTGGTGAATCATGACCATAAAACATTTGATTCTGTTTTAAAAAGGAAAACCGCAAAACAAATGGTATATTAAAAATAGTATATCATATAATTAAATATTATTCTTCTTCTTTTTTCACAGAATAAAATGATTTATGGTCATGATTCACCAGGAGCCAGGCTTGATTCTATAGGCTTAAAATAATTTATATAAATACTTGTTGGAAATCTCTATGGGAAAGAGTGAATGGGTTCATTTTGAGTGGAACCACAAAATGATCTATAATTGTAACCAAGGCGACCTAGAGACTCTGTCATGTTCAAGTACTAGTTTCCATTTCAGAATGAGTTACTATGACAACAGAATCAGTGGTAAAAAAAAAATGATAGTGTTGATGAATCACAGGTAACATTAGCTAAATCAAATATGAAATCAGCCAAAAGTCACATGTAAATTTGAGTAAGTTTCTTGCATTGTGTAATGTATGTGTACTATATTGTATATACAAGGGCATTTGAAAGGAGTGAAATTTAAGTAGGACTTCATCAAATTATGTTAAGAGGACTTGCGTGTTTGACACATCTGTGGATATACAGTTTAGCCACTGTGGTTTCCATTTCCAGCCCTGTTCTTTTCTCTATAAGAGTCACTAATAAAAACACTTAACATCAGCCATTGCTGAATCTTGTGGTATCTATGTATATTATGCCTATGCCACAGTCTTGCTCCACAGTTCCACAGTTGCTAAGTAACTGTCCATTCATTGCTGACTGATATTGAATATCTGGCCCATTTGATGTCATGGATGACATTCCAAATTGAGTGTAGACAACAGCAAATAGACCATTATGGATCAAAGTCTATTGCTCCGAGGCAATGAATGACTCAGTAATCCCAGCCTAGTTGATATGACTGTGGAAAACCAATATTGAACATTGATTGCTGACAGTCAGTGGTAAGATCAAGTCATAGAGCGACACCTTGGTCATTAGTACTGAAGCTGCTGGTTGTGCCGTGTGTGTGTGTGTATCCATGTGTGTGCATGCGTGTGTGCTCCCTTGTGTAAAATGCAGTTACACATTTTGACATGTAGGATTGAGGCTCTGCATAATGTGTTGTTGAGCATGTGTGAGTGTTAACACCTGTGAGTAATTGAGAATATTGGAGCAGGCTCAACTGTGTACTAGAGAATGAACGCTACAGAAAACTAAAGGTTCGATACTAATTAGCTAGGAAATAAAATAGTTACCTAGGACTTTATTAACAATAAAACTATAACAACACTTTAACTAATCTAGCATAAATAATATTCCGCTGGATAATATTTTCTTACAACGGGCACATCATTTGTTGTTTACGCTACACTTAAACTTCAAATCTAACTGTTGAATTATTTTCCTGTTTGCTATAGTTTGATTTGACAAGATTAGACTAGATTTAGCAAAACGGTATTCTCTTTTACAATGTTTCATTAATTTGACTAACATACAGTGGCAGTTAATTGTAGTGTCATAGTGTTGTTTGGCTGCAGTGCATTGAGTTGGAAAAACTATATTACATATTGCACAAAATTCCAAAATGCCACAGATTTAAATGAAAGTAAAATTGTGTCATCTTGAAGTACATCAATGAACACGTGACTGACCTCAAAACTTATTTTCTATGCAAATAAACATTATACGCTCATGCATACTTTATGTAATCACTTTGTGAGTGAATCAAAAAAAATTTGGTTCTTCAAATTATCAATATCTAAACTAAAATCTTAAGACGGTTATAGTCCAAACAAATAGCATTATTATTTATTTCATAACTACACTGAGATTGGTTGGTTAGAAAGTGAAGCATCATGGTAATAAAGCTCCAGGGAATTAATTAATTAAACAAATAATTCCCCCTTAGTTCCAAGTTGTTGGAAGTTCCAACAACCAATTATACTGTATATTATATCACACCAGCTGACGAACACCTGACCAACACCAGCTGTACACCCAAATGCCTTCTATTACATAAAATTATATCACA
This sequence comes from Protomyctophum parallelum, assembly GCF_964188405.1. Classification (NCBI taxonomy): domain Eukaryota; kingdom Metazoa; phylum Chordata; class Actinopteri; order Myctophiformes; family Myctophidae; genus Protomyctophum; species Protomyctophum parallelum. The sequence continues at coordinate 10,245,859 of NC_139705.1, forward strand.
TAAAACTCCTCACAGCCAGAGAATTGTCCACAATTTGCTTTGTTGCGGATTGTTAATCATAAAAGAATATAGCATTCTTGGTGCAAATATGACCACTTTTGTAAACCCATAGTCTATAGAGACCAACGAAAATGCATCACATTAGAATTGAGTGTTCAAAGTTTAAATTATTGTCCAAGTTCTAGGTTCACGTTCCAAGAAAATTAGAAATATAAAGGCTTGAGGGAGACACTGGCACGAGAAGATAATGACTAGAGAGAACAGACAGGGGGAGAAAAGGGCGTATGCATGACCTGGTATGGCAGAGTATGGTGCTTCCAATACAGTAACCCCAAGGGCCTGTGGTTACACAGTCAAATTCTGTGTTAATTCATCATTTTGTCTCAGGATGTACTGTACATTGAGGATTGTACTGTGTAGTTTAATAGTAAACTGTAGACTGTTAGTCTGTAGAAAATATATCAAGACAGATTCAGAGCTCCGCAAAAGTTTTCTTTTCCTATTTTTCCCCCGATTGGTCTATAGATAGTCTATCGTGGCATCTATCTATGCCATTCTCTCAAGACAAATATTTTACCACTTTCAACCTGGCGTCCCTATTGTGTGGGCAAATACTTAATACAATTTCACAAAGAATCTGAAAGGATTTAAAAAATCCAAAAGCTTGTATCAGCTATGTTCGCTAGGTGTCCTATAACGAAGCATATATAGGGCTTAATGGTTAATACTGATAAAACAACAGTATGTTTATCAATGGCCATGGCATGACCACCGTACCCTGCAGTACCACACTATGACCTGGAGCTGACAGAGGTAGAGAGACAGAGTTATAAAGGACGCTGGTTGGTATTTCCCAGTATGGCTTCAGGGGAAGTGCCCATGCTGTTGCTGTGGTCCAGATAAGGTCCAGAGAGGGTGAGTGAGACAAGGAGTGGACAGAGACATCAGTACACAGGAACAGGACACAAACACACACACACCCCCTCACACCCGCACGCACACACATACACATACACAGCTAGTTTTGGGAATGTGATAAAAGTGTTATTAAATATTCATACACCAAAAATAAATCGAAACAAGTAATTATAAAATAAATAAATAAATGAATCCTAATATTGTTGTTTCACACTCGCCACTTTGCTTATTTTTTCCCCCTATAGCTGGATTATTACCTGTGGGTTGATCAGTATCTTGTTGTGTGCAGCATTGGATTGTGTGTTAGTTCCCACATTTAATGTACAGTATGACAGTTAATGATGTCAGGCAAAATCACAAATCTGGTTGAAACAATTATGCTATGGCTACTAGTGAGTTAGAACAATCTGTATAGGATGGCTGATCTGAGTGCAGTTGTAACATTTACATTGTAATTAGTACAGTAGTTGAGGATTTTGGCTCAAGGACACTTCAACAGGAATGGCTGTTGGTGGGTTACTAAATCATATTCGCGGTCAGCTCGCTGCAGCTAGCTTAACCGCACAAGATACTCCTCATACTCAATATGAGTTTACATACATGGGGAGAGTCCGAATAGCAGCCAAGGGCTGAACTGCAGGCGAGTGAGCGACCAATTAGCATGGAACAGAGCAAAAAAGGTGCTTAATCAATATTATTTCAATGATTTGTTCTTTGACAGCTATTTCTGCTCTTCATCTATGTCATTAACTAGAAAGGGTTTTGGTTTTAAAGACTAGGGGGGGGGGGACTTTATTCTAAACATGGCACTGACACAGGAGTTCTCTTTTCATTTCTTTCTTTTCATGGACTTCAGTGTCTACAGAAGTGTTTTTTTTAGCTCCAGCAGGAGGGGTGGAGAGGAGCGGGGAGATGGAGAATTTTATCCACAGAAAACGATAGACCGCGAAAAAAAAGCAGAGTTACAGGATGAGAAAATATAGGGTGAATGAATCTTTCTGTTGCCCTCCCATCATCCACCATCCCAATCATCATTATCATCATCATCATCACTCTTACTCTTATTAACTCATTGTGTTCAGCAGACATGCTCAGCTTCTGATAGTCTCCAAACACATGATCTTGAACTCCTCTGTGCTGCCAATGTGTGTGTGTGTGTGTGTGTGTGTGTGTGTGTGTGTGTGTGTGTGTGCGTGCGTGCGTGCGTGCGTGCGTGCGTGCGTGCGTGCGTGTGTCCTCAGCTCGCCTGCTGGTCTAACACGTTAAGCATCAGGGTTCTCCCAAGAACTGTGGAAAATGCACAACACGTGGAAGCAGTGCTTTTCCCCCTCCTTTCATGTCTGAATTTAATTTCTATGGGCGCTGTGGAGGCGATGGAGACTACATCCACAGCTCTCATTTGGTATTTAAAGGATACCTATACCTACACTGTAGGCCGTAGGGCTTCACCCTATATGAGATCCTATAAGTACCATTACGTTTCTTTGAAGAAATGTCACCATTTCATTCAAGGTCTCCTCAGAGACAGTCCCCTGTGGTTCCAATGTCAGAACGCCTAATGGTTTCCTGAAAGCTCCGTTTACTCCTCCCAGTATATCTACAGTAACTGATAGTACGCAACACTACCAGGGCACGTGTTTTGCAGTAGAAACGCACCCACAGCTACTACTGCATGGTTGCCTCGGAGTTGTCCAGCAACTCCGGTCCCAACATAATTCAATTTACCTAAGCTGTGTCCACAGACACTCATCAACAATTCAATCTATTTTTACTTACACGGCTCCCTTGTTGTTGACTTAAGGAGTGAATCAGCGCTGGCTACGAGAGAAACCCTTACGCCGCTGAGCGCCAAAAGCAGGCTCAGCTTTAGACCCTTGGGATATGGATGAAAAGCACAACTTATGCTTATGTGTCATTGTGGGATACAGTCATGGGAACTGGCCACTATGGCTCCTGTGTCAGCGTGATTGCTAACAAGCAGCATATGCACCGCCATTATAGGAAATTCCCACTGTTATCCAGGAAAGACCACTGATCTGATGTCCTACAGAGGATTCACACTATTTGCTATACTGTTGAATCACTGTAATTATTTTTTCCTCAGTCTCTCAAAACATATCTCACTTTAGTAGAAGTGTCTCTTCATACAGTGGAAGCACATCTCAAGCCTGGAGAGAACCCTGGCTACAGTGTCCATCTAACCAGAGAACCACATTAAGGGGCTTTGTCCACAGAAAGTGCTTTTTGAGCTGCCAGTGCCTTTGTGTCATGCATTTCTATGGTAAAGACACGCTAGCAGTGCTCCTCTTCGCAGCACAGCACCTCTTGTTTTAGCAACCCTGGTGGATAACAGTTTATGGCAGGGTGCACTGGGCACCTTGAGTAGACAATAGTTCAACACTTGAACTATTGAGCTCCTCAATGTTAATCTTTTTGACTCACCAATGAAATGAATGAAAACAATCTATGGCAGTTGCTGATTGCAACTGTGCATCTTTCATCATGGTCTGTCTAATGCAATCACAAGGATGCAGTTCCTGGCGCTCATGTTTGCCGTTACGTTATACAGTTAATGCTAATTGTAAACGGTAGGCTATTTAATAATGCAGATGATGCAAGGAACGAGTGCTCAGTCCACTTTGGAAGTGCTCAGGGCATTCATATTATATACAAAGTGCTCTGCCATGAAAAAACAATACAAAAACAATAATTCTGTGGACAGAGCCCCTAAGACTCCATGGAGTGGAGGAGTGGTCAGTCCTTTAGATCGGTGTAATGTGATGAAAGTACGCTGTACAGCAGGTAGATTCAGAGCCCTACGAAAGACAGAGTTTGGCAGATGCACCATTCATAACCAACCTCTTACAGGTCTTCTTTGGGGCTGCCATGTTAGCTTGTAATATTAGCAACTGTAGTAACTCATTCATAATCTTTGTAGAATGTTTTGAATCACCAGGGAAATGTTATGGGAACGTATTTTTCCATATTTCCAAAATATTCACAGAAGCATTTTCAATGGGAAGCAACATGGCTGCCCACAGCACAGCTAACCAACATTTGGTTAATTATTCATTTAGCGTCTCTCATCTGTGTCTCATTTCAGCCCAGCTGGTCAGAGCTTGTTTTAGCTGTCACGGGTAACATGTCAAACATGACGTAGAAACATGTTGCCCAGAGACTGATGCAACAGTGGACCATTCCACACCATAGTCCAACTTGGCCAAACTGTGTCTCTGCAGGGCTCTAGGTACAGTGAGTCAGAGTTGTTAGGAAACAGCAGGGGGGGTCATGGCTTCATGCTTGAACGAGAGGATGGGACTTGGATGAAGTTTAAGTCCCAGTTCAGACCAAAAATAGAACAGGAAGGAGAGTTTGTCAGAGTTTGTTTGTTTCGGAGATAGAGACAAAGTTCGTCCAGCAGTGTTCACATTATGCACATAAAAAGCTCATTCATAACTGACACCCAAGTGAGTCATCATTTATCACTGAGTTCACCTAGAAGACACTGAAATGGAGTGAATTGGATTTGTGTCATTCATGACCTCAGAGAATGGAAGTCTCTCTGCGATCTCCCCGTTTTCAGGAATGGCCTTGCCGGAATTGTAAATTCTCTTTTCATAAGGTTTCTTTATCACTTTTTGTTGTCCAACTGGGGAAATTTTATAACCCCTACTCTTTCTGCCTCTTCGGGCTTATGAGAAGAGAGAACTACAAATGGGTTCAGCAGCAGAGTTCCAAAGCCAGCATCAGAATAATCTTCATTGTTAACTGTTTTTAGCTGTTTTTCTTTGTCTTGTTTTGCATGACACCCAAAGTCAGTATTATTGTAAAGTTGCTGCCTTCCATTACGCCATTCGCCCAGCCCAGCCAAAGGAGAGAAGGCCTCTTGCAAAGCCTCAACTATGAAGAAACTTCACACTAACTTTCCTCCGTAAAGGTATGTTGTTGTCTTCTCTATGAAGATGTTTGTCACTGTGTTGGGATCTGATCTGGGATCTGAGGGCAAACGAGAGAAGAAAGGGAGAGAGAAACAAACAGCCATGGAGGAACTGAGGGGAGCGGCTTTTTTATTGGCCACTCCCTTAGGTTACTGAGAGAGAGTGAGGGGAGTGGCTTGTGGTCACCCTGGTTACCTAGAGGAGGGGCTACTGCACTCGGAGGCGGGGCAACAGAACTGATGGGCGATGTCATCATCTTCCTCGTCTCTGAGACACAGACAGACAAACAGACAGGCAGACAGACAGGTAGATAGGTAGAAAGATAGAAAAATGTATGACAGAAAGCCAAAGGACAAAAACAGAGAGGCAAGCAAAAGAGAGAGAGACCAGGAAAGAGATCATTTTGAAAAGGATGAGGTAGAGATAGGGACAAAACAGTAGATTGTTGGAATCAGAAAACAGAGAGAACAGAGAGAGAACAGAATGCTAGTCTAGTCGTGATCCCCATAGAATTGAAGTGTAAAATGTTTTGCAGTTGTAATATTCCTCCTGACCACCAGAGGCCGCTGGTGATGCAGAAATAATACAATGTGGCAGGATCTCAACTAAAATAACCCCCAAATGTGCTGCACAAGGCAGCTTCCTCCATGACTAACTTCAACTGAGGTGAAGTAATGTTCCCTTCTTGCCTTGGGATATAATTAATCTCCCCAAGTTATATGTTTTACAATGAGTCAAAGGGGATCAAAGTTACTTATGAGTTGCACTGTCTTTCCCTGAAGGGAAAATAATGAAATAAAAGGAGGGTGTGTAGAGAAAGAGAGATGGGATGGATGGAGGATGCAGGTGCATGAGTGTGTGTGTGTGTGTGTCTCCGAGTGTGCTTGTGTGCATATGCACGTATGTGTATGTGCGGGCGACATGCGTGTGTGTGTGCGTGCGTGTGTGTCTGGGGACTACTACCATACATGTACTAACTATATTACTCTAGTGTATATGACTGTTTTTCCTCTGTGTATCAATAGTTTCTGTAGCTTCTAAATCTAAAGCATCTAATGTCTGATCTGTTCTCATTGTGACGGACGGTAATCTTCTAGAGGTGCAGAATGGGCTCTATGCACACACGCCATTTTTGAAAGAACAACTTCCATACTTCCTTCACAGCTGATACTAATGAAGGCTCTATCTATTCCATTCTGGTCAAACAGGGCGCTGCTATTGTTGGCTCACTGGAAACACTGCTACACCAGTGGGTCTCAAAGTGTTCTTGAGTGGGCTGTAACTCTGAGACGTACAAATGGAACCGAAATGGTCCCGTAAGGGTGAAGGAAGTATAGGGAAGGGGCCCACGTTCTTTCCAAAATGACATGTATGCATAGAGCACCTCTAGAAGATTACCGTCATAATGAGAACAGATGAGACATTAGATGTTTTAGATCCATTTGGTTCCATTTGTACACTCCCAGAGTCCTTGAGTCCTTAGGGGTCCTTGAAATTAAAAGGTTTGAAAACGGCACACTAAATGGAAGCCTTAATTAGTATCATCGGCAACATCTATGAAGGAAGTGGGGAAGCAGCTGGAAGTAGGAAGGTTATTCTGTGTGCATATAGCCCATTCCTCCACCTCCCACTCTCCTTTGTGTCATGAGAATAAAGTACATATAGTATATCTATTTGTTTTACCTGCTGGCATCTTATAGTTTCAATGTACAGCTTATTATTGAGGGGCCCTAGCCCCTCCTATACAGGTCTAATGTTTGTTTTTAGTTAAACAAACATTAAAAATGCCATTGACAATGGACAGAGTTTAATGTTTGTTTAGTCGCTAATACAAACATTAAATGCCATTAACAATAAAGAGAGTTTAATGTTTTTTTGTCTGTGTTTGTTTTACATCACCATTACATCACCTAATCATAGCAACATGAGTTAAGACTTTAATATATTAGCGCCCCTCACTTCACACGGGTGTGATTTCTTTTATAGATATAATATTGTTTAGACTGATGCTAGGTTCTTGGTACTCACTGTATAATCCTAGATTACTATGCTGTCTCTCTGCATTTTATGTACGCGTTTACCTTGCTTACTGTAAGTTGCTCTGGATAAAATGCCTACATTGTAACTTGGGAAATCAAATCAAATGCAGCTTTGGTCTTAACTCTGAAAGTACACCTCAGTGTTTTTGGTGCGCACAATTTTAGAAAGCGTATTCCAACATATTAACATAATTATTCTTTGACCTGTATTCTGCTCTGCAAAGGAGAGCATCTGAAACATTGTTAGCGTTTTGAATGTCAAAGTTTATGAACAATATTATTCCCTAAAGTGATACTCAGTATACACTTGCTGTACGGTACCCATCACTTTTAATAGGATGAGATAACTAGAAGTCATATTGCTGTAGTTGAAATACCGCACAGACAGTTAATGCATTCTTTGTAGTGAATGCCGCTGGTGAAGTGTTTAATTCTACTGTAGAAGAGGAGGAGTGCATGTTGCTTCATCCTGTCGTTTCTACCACGTTAGTTATCCGGTAAATCCCTGTGCACTTCCATGCGTGTGTGACTGTGTGTGTGTGTGTGTGTGTGTGTGTGTGCGTGTGTGAACTAACACCTTCTGAAAATACCAATTCTCTGCTGTTGCACACGCACACACACACTTGTCAGATCTGCTCGCTCCCCTCCTACGCATGCAGCTCAGAGCAGCAGCAGTATTCTCACTGATGAAAACTATACCGCTCAGTTTTTCAACTCACTCTTTGAATCACAGCCGGCAGATTACAAGAAAAGGAATTCTGCATCTGTGGCTTATTGCAAATCATTTTCTCCTCATTTGAGTCTTTTAATCAAAGCATGTTGTACTGACACCTGTCCTTACAGCGGTTAAACACAACAAGTGATTGAATCTAATGGGTGGTTGCGATGTCACAGCAGCTATTTGTCATGTCAGAACAGCTGATTGCGGTGTAACACAATTAATTGCTCTCAAAAGTTAAGTTGTGATAAGAGACTTATCGAGATTTTGATTTGTACTTTTTAAAACTAAAATTGTATACTGAAAGTTAACAGACAATTGGATCTCCATATATGCCCATATATGGGAATATACTTTGGATGGGCGGTTCTGGACAACAGCTAAGGGCCGATTCATACTCTATTTTAGAGCCGAATAAAAGTCAGTTCGGCTCTGTAGAGCCTACAATGTGACGTCATTTGAGGTTCGGGGGGGGCGGGTACCGTCCTAATGTCGGCTCTACGGTGCTACTGACAATTTCTGACGAGCCGAAATCATTTCGGCACTACAGCGGTAAAATAGGAATATGAATCGGCCCTAACCCTTCACACCAGGCAATGCACGTCGTCCACGGGTCCAATTGAAGGCAAACTTTGTATGTGAGTAATGTGTCTGTATGAGTGTGTATATGTTTACATCTATTATATATGTTTACATCTATGTGTATTCGTGTGTACATGATTTTGAGTGCCAGTGGACACTGGGCATGCATGGACAGAACACTGCTTTATTGCATATTATGGTGCCTTATATTGTGTTATCTCAATGTTCTGACCAACAGAACATCCCTGATGGCATAATAAAGTCTATAAAGTGGACCCTCCAGAAAAATGTCATTATATGCAATTGCAGAATTTACCGCATAATCAAAAGTACCTGCTTACTTTGCAACCGAATATAAATATTTTTTGCAACTTTTTGAATATTTCACAAAAAATGTCCTGCATAATCAAGGATCGTAGCCTGCAAAATCAAGGATTTTAGCCTGCAAAATCAAGGATTTTAGCCTGCAAAATCAAGGATTTTAGTCTGCAAAATCAAGGATTTTAGCCTGCAAAATCAAGGATTTTAGTCTGCAAAATCAAGGATTTTAGTCTGCATAATCAAGGATTTTAGCCTGCAAAATCAAGGATTTTAGTCTGCATAATCAAGGATTTTAGCCTGCAAAATCAAGGATTTTAGCCTGCAAAATCAAGGATTTTAGCCTGCATAATCACGGATCGTAGCCTGCATAATCAAGGATTTTAGTCTGCAAAATCAAGGATTTTAGCCTGCATAATCAAGGATTTTAGCCTGCAAAATCAAGGATTTTAGCCTGCAAAATCAAGGATTTTAGTCTGCATAATCACGGATCGTAGCCTGCATAATCAAGGATTTTAGCCTGCATAATCACGGATCGTAGCCTGCATAATCAAGGATTTTAGTCTGCATAATCACAGATCGTAGCCTGCATAATCACGGATCGTAGCCTGCAAAATTAAGGATTTTTGGTGGAGGGTCTATAAAAGGTACAATAAAGACTATGGCTAATTCTATTCGATTATATTATATAAATACACATCTATTTTCTCTATAAAGAGAGAATGATCAGCCACTGAGTGAGTATTGGACCCTCAAAGAATTGTTGGTAAATAGGTGGACAGTATTATAATGGCATTATGGGCACATTTTGTGCTACAGCGCACATCTTTGAGAGTTGCTGTAACATCTTAATTGATGAAGTACCTACCTACCTACCTACCTATATGAAAGCTGATACAAATTATTATAAATATTAGTGAATTATTTTGATACCCCTTTATTTTCCTGTAAATATATTTCTAGCCATTGCAAGCATATTCTGAATGAAATGAATGACCAGGTGAACAACTGTCCTTTGTGAATGGTAGCGGGAGTTGGTCCTCACTGACCCCTGTCATGGTGGATGTCCTTTGTGAACAGCTGGGGCACTCATCAGTGCGTGCTGAGCCCTGTCATGGTACTTGTATTCCAGCCAAAGTGCAGAGAGGTTAGGTGATGTTTAGTGGACGTTGTGTGATGTATGGGGACAAAATCAGACAAATAGAATCAGACAGATATGAGGGTGATATATGGAAGAGACAGAGAGAGAGAGAGAGAGAGAGAGAGAGAGAGAGAGAGAGAGAGAGAGAGAGAGAGAGATTTTGGGTGGGGGGTGGAGGGTTATTTGTTTTATCCTCTCTTTTTGGCCCACTCAGTCATTGTCCAAAGGGAATTATAAACAGAGCAAGCTATACATGACCAATTATTTATACTGGGTCATTACACGTTCAAATATATTTATGTATTTTGAGGTGTAATCAGTCTGGTGTCAGAGGCACCTGGCCGTGGGATGCATACATTGATTAGACATACCAACAGTCCTACAGTCATTAGTCCAACAACACCATCGCTCCTGACTGCGCTGCAGGTTCAAACTAACCTGTGGCGGGTTAAATATTACCGTGCCGTCAGCGTTAGGGTTTTGGGTAGGGTCTCGGACTCATGACTGTATCTGTTGGTATGTATAACCAAACACATGGACCCGCAAGTAGTACAGAAAAGGTGCAATTGTGGGGCACTGGGCAAGTGTGGTTGTAATTGTAATAATTATTATGAACCTCCCCTCCAAGTGTTACTTGATGTGAGTGGATAGGTCATTTTAATGCACTAATACATTAATTATGAATCAATAATTTGTTAAATTGAAAAAAGGGCTTCGTTAAGATCTCCGTAATATTATGGTCAATGGCTGTGTGAAAAGTCAGAGCGATTGGTGCAGGCACTGAGGAGCTACGACAGTGTTTCATTCACTCAGACACTCACTCAGACATTGAGTGAATTATAGTCTGATTTGATTTATTTTCTTTCATCATGAAGCCAGTGGAGTAAAGTAACTAAGTACTTCAGTACTAGTGGAGTATTTTCTAATTCCAATACTACTCCACATCTGAGGAAAATATTGTAGTTTTACTTTTACACTACAATTATTTGAAAAATGTTGTTACTTTTTAGATTTTTATTACTAAACATAAATTGACCAATTAAGCTCTACACGTTGTAAGCCTGTAGATCAGCTATTTTCAGAAGGTTTTCATATATTTTGAAAACACATACTTTTACTTTTGGTACATTAAGTATTATTTTGATGGTACTTTTGTACTTTTACTGAAGTAAATTCTGAATACCGCGCATGTGCGTGCGAGAGCCTGCACGCGAGGATTTTGTCTGGTTTTAGGTAGATTACATCGGCCGTTAGCCAAACAAGCTAAAGGTTGCTACATTTTGCTACATTAAGCCCCCGATTATAGGGAATAAAACGTTTACGTCATTTACGTCAACGGTTATGATGGCTTTTTTGATTCATTATGTCAATTACGTCAATAGCCATAAATGTATAGTTTGTCAGTCATACAACCACAACACTAGCCAAAAACCACCAGTGACAAACGCAACACAGTTGCATCGCCAATTAGTTTTTTGAGTGGTGCAAAAACTCCTATAGACGGCTATGTGTGGCTGTGTCCGAGCATGAAAGTAGCGTTATAGCGTTTGGTTACCACCAAGTGTCACTGTTACAGCCTAACACACAGGCCAGGAGGGCTTGTACAGTACAGTACAGTACAGTACAGTACAGTACAGTACAGTACAGTACAGTACAGTACAGTACAGTACAGTACAGTACAGTACAGTACAGTACAGTACAGTACAGTACAGTACAGTACAGTACAGTACAGTACAGCATTCAGGATACATTACAGAGGCAGTGACACGTGCAACAAGATGGGTCGTATTCGACATGGCTGCATGACAAAGTATAAATTAGGCTTCATACAGTATTCCTAACTCTAGTCAAATTAGTTTGGCACATATGGACAGACTGCAGGGATCTGCAGGATTTCTAAAGGCGTACAGGTTGAGGGACAGGGAAAGTTCAGGAAAGGATAGTTTGGGAAACCGATTTTAGAGTACTTGTATGTACTTCAAAGCCCTTACCTCACCTCGTTTGAGTTTTAGTATAGGGGCCGGGTGGCTCAGGGAAGAGGGGCATGTGGATGAACTTTTGGGGGCCTTTTCTTGTCTGCTAAACATGCAGAGTTTTGGGGGGACAGGAAGGGGTAGGAGTAAGAGAAGTAAGGTGGGTGTCAGAATGTGAATGGAGGTCCTTGTGGGGGAGATTTGGGGGTTGGGGGGGACTCTGGCCCTTACCTTGCCTGCTCGTGGTTCTTGGCGGGGGGAAGGGCGCAGTGAGGCTTGGGGAGGCGTAGACGTGCGGGGCAGCAGTACTGATGATAGGTGGCGTGGCTGTTAGGAGGTAGGCTGGAGGAGTAGAGAGAGGAGGAGGAAGAGGAGGTGGAGGAAGGAGTGGTGGTGCTAGTAGGGTTGTTGGAGGGACGACAAGAGGTGGTGGTAGTAGAACAGGAGGAGGTATAAGACCTGACAAGAGCGTGATAGATCGAGATAAAGAGAGAAAGAGAGAGAGAGGGAGTAGGAGTGTGAGATAGAGAGAGAGAGGGAGTAGGAGAGTGTGAGATAGAGAGAGAGAAAGAGGGAGTAGGAGAGTGTGAGATAGAGAGAGAGAGACAGAGAGAGAGAGAGAGAGAGAGAGAGAGAGAGAGAGAGAGAGAGAGAGAGAGAGAAGGGTGGGGAGGAGAGAGAAAAAAAGAGAGAAAAATAAAGTCAAGAAGAAAACAGAGAAAGGTAGACAACACAACAGACAAGCACATATAAACAAACACCATTAGCACAGCACACAATCAGCAATAGCTTAACATACAGTATTAATAGCAGCATGTCGCCATTAGCATTGCCAGCAGTGTTAGCATAGCAAAAAGCACAGCTAAAGCAATTATCAGCTGTAGCTTATTTAGTAGCATAGCAATCATCACACACTTCATTCACTAGTTTTAACAATTAGCTTTCAGCACAGTTATAATTAGCATATAGGAGTTTATGTAGGGTCAGCATTAACTTAGCATCTATTAATAGCGGCATGTAGCAGTTAGTAGCACATTTGAATGCCATACAGCATTATACAATGGCATGGATACACAGCAGTTAAGACGACACAATGTTCAGCATATTGTTAGCAATATCAGCACTGTTAGCACACTTAAACTCTGGCAGTAGTAGCATTAGCGGTTAGCATCAATGCAGTAACATGTATAGTGTAACGGTGAGTTAGGAGAGGGGGGATGATGCACAGATATATAGTCTAGACCATTGTATTTCAAAAGGACAGAGAAGAGTTGTGACACCCTAACCATGCTGTTAGCTTTTAATGACCTATTCTGGGGGAAGAAAATGACAAAGCACTTCACAACACCCTGCTTCACACTTCGCAGTACACACATTCACAGCTGAGAGCTGGCCCCGCGCAAACACAGTCTGCTACGTGCCACTGAGAAACTTCCCAGGGCAATCAGTCTTCAACAGTTGACCACAGGGAGTGGCACAGATCAACCACAGTGTCCAACAGTTGGCCACTGGGAGCTGACCAGTACGACCATAGTCTTCTACAGTTGCCACTGGGAGCTGACCAGCATATATAGTCTTCTACAGTTGGCCACTCAGAGTTGGCCAGTACGACCACAGTCTTCTGCTGCTGGCCACTGAGCAGCTGGGCTAAGCGAAGGGCACCTTGATCATAGCGATGTGAGAGGAAAGTGTGAGGTTCCAAGAGGTTCTCTTCAGCTGCTACCAATATTCCAGTAAGTAAATTGGTCACAAAAGTATCTTCTGCTACTTTAATTCTCGAACTTTCCTTTTTTGACAGTATGTGCTGGACACATGCTATATTTAGTTTGAAGAGTAAACTGAACCCCAGTTGCTATACTGTTAACAGTAGTATGCTAATAGCGGTAGTACCAGCAGCAGCCGCAATGTTTTTGTTTTGCTTTTACGTCCACTTGCATCACAGCATTTCTCAGTATACAAAGTGTAGTGTAGTACAAAGATCAGAAGGCTGTTAGATGTCAGTGTCAATGTAACTCAAATACAAATCAGACACTATGACCACCGCTGACTCAGCACTTCAGCTCCCTCACACATGGAAACACACATCCCTACCCTCACTCTCTCCCTCCTTTACAAACACACACTGTCTCTCTCTGCACTTATTGATCTCCGTATATGCTCGATGGGACTAAGCAAAAAATGAATAATTTCACGGCTCCTCCCCCACCCTCCATCAATTATTGGCCCTCAGGGGCCATCAGAGCTTGATTGAGTTGACTAGATTGATTTGTTTGGAGCTTAGGCCCACCCATTCGCTTGTAGATCTGTGTATTGCATCTCCAAGCTAAGTGGCCCAACAGTTTGTGGAGAGAAATACTAATCCTCTTCTCTTTGACCAATCTCTATAGAGTATATCGTCAAAGTCAGGAAACCTACTCTCCAGGAAAAAACAAAAACTAACTTGTGTTCCAATGGATACAATGGAATTATTTAGTCACACGCTGTCACACCTGTTAATGCTTTTCATTCAAGAAAACAAAACATTAATTTATGAAAAACATATGATTAAATATGGAGATACACGTTTTCTGCCCGACAGCGACGATATACTACATATACCTGTATGTTCTCTTCCTTTAAACATTCTTATCCTACATTCCCATCCAGAGAGAGAATGTCCACTTTGGCTCTGACTGATCGGCTTCTTTCTGTTCATTGTCATTCCTCCCTTCTCTCTCACACACCCTCATTCTCTCCCTCACTCATTCACTCTTACATATCGTCACTCAGCTCTCCCCTCTGTCTCACAAACACACCTCTCTTTCCCTTGCTCTCTCCCTCTCTCTCTCTTTCTCTCTTCCCTCACCATTGTTTCTTGGTCCTCTCGTTATCATCTCTTCTCTAAACACTATTTCTCTCTATGTTATAATCACTCTTTCCTCACCTCATCCTTTCTGATTCCTCCTTCATCTACTGTATGTCATTCATTAAGTCCCCTTCATCTCTCTCTCAGATACACCTCCACGTAAACATGCTCTCCACGTAGTCATCCTTTTCCCTTCCCTCTTTCTCTCGTATCAGTCCTTCTCTTTATCAATAGTTTTCTTCTCCTCTCCTCTCCTCTCCTACCCAGCATCCTTCTCTGCTTTTCTCACACCTCCTATTCTCCCTCCTTCCCACCACTCTTTCCCTGTTCTTCAGCCTTTTGCATCTCCCTTCATCCTCTCTTCCCTCCCACTCCTTGCCCCCCCCCTTTCTCTCTGAGTACTGTCCTGCATACCAATGTGTGTTGGGCTGAACTGCTGCAGAGGAGACATCTATTACCCAACATACCACCATAGTACTGCAGAGAGAGGGAGAGAGAGAGAGAAAGAGAGAGCGAGAGGGAGAGGTGTGTGTGTGTGTGTGTGTGTGGGGGGGGGGGGGGGGGGGGGTGGAGAGAGGGGGGGGGGGAGGGTGGGGGGAGAGAGGGGGGACACAGACTGATAAAGAGGGCTGGGGGAGAGAGGAGGTGTGGATAGTAAAAATGAGAGAAAAGAGAAGAGAGAGAGACACGGGGAGAGAATATACTGCAGAATGTGACACAAGCCAGATAGAATGACAGATAGACACACACACACACACACACACACACACACACACACACACCCTCACACACACACACACACACACACACACACACACACACACACACACACACAAGACAATACAGACAGACAGTAACACCTCTTACGTAAGACAAATAGTAATTGTCTGCTTAAAGTAGCACACACATTTCACTTCCCTGTGTGTGTGTGTGTGTGTGCACGTGTGTCGCGCGTGCATGCGTGCGTGTTTGTGTGTGTGTGTGTGGATGGATGTGTCGACCATATGAGAGAGAGAGAGAGAGAGAGAGGTGAAGGTATAAATACATCAGGGTTGTCCCATACTACACCTCCGTTTCCCCTCCCCATGACCTTTTCAAAATGTCCTCCATGACACACACGCATGCACACACACTGTATCTGTATCTGTTTCTCTCTCTCTCTCTCTCTCTCCCCAATCCTTTCATCTCTCACACTAGCCCTTCATCTCTTGTTCTCACTCTATCTGACCTTTTCCTCGCGTCATTCATTACTTTGTCATACCTCTATCTCTCTCCTTAATGATACCCCCCCCCCCTCCCACACACACACACACACACACACACACACACAAACACCTAACCTCCTTAACGTATCCACCCCTCTCGTCGTCTCACTGCACTCCTTCATTTACCTCCTCTCACTCTCTCCCACTTAAGCCTCGTCATCGCAGTCCTGTCATATTCAGATTGGTCTATAATCTGGTTATATAATCCGGTCCTAATCTGATTAGCTGACTAACGCGAGCCTGGTCACAGTGACTGTCACAACACATCACAGCTTCACTTTATGTCTGGGACCAAACATCCACCAAACCACTCAACCCCCGTCCAGCTGTCCACACTGCTGTTTTACTCACTTATCGTCACTGTCGGTTGGAAACCTTGCATGTCAAGATCAAGAACGGTTATTCCAGGGAAAAAATATAAATCAATAAATAAAATAACCTACCCGACAGTGACATTATGTTTAAGATCTTTTACCAGTAAGACGCCTGAGGGCGAACATTGCAAAGTTGTCGCTATGATATCGGGGAGGAAGCGAGAGTGAAGTGAATCCACGTTAAGTTACAAGTAAGACGCGCAAACGCGTGAAGCGAACGCAGCTCGTGTGTGTGTGGTTGTGTGTGTGTGTGCTACAGCTGCGCCCTGTGTGTGTGTGTGTGTGTGTGTGTGCGTGCGTGCGTGCGTGCCACAGCTGCGCCC
Source organism: Protomyctophum parallelum (assembly GCF_964188405.1). NCBI lineage: Eukaryota > Metazoa > Chordata > Actinopteri > Myctophiformes > Myctophidae > Protomyctophum > Protomyctophum parallelum. The sequence goes on from NC_139705.1 coordinate 10,262,293, forward strand.
TCTGGTGGCGGGCCGGTGGTGTAACAGCGTGACACCACACAGCGTGACACACACACACACAGACACTCAGCCCCTGCTGTCATAGTAAGTGGCTCACTGCGTTCGCAATCAGTATGGCTAAATTAAGTCAGGCTAGAGGCTTGGGGACTGAAGCTGAAGATAACCTGAAGATATACCGTATGTTTCCAGTCGCTTCAGTCGCTTCACTTTGTTCGTGCAGGTCAGCGTTGGTTAAAGAAAAGGGGAAAAAAGGTCCCTGTGCGCCAGCTCACTCGTTTCCATGCAAGAGAGTCAACTGTGTCCCCCCTCCCTCATGTGGTGGATTATGGTTATAAAATGATACAACAGAAAGTACACGGTAATTCAACTTTGGGAGTGTATTAAACCAAATAGACCCGCTCGCGCCTAGGGCAACAGGGCCTTCTCCGTGGCCGCCCCTACCCTCTGGAATGCCCTCCCCAAACAGATCCGGGATGCCCCCTCACTCCCCACCTTCAAAACCGCACTGAAAACCCACCTGTTCAGAATAGCATTCCCGAGCTGGCGTGTTTTAACCCGTTACATGTACTGTTCTTATTGGTTTTACTCTTATTTTACTTGCCTCCTAATAAAGTTGTCTTTTTCTCATGTCCCCCCCCCCCCCCCCCCCCGGCCACCACACATGTAAAGCGTCTTTGGGTATTAGAAAAGCGCTATATAAGTCCCAGGTATTATTATTATTATTAGTGTTGGGATTCGGAACCGGGTCCATTTCAGACCCGGTTCCGACATTGCGGATCCGGAGCCGGTTCCATGTTTTTTTTTACTAACGGGTCGGTTCCCCAAACGCTTCTAATCAGTCGTCATTTAGCTCCGCTGTGTCTGTGCATGCAAGCAAGCAGAGCCTGGGGTGACGTCACCCCACCTACATGAGTGAGTGGGGTCGGGAGGATACGCCCACTGTTCTGTGCATTCAGCGACCGCCACGGAGCGAGTGGGACAGTATGTCGCACAGATCTCCAAAGTTTGGTTAACGGAGAGGGAAATGAGGAAATGAGGGAAATGAGGCTGAGCATGCAAGTGCAATAAATGCGATGCTACAGTATAGTTCCCTGGCTGCAAAGGTTGTTGCAACTTGTACCAGTTGCAGTTTTGCACCACGTCCACATTGAGGAAACACCTCAAAATCAATATGCCTACACGAGTCCACAACTCACAAGAATAATCTACCGGTAGGCACATGGCGTTTGTGAGCCATGCGGAAAGCCGTGCCTGCGCTCCCCGCAGCTCCACCACAGCCGGCGGGGGATGATGATGATGCAAGGCTGGTTCACTTTCCCCAGGCTAGTAACGTAATAGAAAATAAAAACTACTAACGTCTACAGAGCTTTTCATTAGGCGTATTGTACAACTGCTGTTAATGGTGTTAATTTAGAACGCCAAAGACTCGACGTCTTTCTGTCCGATATTTTATGAATCACGTTAACTATAGAGCCAAATCAATTTGCCTGCACTTATTTTTACAACTTATAAGCAACTCAACTGCTTTTGATTTGGCTCTAAATTAATCGCGTGGCTGTTGAGAGCCGAGCATTAAGGTGCATAGGCCTATACCTCCATAGATTGATTACTTTATAAACAGTTTGCAGAAAAAAGCACTAAGAGGATTTTATAATCCAAGAAAGCACTATGGCTTGTTTCCATTAGGGTATTAAATTAAATTAATCTGAACATTAAAGACAACATTTTTCACCCAACAATATCATTATTGCAATGTGTACTGTAGGCTATATTTAATATACAGTACAAATTGCAATATAAAGTACAAATTGCAACAATGATATTGTTGTGGTGGCTAGCTGGTGGTGGTGGTGAAGTTTAAATAATAGTGCCACCTCATAATTGTAAAGTGCATTTTCAATAATTGAATTAATTAATTTGCATTTATTATGTACTTGGTTAGGTTAGTTATAATATACCGGTAAGCATAATCTATGTCAGAAAAAAAGGGGAAAAATTTATATTAGGATCCGTTAAGGGAACAGTTAGGAACCGGAACCGTTAAGAGGGATCCGGGAAGGATCCGGAACCGTTAAAATCCTAACGAATCCCAACCCTACGAGTCACGCCAGCTCACTCGTTTCCATGCATAAGCGAAGCGCTGTAAAATGGGGAAGAGGGGCTTCTTTAAGACCTCCATAATATTATGGTCAATGCCTGTGTGAAAAGTGAGAGCGATTGGTGCAGGCAGTGAGGAGCAACGACAGTGTGACATAATTTGCACGATTCTCCCTATCTGCACCACTAATGTTCATGCACAGTCAAATCTTGAGTTAGTTTAACTCCGACAGTGTATAAAAGTTATTTGTACGCTCCATATTTTACAGTGTTTGAGTTTCCACTGGGTGCAGCTGCTCCAGTTTACCCCCCACACCCAGACATGCATATTGGGTAGCCTACATATTCCTGTTTGTGGCAAGAGAATAGGGACTTTAAGCAACGACTGTTTTCAGGACAGCTCCTCTACACGGAAGTACGGCGGCGATTACGCAATTGCCGTGGCCGTCAAAATCGTTAAGCAAACAGCCGTCGGCGACGGCGAAATTGGTTCCTATGCAGCATGTGTCAAACATAAACACATTTTCTTTTTAAACACCCCGTCGCGCATCAGCTAACTTGCCGATATTGCTTGATTATTTATACATGCACTGGACATGATCAGCAGGGGAAAGCGGAAGATGCTGGAGCAATCTGTGTTATTCTAAAACCGTTTTAATAAACATGGTTAATGTGTAAATGGTAAATGTATGACAGCTATAATTTCAATAAGCATGGTTATGACATGGCGTTGTAGACACTACGTGTGTAAGTGTAGGTTCTCCCGTAGTAGAAAGGGCTGCGACGGCAAGCAGGTTAATGTATCGAGCACTGATCCATTTCCGGTAGCGGACTGCCGTAGACGTCGTTGCTTAAAGTCCCTACTGGCTACCCCCTGCTCCTCCCAATACTGTGCATGTTAAATGCAAAAGACAAAGTGTGGAGTCGATTTTGTCGACTAAAACTATGACGAAATGTTTTCGTTTGACTACCTTTTTGAGTGGTGCAACCACTCCAAGGAACAGCAATGTCCGTGTCACCTATGTGTTCACCTATGTGTTCATTAATGAGCACCAGTATAATGAGTACCAGTAGGGGCGCTGTTTGCCAGAAACAGAGAGAGAGAGAGAGACAGTGCTGCACTGTTGCCTGCTAATGAGAGAGAGAGAGAGAGAGAGAGAGAGAGAGAGAGAGAGAGAGAGAGAGAGAGAGAGAGAGAGAGAGAGGAGGGGGGGGGGGAGAGGGGAGTTTCACCACTCGGTTCACACAGGTGTGATTTTTCACTGATGAATAAAAAATACAAAATACAAAATAAACTAAGCTATGGTGACTAAAACCAAGACTAAATATATTGACAATTTCATCAACAAAAATACAAACTAGACTAAAATGTTAGGGAGGGACTAGTGGAGAAGAGATCCAGTAGAACTAAAAGACAAGTCATTTCATGTTACTTACAGCAGATTTCACAACACATAGTCACATACTGTGATACTGTACGACGTTGTGAGCTTGTAGATCGGCTATTTCCAGCATGCAACCAAGTGTAAAATCAGTCATTACGCCGAAGTTTTCCCTGCTGCTCCTCCCACAGTTTTGGCTTCATCAGGAATCGTGTGCTTGCTTAGCGGTATTTTCAGTGGCCAAAGAGCATTGATCACGCCTCCAGGTCTTAAGTTAAGTAATAACTGGTACTTAAGACACGCAAAATACAGCACACGGTCTCCATACAGTATACCGGTATGCCTGTGTCGGATTGGCAGTTCTGGACAACTGGATCTGATCCATTTATACGCCCAGTATGTGGACAAATTGGTTGGATCGGCGGTGTGACGTGACTAAGGCCAGTATAAGGAGATACTTGCAGAACACACAGCCATCAGGACCCAAAACCCTAATCACCCGGCAACATGGTATGGCTGAGGCTCACAGGGACCCCAGGCCATTAGTCTCTCATGGCCAGACTGTTTCCTCCCACAATTTTCTCAAATGCTCTTTTGATGATCAAGCGATGACATAAAATAATTATGTAATCCAGAGTAACTGTATTGATGCAAACAATTTGGAGTTTTGGACAGGTGGGTTGGAGTGAGATTCTTCCAAAGGAGGAAATCCAACACAACCTCGCACTGTCACTGTATTCTTTTTTTAAAGTGGGATATGCAAAAGGGCAGCCTGTGCAAAATAAATAAATTATAGCAATAAAGGGCTCTCGTGGCCTTTTGTCACACTGCCAGACAGTGACTTCTGTTCTATACTGTACCTGCCAACCCAAAAAAAGCAGTTACCGGTACTCCCACGGGCATGAGGTCTACCTCAGGAGTTTGAGTACCTGCACTTACATTGTAGTTGGCAATGCCAACTTAAGGTGAGTGTACTGTAGATTAATAGGTTTGCAGTTTGCTATGTCACTAAAATAGTAACTGTTTTACTACAAAAGCATACATTTGCCAGCCAGGGTAGATTATGGTATTATGCTTTGCCCCAGATCTCCCTATTTGTTTGGTCAATGTAGATTTCTTCCCCCTTTTTTAGAGATCTTAGTGTGGGTATTTCTCAGTTGAATAGATGCAATTCAAAGACACAATGAAGCACCAATAAGCTTTTATATAACAACTCACTGTAACTCCTACACACCGTCAGCACAACATGAAGAACACTAGAGTACACAACAGACAGTGTGTGTGTGTGTGTGTGTGTGTGTGTGTGCGTGCGTGCGTGCGTGCGTGCGTGCGTGCGTGCGTGCGTGCGTGCGTGCGTGCGACGTGCGTGCGTGCGTGCGTGCGTGCGTGCGTGTGAAAAGAAAGAAAGAAAATGAAGGAGCAGAGTACAGAACGTATGTTCCTGCAGACAGTGGTGGAAAAAGTACTCAAATGTATTGCTTAAGTAAAAGTAACAATACCGCAATGTAGAAATACTCCGAAGTAAAAGTCAGGAATTTAAAATTCACTTGAATAAAAGTACAGTACAAAAGTATTGGCATTAAAAGTAACAAAAGTAACAAAAGTAAAAATATACAAAGTAACTATTATAACTTCAAATAATAGTAGTGGAGTAAAAGTACACAGCCTCTGTACACCGCTCAGGGAACAGTAGGAGGGAAACAGAGTAGGAGGAGTGGTGGAAAAAGAGAAGGAGATACAGAGCAGAAGGAGATAAGAGCGATTTGGAGATATTAAGAGATGCTGCTGAGTTTTTGCAGCCCCCAGAAAGCAGGCCATGCCAACAGTGTTGTTAAGGGCAACCGTTGCAAATGAAGAAACATGTTGTCACGGTAACAAGGACCGCGGAGTGTGTGTTAGTGTGTCTGTGCGTTCGGAGGTTTTAAATAGATCTAGCACTGCTGCTGCTTTGCTGTAGGAGCAAGTCACATCTCCACCCCGGTTACATGCACGCACGCACCCACACACGCACCCACACCCAAATGCACACACGCACATCCCACTTTATCTCACATGTAAGCACCATAGCACTAAATGCATCTGCACATACCAACGGATACTGCCTCTCACGCACGCACGCACGCGGACCCTGGGCTCTGAGAGGTAATTCATCACCACACTATTCATACCAGCTAGCCTAGATTCCCCTTGTACAACACATGCATCACACGCACACACGTGTCACACGCGCACACACACACACACACACACACACACACACACACACACACACACACACACACACACACACACACACACACACACACACACACACACACACACACAGGTGCAGGCAGATATTAAGCACAGTGCAGCTTCTTCAGTGAGCCTGCAGCATTCTGTTACTGCAACACACGTTACTGAAACACACCTAACACTACTACTACTAATACTGTGAAAACACACATAATACTGCTAGTACTCCTACTACTACTACTGGAAACACACACCGAAAAGGCAGATGCCGGTGAAAAGCGGGCCTCGTCTGACAGTCGCCAACGTGCGTGCAGCAGACGTGGGCCTCCGCCTCGCTAGATCACCGTTCGCGAAGCAAAGCCATGATGACCACTTGTACTGCTGGAGAGAGACACACACACTGTAGTAAGCCAGTAAGATGCCCCGAGGGCGAGAAGCGACCTGGCCCTATGGCAGACTGTTGGGTGAGCGCTGGCACTTTGGCATGGGGGCGGCGGGGGGGTCAGATCAACATATGGAATGAATTCTGTACTGGCCATATATGTGGAGCGTGTCTTGAGTGTACAAGGTACATGGTTTGATGAGGTCAGATCAACATATGGAATGTCAGAACAGGAAGGGCGGGTGGGGAGGGATCAACCTTATGGAATGTCAGAACAGGTCAGCTCCGTATATGGAGATCTAAAGGTTTGAGGTCAGATGTAAGAGTTGCTGGCCGGCTCCATATGTGCAGATCTACTGTATAGGTGATGATCCAGTGTTCTCCATATATGGTTTGTTATCCAGGGTTGGATGAAGTCAGTGTCATGATCTTCTTATATGGAGATGGCCATACAGTATAGTGGCGTGACGTGTCACAAGGTGTGATGTCACGAGTGTGACCATATATGGAGTCTCTCCATATATGGAGAGATCTCTCACCCGTCAGCTGACGGGTGAGAGATGCAGGTTTTCACAGTAAATGTGACCTATGGACGGTCGCAACTATGTACTAATACTTGCAATATGAAACACCACAGAACATGTCTCAGAGGTTGTGGGCAGGAACTGTGCCCTGCCTGCATAATCCAGATGCCCCAATTGCATATTGCATATAAGTATTTTTCAGTCTGAGTGAAATGGACTTCTATGAGTCGTATACACAACAACCCACACATGCATAGATGCACACAGGCACCCCCTCCCAGACCCCCTGGCCTTTACGCACACACACACACGCACACGCACACACACACACACACACACACACACACACACACACACACACACACACACACACACACACACACACACACACACACACACACACACACGTACGTGTGTTCGGCGTTCACATACATTAATTCACGTCGCAGCATTATTCCCCCTGGGGTTCTGAGGATTACTACCGATGTCATCAGAGAGGGTCGAACTAACAGAGACAAAAACTCACAGCGGCAGCCATTTTCTACCACCACGGAAAGACAGAGAGAGAGAGAGAGGCTGGATATGTGTGCATATTAGAGAAACTCTGAAATCCTATCTTATCTGTTTAATAACCATGGTAATTAGAGTTCGGGAAATAGCCATTACAGAACAGCAGCTCCCAAGTAAATTTACTAGACTTTGGATATCATGTCCGACCTTAGCAGCGGACCATCAGTCAACTCTCTTTGATATGCCTACATCACCTCCCCCCCCCCCCCCCCCCCCGCCCTCCCAAAGAAACCCACACACACACTTTTTAAACAGGGAGCATGCATTAGGGCCGATTCATACCCCTATTTTACCGCTGTTTCGGCGCTGTAGTGCCGAAATTATTTTGGCTCGTCAGAAATTTTCAGTAGCACCGAAGAGCCGACTTTAGGACGGTACCCGCCCCACCCCGAACCTCAAATGACGTCACATTGTAGGCTCTACAGCGCCGAACCGACTTTTATTCGGCTCTAAAATAGGAGTATGAATAGGCCCTTAGTCCGACGTCCCGTTTGTCCAACATACGTGGCCAGTTAGGACTAACCCGTGGCTTCCGGGTGCGATTAGGGGGTCCATTATCGGGATGTCAGACTAACGCTATACGCACCCTTTTTAACCGGTTGGTACACAATAACGGTTACAGTACATAATCTAATCACAAAGGTTACATGTACAGTATACAGTATGCTTCCTGCCCTCCTTTTTCCCATCGCGGGTTCAGTTCAATTCAAGATGGTAAACGCAAAAGGAGGATCTCACTGATATTCAGCGTGGATGGACCCCATGCATGCGTCACTCCACAGCGAGGAGGACACACAGAAGGTGATCAGAGAGTGCACAGTGCAGCTGGCTGGCCTGTTCAAGGACATCATGAACCTATGTGTGTGTGTACTCACTCCCCTCCTTCTTAAAATCATCCATCCATCCAAGGGATGTTTCACTTTCAAACATGTTTAGGATAATTTTAACGTCTACTCAGGCTTTTGTGAACGCCCCAGACAGTTTTTTTTTTTTAAGTTGCTCGATTCAGTATTTAGATATTTGATGTTAATTTGATCAGACACGCCCCTTTCCTATAAAAACTTCAAACGCCATTTTAACTCATTCATACCCGGAAGTTAAGCGGGAATGCCTACTGAGTGGCAAAAGGCTAAAGGGGGATATTAGACTTTTGAGGCCATCAGGGCAGAGGCTCTGAGCCACTCTGCTACACTCGTGCATACCCGCTATACTATAGGCTCAGAGCTGTGTGTCCAGCATACTCCTCTGCTCACTGTACACGCACAACATACAGCTCCAACTTGGGAAGTTTGCCAGCGACACGACAGTGCTAGGCGTGACCAAACACAATGACAAGACGGCCTATGGGGGAGAGGTCAAGAGCCTGACACAGTGGCATCCTCTCTCTCTCTCAATGTTTACAGGACAAAGGAGCAAAAAGATCATAGACTACAGGGAGGGAGGTTTGACACCATTACCATCAACGGGTCTGCTGTGGAGAGTCAGCAACTTTAACTTCTGCGTGCGTCATCACTGACCTAAACACTGTGTGGCCAACATGCCATCACAGTAACGACCATTTCACTGGCTGAATACGTTTGGCATGGGGCCCGAGATCACACCGGCCTTCTACAGAGACCTTCTACAGAGTGGGAACGGCACTGCCCTCAACGGCAATGTCCTGCAGAGGGTCATGGGGACAGCCCAGCCCATCAGTGGATGGGAGCAAAGCGCGTGCACACATTTTTTCTTTTCTTTTTTATCTTTATCTCTAAATTTAACACAATCAATGATATAAATGCAGTATAAAAGAGACAGTGTGTCAGTAAAGCCTATTGTCAAAGACCCTGGCCAAGGACTGATTCAGCTGCTACATCTGACAAGTCATACCGCTGTCTGTCTGTCTGTCTGTCTGTCTGTCTGTCTGTCTGTCTGTCTGTCTGTCTGTCTGTCTCTTGTCTTTTGACAGCAAAGCTTCTCGGTACATCCCCTGGACACGTTGTGAGTCTCTGCATAATTTGACGTGTTAAAATCCAAAAGGACATCTACATCACTGAAGTGGCACTGAAATATATTACGTTTCTGTAATGGGCAGTGTTGGCCTTAAACTCCAAAAGGTCTATCTATGGCTGAGAGGATCCCAGAACGATCCCAACCTGCCCAACAGTATACTGAAACTATGTGAGAATAAAGCACCCTCTCAGCTTTCCTAATGCCCGTTTCTCCTATGCTGTCTCACTGGACGCGTCAGCGTCGCGTCTCCGTCACCGTCAGGGAATGTTCCCTTTTTAATCAATGAAGGGTGGCTCCACTCACTGCCTACGATGCGTTGCGTTGCGCTGCGTTCGGTGACTGCTTTAAAATTGCCCCGGTTCGTTTTTTTGACCCGCGTCACACGCGTCCAGTCGAGCCCCGCCATTAGCTTTCCTACAGTGAAATCATCCATATTTTACGTAATTAGTTGACAACAAACCAATAATCACTTCCCAGCAAGCCAAATGACGTCATGATAACGTTATGACGACATCCTCCGGTGACTCCGGTGACGTTCAGGACTAGGCCAGATCACAGCCCATATGGGGATGATCTTTACGTCATTTCCAGGACGTCTTCACCAGTTTAAATAATATAGCTTATTCTGGGCTAGATCTGACTAGTTACTTGCGCAAGCAGAGCGCGCAAGTAATGTGATCGGCCTGGTCCATTTGTCGTGACAGCCGTTCCGCCATTTCAGGACCCCCCCAGAAAAACATCAAATCTGTGCCCGTATTGCTGGACCAATGATGACGAAATGACCATATTTCTTACGTCATCATTTAGAGCTAGTCATACACGTATTTCTTACGTCATCATTTAGAGCTAGTCATACACGTATGTGTATGACTAGCTCTAAATGATGACGTAAGAAATATGGTCATTTCGTCATCATTGGTCCAGCAATACGGGCACAGATTTGATGTTTTTCTGGGGGGGTCCTGAAATGGCGGAACGGCTGTCACGGTTTTTGGACCAGGCCGATCACAGAATACCGCTAATCAACTTACAACTACACACTTTATACAGTATAGAGTATATATGTATACATATATAGTATATGCCTATATACTATATATATTTCTTACGTCATCATTTAGCTCTAAATGATGACGTAAGAAATATGGTCATTTCGTCATCATTGGTCCAGCAATACGGGCACAGATTTGATGTTTTTCTGGGGGGGTCCTGAAATGGCGGAACGGCTGTCACGGTTTTTGGACCAGGCCGATCACAGAATACCGCTAATCAACTTACAACTACACACTTTATACAGTATAGAGTATAGAGTATATATGTATACATATATAGTATATGCCTATATACTATATATATTTCTTACGTCATCATTTAGAGCTAGTCATACGTATACTATATACATAATCAATAAAAAATAATTTACCAAATTGTGCCTGATCTGCTGGGACCAGAGTACGTGGTGTGTATGTAAGAAATATGGTCATTTCGTCATCATTGGTCCAGCAATCCGGGCACAGATTTGATGTATGACTAGCTCTAAATGATACACACCACATACTCTGGTCCCAGCAGATCAGGCACAATTTGGTACATGCGCGCTCTGCTTGCGCACTAGTTGGCCATTTATGGCCTACTAGTGTGCAACAAGCAAGTATGCACTCGACAGAGTGCAGTTCTAGTTATATGACTTAAGTTGATCTGGCCTCGATCGGACTCTCTCTGATTCATCCAGGGACGTCCGTCTTAGTGGGCACAATTTGTGTCGGTTGAAATCAGGTGATATTCTGGGCCAGATCTGACTAGTCTTGGTTTGACTTGATCTGGCCCCAATCGAGACGTCACTAATTCGTCCAGGTCCTGACCGTGCTTGCTGGGTTAGTTAAGGTACAACCTGCTCAACACAAAACCGTAGATTGCACACGCATGTGAGGTCAAATGTAAGGTAATGTAATTAAGCCTCTGTATTATAGGGGCCGATTCATACTCCTATTTTAACGCTGTTTCGGCGCTGTAGTGCCAAAATCATTTCGGCTCGTCAGAAATTTTCAGTAGCACCGAAGAGCCGACTTTAGGACGGTACCCCCCCCCCCCCCCCGAACCTCAAATGACGTCACATTGTACTGATTGTAGGCTCTACAGAGCCGAACCGACTTTAATTCGGCTCTAAAATAGGAGTACGAATCGGCCGTAAGGAGTCATCATTAAACAGTGTTTGTGTGTAGTTTTGGTGTTCTTTTTGAGACAACCGCACCCGGAGGGCACACATGCACGCTCGCGCACTGATGATATACGCAAAATGATATTTTCTACCTAAATGTAACACAATCAACAGCCAGTGAAGGGTCGGTGGGCCGCCCGTCAGAACACAACAGAGTATAGGCACATAGGTTAACATTTGAGGAAGCCGTTGGCACAGCGGCCCAAACAATACAGTATGCATATCACTTTTGCAGCAGCAGTTCAGTTGGCACAGCGGCCTGACTGGCAGCCTTCAGAACACAATAGAATACAGTATAACATTAGTTGGTTATTATGAATTATGTATGTGGCCCATCAGAACATTAAACCAACGCTATTATTACCTGCTGTAAACTCGGGTGTATTTGCACAACTTCACGGCCATGTTGACCATAGTCAGTTCTGTTCATAACTCACCATTTGTTTTGTAACTCCAAGTAGCAGTTAAACTATTGCTTCACAAAATTATATCTCTGCTGTCTCAGAAAATGAAAAATATACATTTTTCAGGAAAAGAAGAAAGCCTTATATTTTGAAAACAAAGCAATACTGCCTCAGTGCCTCATCAAAGTTGGTGTTGTGACTTTATTTATTGTCAATTACTTGCATGCGAGGGGGAGGGGTGGTGGAGTTAGTTGCTTTAGCAGAGTTTGAGGGTCCAATGGAGTTAGGAGGTTTTGTCCGAAGCACTTTTTACTACTTTTCATTGGTTCAATATTAGTTTAAGCAACACACAGGCGTAAAGGGTGTTCAATAGCATTGATTTATGCAAAAATAAATAAATAAATAACTTATAAATGGAGTTATATGAAGATCTAACGCTCGGCAGTTCGCTATGGGACGCGTCCAATCTTGGGCGTGGACAACAGAAGTACTTTAATATACTCACATTCTATTAAAACCAAGAGAATGGGCCTCTCCTGCGTCATGACGTAATACGTGCCCTCTCGCCCGAGGGCATAAAAGCACGCATTCACTCATGCGCAGTATTCAGTTTTCTCTTCTGCGCGACAACAGTCAATCTGGTATCACCTGGTGGCGTATATGAGGTCCCGTGAGGGGTTGACTGGCGTCTGACGTCGGCGACCCCGGAGGGTTACGCCAGAGGATGGGTTTTTCATTCAGTGATACTTGAAGGGAGTTTATAACGTCTCCCATAGCGAACTGCCGAGCGTTAGATCTTCATATAACTGGAGGTTACGCAGTAACCGTGGTTATATAGATATAAGCGAGGCAGTTCGCCAGGATACCCTTCTTGCTTGACTGCGGCAGAAGGAGAAAAGTATCGGAATACTGGCAATAGAAGTAGCTATGACCAGTTAGAAGCCAAGTTGACTTGAAAATTAAACTAAAATAATACATAATCTAAATACAGACGCATTGCATATTGTATAAGTGCATTTTGGGTGACGATACATTTTCTAGAGGTACCGGAGGGAGCGCAGGAGGGAGCTTCTGGAGCTGAGCTCAAACATTAATTAAGCCCTGACCGCACCTGAAACTAACCTTGAATTAAGGACAAAGCAAGGCGCAACGGTTTACCCTGGACTCCATAGAGCACCGAAGTCCTGACGTAACTCGCTCATCCCTTCGATTCCCCTGGTTCGCGGAAATAATTTCTCTATGGAGAATAACATGGGGTGATCTTAATATCGTCTACTATAAGCGTTGTGGTCCAAAAATAAACAAGCTGTCTCTGCGTTATTGTCAGGGAGGTGTCTCTGTATCGTTTGCAACAGTCAGCCACTCATATATGATACAGTCTAACCTGACGCTGCCAGATCCAAGAAGCTTGCTACACAAATTTGTTTCACAGCTTATTGGGATCTGGGATCGCGGAAGCAAATTTGATGACGGGGCTGTTCCTTTTTTTCAAGATACTTGGTAGATGATTGGATGGGACCGTCTGTCTATCACCGTGTGGGCGTGCAAACACAACCAATCATATTGACGTGTCTATATAGCTTCACATCCGGTTTCGCACATATCCCGCCCTTAGCTCACGCTGATTGGTCCGGTACGGAACGGATTTTTGTCAGCTCAACTGCCTGAGAGATCCCAGATGAGTGCTGTGTTGGGGAACATGGTTACCCAATACTGCCCTCATCTGGCAGCGTCAGGTTAGATACAGTCTGCTTCTAGCGAAAATGTAACTAATTCAGTAGCAGTAACATTAGCGTTTTCTCTCAGTCAGTTGATTCTTCATATCCATATGAGTGAAGCGGCCGGGATGACATGTTTATTTTTCAAACACAGTTCTTATATGAAACAATCTAAAAATCCTCCTATGGCGATTTCAATGCAACTAAAAAAAGACATGAACCTGGGGACTGACGCCCTCTACTGAAAGTGACGTCAGACTTCGGTGCTCTATATGCCCTATAGCCGGTGACAGCTGACCAAACTAACTTGAGTTTGGGACTTCCACAACATATACAATGCATTCTGTGTGATTTGAAAGAAATTGAAAATGAAATTAATTTTTTGTTTTACTGCCCTTTATATGAAGAGTTAAGACATGTATTGTTTTGTAAGATGACAACCATCTGTGCTGGCTTTTTCTGGTTGGAGGACTATGAGAAGCTGGAGTTTTGTTTTGGGAGGGGTATTTTTGCTTTGGCAGACTTTTTATGCAAATCGTGGGAAATGAGGCAGAATGTTTTGTTTGTGTAAAAATGGTTCTTTTACACAATGCAATATTGAAGCAATGTTATGGTGTGTCCTGTAAGTCCATGTGGGCTGGGCGCCTTTGGTGCATGACACAGACATAAAGAATCTATCTATCTATCATGCAGTGATGGCTTTGATATCATATCTGGTCAATGGCAAAAAGAAAGGGCTTCCATTTGCAACTTCAAGAGTGTACAAATGTCTGTACACCCTAGAGTTAAATTAATACCGGTAAAGTAACGCTAGAGTCCCTGTGAATATTTTCCGTCTGTTTTATGTCTGCAAAGAAAATACGCCCCCCCGAGTCTTTGAGTCAACAAACTGCTTTGTATTTAGTCCCGGTGTCTGACGTCTTGCCTAGCGGGAGCTCCACAATCAGTCGACCAGGGAAGGAAAGCTGGCAGGTGGGAAGAGAAAAACACACATTCTGTGCGCGCCTTCAACAGCCTGACTGTAAATGATCTATAGATTTTAGTCAACAAATAGACCATGCACACTGCATGCAGTTGCTGAATCCAACTATAAATTCACAAAATATCTGCGAGTGTTCTGTGTCCTTCATGTATCACGAGAACCGAACAAACTTGCAACGTGTATTACTGAGTATTACTGGCAGAGTGTGCCATGGTGTGAAGTAGGTTGGATCAGGGGGGGGTTCATGAAAAGGATCTATAAATCCATAAATCAATGTGTACCATAAACTGACCTGCGAGTTCTGTATGATAATAATGGGTACTGCACTTAACCGGCAAAATGGGTATTGCAACACTGTCCCAACCCCAAATTATATGTGACTTGAAGGGGTGGCAAAAAAAAGCCTTTTCGGGGGAATATATTCGGCACGGCGAGTCGCTCGCCTAAGCTTGCTCAGCAGTAGCAAGACATCTGATGTTTTAACTTTTTTTTGCTGCTGAAATGGTGAGAACTGGACCACGTTCCTGGAATGCGGAAGTTCCGAAAAGGTATATTGTGACTTTTTTGTGACAGTGTTCAACGCGTAGCGGCATCACACTAGTCTTGAGTAATTTCACACCCATAGTACAGTATATGTACAGTGATTGACAGCATTCATGTAATTTGCGTGAATAGGCAAACATGCAAATGATGAACACATTTATCCAATGCAGCGACCAAAAAAATCACGCAAATGAAGTGACTATACTAGAAAGAATATCTTCTCCTGCGGTGTGGATGCAACCGTTAGTGTAATCACGTCAAAACCAATACAACGGGCGATGCCTCATGCTGTCGTCTGAGTGATGTGACTGGTCCCACCTCAGGTCACATCATGTGTAAATGGAACAGCTGCTCCTCCATTCACCCCCTCGACTCTTCCCCTCTCTTCTCCCCTTCCCTATACTATACCCCCTTCTCCTTGACTCCTTTACTCCCTCCTCTTCGGCGTTCCTCTCTCCCTCTTCTCACCTTCTACGCCTGTTGCCATGACGACGGGATGTGTCCCCTTCCTCCTGACCCCCACATCTCATTTTCATGTTTCTAAAAATAGCCGCCAGACGGACGGACATGCGGGATTGGAAGATGGACCGATGGGTGGATCATGAATGGACACGTAGAAAAGCATGGTTCCATTGTGTGTGTGTGTGCGTGTGCGTGTGCGTGTGCGTGTGCGTGTGCGTGTGTGTGTGTGTGTGTGTGTGTGTGGACCATGACAGAGAGAGAGAGTGAGAGGTGAAGGACCAGGTATTAATTATACATCAGGGTTGTCCCATACTCTTCCCTCGCCATGACCTTTTCATAATGTCCTCCATCACACACACACACACACACACACACACACACACACACACACACGTTTCATGAGTGCATTTTAAGGTGGGGGTTGGTGTAAGGCATTATGGAATGAATGTAAGTCAATGCCACATCCCCATAAGTTAGCAAAACCAATTGTGTGTGCGCGCAAGTGTCTGAGTTGTGTGCATATGTGCAGACATCTATGAGTGCCTGTGTGCATATATGCATATGTGTGCATGTTTGTGTGTGTGTGTGTGTGTGTGTGTGTGTGTGTGTGCACGGTGCGTGCGTGCGTGTGTACACATCCAGTTCAGCTGTAGAGTGATTACTCTATCAATCACTCGACGGCCTGATATCATCTGATTTACACACACACACACACACACACACACACACACACACACAGTATCTATCTAATTAGATTTGTGTGACTGCAGAGAGCCAGAGGGAGAAAATGTTATTAGGAGATTTTAGGGTTTGTGTGACCCTGCCGCACTTCAAATGATTGAAATGGTTTTTGAACATTTCAAAATCCTACTCATAGATTTATAAAAGGCAACATAATTTAATTCATTTTTCTGTCTCATATCATTTTGTAAAGATCTAATCGGATTTTCTTTCCCCCCGAATCGGGGGAAACAAATGATTAAAAAAAAAAGAAAGAAAAGAAAGATAGTGATGGATTATCTACGATCACTAGTACTGATGCAGATAGAAATAGGATTATGTCTACCGTAGTTACTCCTATACTCCCATACTGTACTATGGGTATACTCCTATCATGTTATGTGTACTACAGTTACTATACAGTAATATCTCAAGAACACATTCCGAGCTGCGCTACTGAATCTGTTGGCAGGGACATTCTAGGGCAATACACACAAGGCAAACGTTTTAAATGATATATGTATTATTCTAAATGAAATAAATTAGGCAACAATCAAATAAACTGGTATGAGATGTGACAATGTCAGTAATCAGTCATGCATGCAGTGTATGGATGTATGGAGTGTGCTGTGATTCCGTCTGGGCACATACAGCATGAGCAGACAGCCGCGGACAGAAGATGCTGCGTTTTACGTCATTTCCGAGTTTTTAGACAGCTGGTGGATGGAAAAGAAGCTCCACCTCCGCGGCTGACTGACGCGACGGACAGATTCCCGGAAACGCTCTCCTCCGCGGCCCTTTCTGTCCGCAGCCGTCTGCTCATTATGTGCCCAGACGGTGTGAGTGTTGTAAAAGGTGTGCAACTGCTGGAAAGGAAGGAAAGAGAGCTGCCTTGAGAGCATGGAAGGAGAGGCCCTATATATACTCTCCCAAACCACACCCCACTCAGGTGTACACAGTTGGCCTGACGGCCTGCTGCACTCTGCCCTAATCACCCAGGCTGCCTACTGTGCAGAGGCAGAGGGGGCAGGGCCGTCACTCTGCCCTAATCACCCAGGCTGCCTACTGTGCAGAGGCAGAGGGGGCAGGGCCGTCACTCTGCCCTAATCACCCAGGCTGCCTACTGTGCAGAGGCAGAGGGGGCAGGGCCGTCACTCTGCCCTAATCACCCAGGCTGCCTACTGTGCAGAGGCAGAGGGGGCAGGGCCGTCACTCTGCCCTAATCACCCAGGCTGCCTACTGTGCAGAGGCAGAGGGGGCAGGGCCGTCACTCTGCCCTAATCACCCAGGCTGCCTACTGTGCAGAGGCAGAGGGGGCAGGGCCGTCACTCTGCCCTAATCACCCAGGCTGCCTACTGTGCAGAGGCAGAGGGGGCAGGGCCGTCACTCTGCCCTAATCACCCAGGCTGCCTACTGTGCAGAGGCAGAGGGGGCAGGGCCGTCACTCTGCCCTAATCACCCAGGCTGCCTACTGTGCAGAGGCAGAGGGGGCAGGGCCGTCACTCTGCCCTAATCACCCAGGCTGCCTACTGTGCAGAGGCAGAGGGGGCAGGGCCGTCACTCTGCCCTAATCACCCAGGCTGCCTACTGTGCAGAGGCAGAGGGGGCAGGGCCGTCACTCTGCCCTAATCACCCAGGCTGCCTACTGTGCAGAGGCAGAGGGGGCAGGGCCGTCACACATGCATACATTGTTGTTAGTGGGAATGAAAACACAAGCGCTGCTCCACCGGCTGAGTGCGGTCCAAACAGGCTAACACTCTGCCATCCACATTCTAATGGGCCCCCAGAGGCAAATTCAAATGGAAACAAGCATCAGAGGGAACTTGTTTTTTGAGCTGGTTCTAGGGGGGGAGGGTGGGGGGTGGGGCAGAGCACTCCTAAACGTGCCCAACCAAATGTTATGGAGACGATTTATTTTTAGCCAATATGAAAAATACCACAAAATATCTGTACCATTTATCATTTATGAATGGCTGGGCAGCATTTAGAGATACATTTAGACCCATCAGAACACTGTTTGTCATCAGTGCTGTTAACCGGCAGGGTGCTGAGATTGGGAAGGAGAAGACAGATATGGATAGATGATGATGGCATAGTTTTCTATGCATTTTGGGGGTTTATTACTTACTTATTACTGTATGTGTGTGTGTGTGTGTGTGTGTGTGTGTGTGTGTGTGTGGGTGGGGGGGGTCCTGCCCACCCTAGGCTAGGCCAGGGGTTCTCAACGTTTTTTGGCCGGGGACCCCCGGAGATGCTTTGGCAGTGTCTCAGGACCCCCTGGAACCCTCTGGAACTCCCTCAAGGACCCCTGGGGGTCCCCGGACCCCACTTTGGGAACCACTGCTCTAGACAATGCCACCATATAGTTACTACAACTCAAATAGAAAGGTATACTATTATGATAGTGTCATTGTCAGGTTATGGTATAATCATTACTAAATTCACCGATCGCTGTCTGTGTGTCTGTTCTATTCCGGGTCACCAGTGAAATGCATGTTGGGACGGCTTCCGGGTCACACGGACACAGATTAATACTGGGACACACTTTTCCGCGTAACAGACCCACTCTGGGAAATTCCGAAATAAATATATGTATAATAATACAAAAAAGTGAGTTTAAGATATTATAATGTGCCATGCAGCGAGTCATGGTGATAATCTATTCCAGTTGAGTCATACAGGCTCCAGCAGCAGTCGTGGATTAAAAAACAATCGATCTGTGATCGATAAACAAGCTGATCTATGGCTGTGATAGGTTCTAAAGTATTGATCCAGCCGCTTTTAATCTTCCAGCTGGGGAGAGATTCATCTACAATCAGGGTGGGTGTGTCTGTGTGTGTGCGTGTGTGTGAGAGAGAGAGAGAGAGAGAGAGAGAGAGAGAGAGAGAGAGAGAGAGACAGACAGGCAAACAGGTAGCATTCTTCTTGTCATTCTAATTTTAAATTATAGAGAAATATTTGCTTTCTCTGGCAAAAAATCACAAAATGATGGAGTAAATGCTTTGATTTACATTGATAGTTGAATTAGGTAGGAACCCTTCTTAAACTTGACAGCTTTGCAAGTCTTTACTATGGTTATTATAAACATAAACCAACATTAAAGAGATCTAGGAGTGTATGAAATGAAACTTTCAGCGAGCGACATCATACGATGAATTGAGCATTATGCTTTAAGAGTTGTGCATCCCTCTGAGTTCCAGTCATTTGATATGTCTCCCCTTTGCACATTGAGTAAATTGAACGCAGTCGCTCGGTTTCGCTACAGGCACTTTTGAAACATGTCTGCTGTTTGTAATGTCTGCTTTGGAGCACCAGGGGGCAAACTGACAGCTCAGGTGGATCCAAAATCTACAGTGTAATTTGAGTTTCGGTACTCAACTGTATTTGCACGTACTGTAGCCTAATGCATGAAGACACACACACACACACCCCCACCAGTGTTGGGACGTAGCGCGTTACAAGTAACACCGTTGTATTTTTAAGTAACTCGTACTGTAATGCATCATTATTTTAAAATCCACTAACTTAGTTACCGTTACTACATGGTGCATTACACCGATATTCTGTTTTTTTTTTTCACATAGTCTAGGCTAGAGAGACGAGAAGAACTGCAGTTCTGGGAGAGAGGGAGGAGAAGGAGGAGCGGAGGGAGAGACTGTGTGTGTGTGTGTGTGTGTGGGCGGTGGGGGGGTGTGGGTGTGTTTGTGTTTACTAAGACACCACATCGTGTTTCTCCAAATGGATATACAGTATTCTCTCTACTTCACCTTTGTCGAATATAATGTTTCAATGTAAGTTGTGCCCCAACTGCAGTCCTCCTCCTCTTTCCTCCTCTGGCACGGCAAACATTATGCCAGACTCAAATTAGTATTGCCACCAGTGGCTCCACCACCACCAATAATCAGTAAGAGAGCAGCTATCTGCACATAACGTTCACTGGAGCAGTGGAACCCCCATGTTGTGTTGTTTGTAGCCTATTATTGTTTGCTATAACAATGGATTGATAGGCCTACATATAGCGTCATCAAAATCACCACCAGTCGCCCCTGGTATTATTATCAATAACAGTACTGAAATGAAGGCTATAAGGGCATTAATGGCCTGGCAGTGGGAGCCCGCTTTTTCTTTTTTTAAATAAAGTAAAAAGTACTTTACACAGTAATGCATTACTTTTTTGTGTAAGTTTAATCAGTAAAGTAACTGAGTTACTTTTGAAATTAAGTAACTATAGTAACTGTAACTAGTTACTGGTTTTCAGTAAGTATAGCACAACACTGACACACACACAATTATAATTGCACCAAACAGAAACACACATGCACGAGGGCTGCTGACCATGCTGCATTTACCTCCTGTTAACGTCATCAACACACAGAGGACAAGATGTCATCAGCTGTTTACTAAAACTGGGTTAGCCAGCGGTTGTGTGACCGTTGTTTGCATGCTTGAGTGCGTTTGCACATGTTCCTGTGTTAAGACATGCTTTCTGTACAGTATGTCTTATGTAGTGTGTGCGTGTGTGTGTGTGTGTGTGTGTGTGTGTGTGTGTGTGTGTGTGTGTGTGTGTGTGTGTGTGTGTGTGTGTGTGTGTGTGTGTGTGTGTGTGTGTGTGTGTGTGTGTGTGTGTGTGTGTGTGTGTGTACAGCTGTTACAATACAAGACAAAAAAGAGGAAAGTCCGAGAAAGAAGGAGGAAAAGTGTCCCAGGAGAGGAGAGTATAGGAAAGGAGAGAAAGGTCAAGCGGACAGAGAGAAGAGGAGGAGAGAATGTGTTTTATCAGAACAAACAACCAAATGCTACATATACATGCTCTCTTCTCCTGCTCACCTACACTCTCTAACATCAACATTCTACAGACCTCCTCCGCATCCCTGCTGCATAATAATCACATCTCTCTCCTTCTCTCTTCACATTCCCTATCTCCACCTCACGGTACTTCTCTCTTTCTCCTCTCTTCCCCTCTCAGCCCCCCCGACATTCTCCCTCGGTTGTTACAGTAACCTCTCGCTGTCAGCCCACGCTTTAGATCAATAGCAGATAATAACAGTGATGTCTAATGATGGTTAAGAGGCTCAGCGTGATCACGTGGCTTTCTAGTCCTGTTAGTCCCCCCTACACACACACACACACACACGTAATGTTATACATTAGTATGTATAGTACAGTACTGCCTCTCTGTTCACTTAAATGCGCTTTGTATTGGCGCTAAAGTTGAGAACAATAATGACCACATGTGATGATCACACCGTATGTGTATGCATTTGTGTGTAATAATGATTAGACCCATTTCATCGCACAGGGGAAATTCAGTTTTCAATTTCACCCAGCTGATTGCTGCTCCACAGAGGACCGCTGCGGCGGGTGTAAGTGTATTGCTCAGGGACTGGGACACCTCGACACATTGCCAGGGCCGGGGAATTGAACCTGCAACCTTTTGCTTCCCAGGCGGGCTCTGGCCTCCCGTACAGCGTGTGCATGCAAATACGCCAGTGACATCAATCCTTCCTTCTGCGCTCTGTGTGCTGGGGTCATTCCTGCTGCCACATCATTCAAATGTGTAGTACTGTCGTTCCACAGATGTTTAAGAATCGTACATGTTACGCAGCCTCACTTCCAGTATTAATGCAAAGTCAAGCTGCCACTGAACTTTTACCATTAATCAAAGACGTTGAACTGGTCTCGAGCCTATACTCAGCATCTCCAGTCGGAAATGTTGTAAAGACAAGTCCGGCTAGGTGTCGAGGTGCTCCAGTCATGTGTTTCAAATAGCGGTATAGCAGGTTCCGTGGTGTGTCTTTTGACGGGCTGAGACATCGGGCAGACCAGGTGCAGAGAGATATGGTGCTCTGGATGTTTTGCATTTTGCTGCATCATGGCTTGAAGAAAGAACCTGGAAGCCAGCGTAGACATTTCCCTAGCAGGCTGATCTACTCTAAAGTATGCCTCTTTACTCTAGTGCTGGGTTAGTATATGCTTTTAAAATGATACTTATGCAGGGATGTTGAAGTTATACAATGTATCACTACAAACGCCCCTTCCATAAGTATCACTTTAAAAGAATAGAATGCATACAGTACATCATGATATTGTCTCGTTTTTGCTGAATTGCCTTAATTACACATTTCAACCTTGTACCACAATGTTATTTTCTTTACTGGCACCTCAGAGTGTTCTTTTTTCACACAATGTTTCACTTCCATGGCAGACCAATAGAATGAGAATAATTCATCTCAGGTAAATACTACTGTAGTGATGTAGTATAACTTTAGTTGAGTACGCTGTTTGACAAGCCAATTATTTTGTTGCTATACAGTTGCTATCGTACTGTAAGTCAGGGGTAGGCAACCTTTGGCACTGGTGCCAACCTTGGCACAAAGGAGGGTGATCACTGGCACACTGGCATAAAAAAGAAAACAATTACCGGTAAATAAACAATTGAAGAAATGTAGTCAAATAAATGAATTCACTCATATTTGTATGTAAATTACATCCTGCACATCATTCTACATTAATTAAAACTCTGAACTCTGACTGGGGGAGAGAGATAGGAGGCCTATGCTCTGAGTCTAATGATCATTATAACAATGTGAAAGAATATTTAACAAGGGAAAAGGTTATATTCGTGGACAATCAAAACATGTTGGAATTGTGGTGTGGTGGCATTAAAGTGACACACTGACTATCCAGAAACTAAAAACATGGCACTTTGTTTCAAAAAGGTTGCAGACCCCTGCTGTAAGTGATGGTTTTCGTTAAAATAAGTGTTTCTGATGTATATTCTGATACTATTTATTTGATATAGAGTATCAGGGGTCTCCCAAAGTATCCAGCTCTTTAGTACTTCAGGCTGGGATGCCAATGTTATCCAATCATCAGTCATACAGGATAAACAGGATATACTGTACAGATGTGCCATTCCTGATGGTTTTCTGAAAATGCATGTTTTCCACAGGTTTTGTTAACTGCTTGCTTGCCTTGCTAATTATACTGCTTTGCTACTGAAAAGAAGTGTCACTCCTCCTCGGCACTTCCAGCAGAGGAACTCTATCTATTCAGGGGATCTGAATGGATATAACACCTTGGCAAATGCCCCCCTTTCTCACTGACAATGTTCTGACAAAGCACTGACAATCTGAATTGCAAGTAAATGTATTTTCTGTTAAAAAAACAAAAATTACAGCAGCAGTTTATCTCAGTATAATTAAAGTATAATTCCAACTGTATCGTTTGATAGCCTACAGTACATGATACTGTTACTTGAACATATCTCAACCATGTCTCAGTCACTGTCAATGGCCATCAATCATCATTGATTGATGATGACATCGTCGCTCGATCCATCTCTAGCTGGAGATCAACTGGCAATACCAGAAAGACCTTTCCAATATTCTCACATCAGCCGTCAAAAACATCATCAATACCATGAAATCAGGCTTTCTGTAAGCCAAATAAACCACTACAATTCTGAAATGACATGCCCTATCCAGCAGATGTCTTTATCACAAGAGTTGCCATAACAGTAAAGCCTATAGGCTATTTGACACAATAGTCAATCACAGCATGATTGCTGGGCGGTAGGATCAGAAAAACGCTCCAGAAAGAGTATAATTTGCCACAAATGTGTTCAGATTCACCAAATGATGTGCATTGGCTGTAAAACTAAGCGGTGCAGTAAATTAGGCTACTTTTAATAGCTTGCCCAGGATAATAATTGAGGGGGCACACGATTAATCTGAGGGGGGATTGGCAGCTTTCAGCCCTCCCTTGTGCCTGTGGTAGAAAAAGTACTCCCATTTCTTACGTAAGTAAAAGTATACGATACTGCAATGTAGAAGTACTCTGTTACAAAAACAAGACTGGAATACTTTTTTCTTTACAAAAGTATTGGCGTCAAAATGTACTTAAAAGCACCAAAAATAGAAAGTAGTCATTATGCAGAATGTCCCATTTCACAAGTTTTCAAATGTATATTGAATTAGCATGTCTTCGCAACGCATTGTGAGCTTGTAGATATAGTAAACGTATATAGGGCTGCAGTGGTTATGTATGTTTTCTACAATATTTACAATATTTGCTTCTGAGATGTAGTGGAGTAGAAGTAAAAGTACAGAACATTGGAAATACTCCAGGAAAAATTTGTACTTAAGTACAGTATTTGAGTAAATATACTTAGTTACTTTCCACCACTGCCCTGGCGCCAGGCCTGACATCAGCACCAAAACAGAACCACACCAAGTACCTATGGATCTTCAGCCACATGCGAACTGTATTTAGCATAGCAAATCTGTTCCATCGTGCATCAAGTGCTGCTAGGTATTACAACTGGAAAAGGGGTGAGGGAGGAGAGAATAAAGTAGGCTGCTGCCTGCAGGTATCTTGTCCAGCTCCACACTTGGTCAGAGCTATCTACTAATGATAATACCTCACACACTCTTTTTAAGCACCCTGCAATGTTTGAGACACCTGCCTCTGAGTCTGGACTGAGCCTGCGGTCAGATACCGGTACCACCACGGGTTAAATGTGTCCCATTATCTCTCTTGTGTCTCAATTAACATTGATCTCAATCACCTGCCAATATGAGGAAACATTATACAGGGGCATCATCAACTGCCCCCTCTCCTATGGGCAAGAGAAGACACTGGTAATTGGGAAACTTCTACAATTTACCACTGTCTTTGGTTGTTCTTGTGCAAAGAAATAAAAAAATTAAAGCTTTAACAAACAATAACACAAAAAAACAGCTTTGCTTTGAATAGTCACATTTTCTGTTGGTGGGGTGTAAGGCATAAACTTTCTGGTCAAATTTAGCATGTGGACACACATTCCCTGACCAACATAAGCCTGCATGAGAGAAGCTGCAAGGTTAGTAGCGATCAGAGTTGAAGATGGCACAAGAGTTAGGTAAACCAGACATTTAAGGCACCATTGTTCTAGTTTGGTAAACAACTATATTATGCCACTTCTGCATGTTAGTACATTCCCAGATTATGAATGTGGTTTTCCTTACTCTTGGTATTTCAATTAGATTGTGTTAAGCTACAGTACTGCACTAGCAGGAATGTAGCGTTAGTGACACAAAACAGCCAATGTACAGTACACCAACTGTGGTATAGTGGTATCCATTGTAGAAGTCCCCCTTTGTGTACTATTGAACCGATACTGCATGAGTAATCTTACGCAATAGCTTATACAGTATATGGTACAGTATATAACAACTTATAACTCTAGTATCTTTCAAGCAAGTATCGTTACCAGACACTCCCTTGTTTCTTCCAGCCACTGCAAAGAGAGGAGAATTTGATTCATATGAAACAATTCCTCTTGAGGAAGGAGCAGGAATGAAGCGTTAGTTTGGCAAGCATGCAGTAAACAGAGACTTCTACAATGGCAATGTGTAAATAATACCATATTGGTAAAAATAAATGCATAAACTCATCATATTAAAGGCAAAGGTTAGGGGGTCATATTTTATGGATTAATTAAAGTCACAAGATCCCTTAAAGAGGATATTTAAATTGACCAACAGGGCACTTTGTGCACCATAAAACGGGACTGCATCCGAAAAGGAATAGAAAACCAAAGGGTCACATACTGTAATCCTTGTGAGAGTGAAAAGCCCTACTTGTTTTTGAAAGGTACTATGACAATAAAGGCTTCCTTCCTTCCTCATCAAAGCAGGTTTGCCTAACTCTTGTGCTACCTACCGCTCTGGCAGACGTAATGAATGGTAAATGTGTGACTTACGGTTTGTGGTGGTGCAGGGTGTGGGCGTGTTGATGCGAGTGCGGGTGGTGGTGGTGGTGGTGGTGGCTGTTGGAAGCATTGACGGTGTGCATGCGCTCCAACCTCTCCTTCTCCTTCTCCACAAAGTTGGTGTTGGTTCCGGTGCTGGTACTGGTACTGGTGGAGTGCCCGCGGGAAAGCCGGGTGTGGGTGGAGCTCCTCTGCTGCTGCTCTCTGGGAGGTACCGGGGGAGGTGGGGGTGGAGGCGCCGGAGTCGCAGCAGGGGGAGGAGCCACGGGGATGGGCGCTGCCGGGACCTGGCTGGGGATCGACACAGTGCTCGGGGCAGGGGGAGGCGGGGCCGGTATAGCGGTCGACGCTACACTGTTGGTGCTGTTATAGGAGTGGTGGGTGGAGGTGTGATGGTGCTGCTGATGGTGCTGATGGTGGTGGTGGCTGCTGTGGTACAGGGGGACGGAGGAGGACGACTGGGAAGAAGGCGGAGGCTGGTGGTGGTACTGATTGTGGTGGTGGTGGCCGTGGTGGGCCTTGGCGGTCGGAATGGAGACCGGCATACTCTGGGACTGGGGCGGGGGCGGCGGAGGGGGAGGAAGCGGAGGGGAGGGAGGTGGCGGAGCGGCGGGGGGAGGAGGGTTGCAGACGGAGACGGGCTGCCGGTCCAGGCGCAGGTCCTTGTTCTCCTGGCTCAGCCGGTCCAGCTGCACCTCCAGCTCCTCGATCCGACGACGCTGCGTCTCCAGGAGCTTCTGCTGGCTCTCGATGATGTTGTTGAGCTCCAGAAGGTACTCCACCGCCCGGTTAGGGCTCTCCGGGCTGCCAGCTTGGCCCGGGCCTTGGTTAGCATCCATAGCTGCTTGGAGAGTTTGTGAGGGGGGCTAAGCTGCTATGGGAGTTAGCAGTGGCACACAGCTATGGATATACAGTCCTGACAACCAAGGCTCAATGCAAAATGCTGAGCTGACACTAAACTGCTGTTTTTACGATGGGTAAAAGCCAGCAAACTAATTACCAGCTAAATTTCAATTTTTTTGGCACTCAAATACAGAAGCCGTTGTGGTAGCTGTTGGCTAACACAGGACTGTTACAGTAGCTAGCACAGGGGTGGGCAGTGTGCTGACATAGGCTCATTAGAAAACAGGCTATGGCTGAGACTAGTGCAGCTAATTGAGCACTGAGGGATAAATTTCAACACTACAGCCTCAGAGCTAGTCTAGAGAAGTCTTACAGCCTAGTGAGCTGATGAATTTAAAACTAAGGAATATCCTACAATAACAATGTAAACGTTATATATTGCCTAGCCTCCTGGGGCCTAATCAAAGGACTATGCCCAAGAAATTAAGTAAACATGTATTACCAACACAATATAAGCGGTATACACACAGCTAAGCACTATGCACTTAACATGATGTTTTGATTTTTGTTGCCGTACGGCCTAATAATAAGTCTGGGTGAAGTTACTATAGTGACTATTGACTAGCCTATAATCTAAGGCCTACAAACTATATAAACTAAAAAACTACAGCCTAAAGCCCTAAGCCCTACACCCTAAAAAAAAAACTACACTACCCAACACCCTCCCCCCCACCCAGAGCTAAGTGGGGGGGAGAGAAGAGGTTTTCTTCTAAGAGAGTTCTGATTTGTCAGTCAGGATGGGCCACTTAGTCCTTTGTTCCAATCAGACAGTTTTATTGGTGCATCAACCATTTCAGGCTCAGTCAAGTGTGCCCTGGGTGGCGTGTTCAAATCATGCTGAAAACAGAATTAACGGAGCAGGACAAATGTCTGTAATGTTGTCTTCCCCACCACTCACCAAAACCCAAAGCTGTCTATATGTCAGTATGTGTGGCTCACGTTTTTGACTGTCTATCTAACTGCTGTCAGAGAGTCAGTTGTGTCCTCACAGTATGTACCTCCATGTACAGGTAGCAGAACAAAAAATCGATTTCCAGGGAGGAGGGAAAGACGACACCACTGCTTTTTGAGTTGGAGGGGATATAAACATTAGCACACATCTCCATTGTTCTGGTGCAACACCTGTGAAACAAGTGAGACTGAGTTGGTTTTCAGTGCAAGGCCTTCCCTGAACACTGCAACACACTGATACCACCTTCACCACCACGTAAAACAAACTTTAAGGTTCCAATCAACTGTTTGTCAGTAGGAATAGGAATCAATGTTATCAGCTCTACTCCAGCATTGGTTCAGAAATGCTTGCCGTAAAACCATATCCAAAATAAAAAAAAGAGTGATATGTTTGTGGGCAGTGGGCTGAGGTCAGGAAACACTACAGAACAACAAAAAATGTTTATGTCATTTGAAAATCATCTCCTGGCAAATGAAGATAGAAAAGAAAATATTGAACAACCTCGCTGACCCATAGGTTCAGTCTGTCATCCTTGGTTCATCTGACACAGGAAGCCATACATACATGTCAAAGGTCATGTCACACATTTCTCATCAACTTCTTCTTTTTCCCAGATCCGGTTAGGCGCCAGCTCATGGTCATTCTGGTTATCATCTGGGCGGATGACACGTCTGGAATGTTCTCCATGTTGTCCGAGAGCCATACAATGGAAGAGAGAAGAGGAGAGAAACAGCAGAAGAGAAGAAATAGTGAAGGGAGACAATGAGAGGAGGAATATAAAGACAATGCAGCTTACGAAATGCTGGACAAGCTGTAGTGTGACTGTGACTTTTACATATTAGTCACTTTAACCACTAAATAGGCACAAATAACATGACAGTAGTGGTGTAACAGATAAGAGAACTACTCAATTTATATATTTTTTATAATTGTATCAATTATACAAAAATAATCAAAAATAGATGATTTAATAAAATAATGTATTAATATTAATCAATACATATTTTGAGGCGTGTTATTACAGCCAAAAACTTGCCACATAGAGCTTGTAGATCAACAGGCGACTTAAAGGGACATTTCACCACTGGAAGAACTAGTATTTGTAGTAGATAACAGTAGCACAATTTGAAATTTGCACCCATATGGCCTGAAAAGTAAGTCTGTGTGTTTGAGAGGGTTTGACTGGATAGCTGAATTACTACAATGACCATAATGCTTTGCACTGCCCCTCCTTGTGGAGAGGGGGAGGGTGCATGGAGGTGTGACTTTGTAGTACAGGAAGGAAGTGAGACCACATTTTCATGACAGGCTTTTGGTCATGAACATGGTGTCATGACTAAAAAAAAACATATTACGCACATAAAAACCTCAGGAAAGTGTTTATTGTGTCCATTAAAATAAGCTCTGGTTGCAAAAGGGGTGAAATGGCCCTTTAAAGCTGCAGCGCTACATGAAACTGAATTTATAATAAACAAACTGTTCAAACTCTAATACCAGGTATGTATGCCAACAGGATTATGGTTAATACTTGTATGTGCATTATGGTTAATACTTGTATAGTTAGTTAATAACAACAACAACAGCACTATCAATACTATGTGTGATGTATATGGTTAATAATACTAGATTTAGAGACCTCTGACATGTGATGCTCTCTAAAGAAAACATCCCACAAATCACAATGAAACTAATATAGGTTAAGAATTCCCAATTCCCAACTACTAAATCCACTGTTTGTTCCTTATTCCTTAACCACTGCCAAAGACACAGACGCACACACGCGCAGTCGCGCACACACCCACACACAGCCTAACAACTCAAGTTAACAAACCCACAAAACAGACAGAGAAAGTAGAACAAACTAATTTGTCTTCTCTTTTTCCCCATCCCTACCTCTCTCCCTCAGTCTGTCACAGTAGCCTACATTTCTTGCTCTCCCTTGCATCCATCTCTTCCATGGTTATTCCTTCTTTATATACCTTTCTTTCCACCTTTCACTGTCTCCACTTCCCTCCCCTGGCCCTGGCCCTCTCTCTCTCTCTCTCTCTCTCTCTCTCTCAGCACACTGTTGTGTGGAACACTGCAGTGTTCTGTTCCAGTGCTATCCATTTATTTACTACGGAGGGGTTTCACCCCAAACAAACCCTCCTGTGCTTCAAGCTGGTTCACCGGTCTATTTGCAACATTTCACCGAACTAATCAATGTAATTGATTATTAAACAGATATTTAATAAGGTATTTTATAAGGTAATTCAATAAAAATCTATCCTTAAATTGGGCATGCCATATATGTGATAACTTTAAAAAAAAATCAGATTGTGCAAATAGCTGATCTACAAGCTCACAATGTTATGAGCTTGTAGACAAGCTATTTTCACACTTTTTGCACTTTTTCTTGTGTGACACTTTTGCTTGTGTGACAAAGTATGCTACATAGTGTGTTAATAAATGTGGTTAATAAATGTTGATATATAAAAAAATAAAAAAGTATTATATTATATTTATATTATTATATAAAAACACACTTCTTAATATATGAATGATAGGGGGACCCACTGGACCTACGAGGAGGACCCACTGGACCTGATGACATTAAACAGATTCACTTCTTCAATCTTCTCCCATTAATGGCATTCAATTATTCAAAGCATGCATAGATTTGGATTGGAAACCTTTCTCCCTAATCATCTCTCTCTCTCTCTCTCTCTCTCTCTCTCTCTCTCTCTCTCTCTTCCTCTCTCTCTCCTGCATCACACTTTTCTATCTCAGTTTCCATCTCTCAGTAGTCTCTCTCCATTCATTTATCTCTATTTGTCTCTACCTCTTAATCTTTCTTACCAGGCCTCCATCACCACCTCTCTAATAGACACTAATGCAGATTGTGTGCTCATGTCTGTGTGAGGCTGTTGCAAACATCTACATACTGTATGGAACCAGACAGCAAGCTACACTGGTGTTTGTATCATGTAATATTATTATCTGTATGGGCATGCATGTGTGCTCATACACACTATGTCAATTATGAATCAGCGTGCATGTAGCCTCATGTGTAGTAGACTGTAATTGTGAACTATAGCATGATTTTTAGTGTTTGAAAAGATGTGCTTATAAAATGTGCTGTGTGTGTGTGTGTGTGTGTGTGTGTGTGTGTGTGTGTGTGTGTGTGCGCACACGATTACACCATACCATACAACAACCATTCATCATCTAATACTGCAATATGAGCTAATTCAAAAGCCCAGCTACACATTAGCACACACAGAGAGATAAGAGAGCCTTTTTAAACTTAAATAACTCTCACACACAATGACACGCGCACACACACGTCACACACACACACACACACACACACACACACACACACACACACACACACACACACACACACACACACACACACACACACACACACACACACACACACACACACACACACAAAACATGTCAAACACTGTACATTATAGGCTATATCAGAGCGCGTGCGCACACACGCGCACGCACGCACACAGTGATGCAGCACCATGCAAGGAAATTTAAAAAAAAAACATGTTCTCACTTGTGGCCTGTAATATGCTGCAGCTCCTGAGACGACGCCGGATGGAGAGAGGGATGTGATGGCACTGGAAGACGTGAAGGAGGAGGAGGAGATGGAGGAGAAGAGAGCTATTGATCCCCGTTCATCCTCCGTTGCTCCTCTCTTCTTTCCTCTGGTCGTCTCTGCCTCTTCTCCCTCGCTTTCTCTCTCTCTCCTCCGCCACTGTCACCATTTCCCCCGACCAGAGACATCCGTCAGTTCGTATTGCGTTGCATTCGTGAATCGTGACGAACCCTCCGAGCTCTCCCCTCTCCCTCCGTTGAGTCAGTCTCCCGTCGCGGTCTATAAATAATATTTGTAGCCTAAATAAGACTGGTATGTATTCTGCGTGTCAGCCTGATGGCGCTGTCCCTTCGGGGAGGAGGAGGAGGAGGGGGAAGATGTGGGTTATTTTTGGTGGGAGAACCGTAGCCTATCCCCGTGTTTGTCTTCTTGTCCAGCGTCCGCATCTGTTCCCGCTCCTCGTGAGTGAGTGTGAGTGTGTGTGTGTTGGTTCGATTCCCGTTGACGAGGGAAAAACACCAGCTTGGTTGAGTCCACGCAGACAGACTGCCTGACTGCAGCAGTCAGCAGAGTGGGATATATAGTCTATAATAGGCTGGAACAGAAACACGAATATAGAACAGAGGATATGATAGGAGGGTAAATCCCCATGCAGTTCCACGGCGGTTGGTCTTAAAAACGGAATGAATAAATAAATAAATCACGGCACAGTCAGTCACGGCATGACAAACGCGCGCACGCACGCACGCCGCGCACACACAGACACAGATCGAGAATCACATCACCCCCAAAACAAAATCCGTCCTGCTTCGTCGTCGCTAATTCCCCGATCTGTGCAACTCATCACTTCCAATGAACGAGAAGACATGCTATTATTGATATCACCTTTATCCAGCTGCAGCGTGCAGCCTGGCATGGGCCAGCGGCCAGCCCGTGAATGTATAGATCGATATAGCAGGATCCCTCTAATAAAATCCTAGTTGTTTACAGTCAAATAAAACGGCGAAAGCAATCCAAGACAAGTGCGTCTTTAGCACATTAAGCGCAACGTCACAGATTCGAATTGATTCCCACATTAGCAGCAGCTGCGGAACCATGCTGGTGTTTCTCCTCCTGATCGCCGCTCACTGTCCCACTGCGGGCTCTCCTAAAAAACGATCCTGACTCCTCACTCCTGTCTCAACAAAGTTAAAAAGAAATGTCGACTAAAAGACTAAACTAATAGGCAAGTTAAGGCAACTACAGAGGTCTACGCTCCCGCCTTCCGCCGGTGGCGTTGCGACGCATTTATCATGTGACCGGAACGCTAATTAACGGTAGGTAGAGAGAGGTGCAGTTTGCCTGCTTGGGGAGAGAGAGAGAGAGAGAGAGAGAGAGAGAGAGAGAGAGAGAGAGAGAGAGAGAGAGAGAGAGAGAGAGGGGGGGGGGGGGGGGGGGGGGGGGGGGGGGGGGGGGGGGGGGGGATTTAAGCATTGCACTACGTGAGATGGAGGAGACGGAGGCATTCCCACATTGTGTCCGTTATGGTCGTTCTCGCGTTATTATCAGTGGTGGAAAAAGTAATCAGATTTAAGTAAAAGTGTCAATACTGCACTATGGAAATACTCTGTTCTGTTGCAAGTATAATTTAAGTAAAAGTCCGGAATTCAAAATGTGCTTGAAAGTACAAAACTATATTGACATCAAAATGTACTTAGAGTACCAAAAGTACTCATTATGCAGAATGTCCCATTTCTAGTTTTCAAATGTATACAAATCTTTTGAAAATAGCGGTTCTACAAGTTCACAATGTGTCGCATCGCAACTTATTTTTTTACTTACTGTACTACAGTTAAGTAAATAGTTACTTTCCACCAATCGAGTAACGATTTGAGGTTCCTGAAAGATGTGAGTGAGGTATATATTGTTGGTGATTGTGAGACAGTCCCATTTCTCTCTTTCTATACCTTTCATCACATTCTCCTTCTGCATTTACACCTTGTGAACTGTATTTGCACTGGGCAGCTCTCACACTGACCAAGGCTATATGGTATAGTGAACTGTGTTTGTACTGGGCAGCTCTCACACTGACCAAGGCTATATGGTATAGTGAACTGTGTTTGTACTGGGCAGCTCTCACACTGACCAAGGCTATATGGTATAGTGAACTGTGTTTGCACTGGGCAGCTCTCACACTGACCAAGGCTATATGGTATAGTGAACTGTGTTTGCACTGGGCAGCTCTCACACTGACCAAGGCTATATGGTATAGTGAACTGTGTTTGTACTGGGCAGCTCTCACACTGACCAAGGCTATATGGTATAGTGAACTGTGTTTGTACTGGGCAGCTCTCACACTGACCAAGGCTATATGGTATAGTGAACTGTGTTTGCACTGGGCAGCTCTCACACTGACCAAGGCTATATGGTATAAGTGCAATATATATAGGTCTGTTTGAACTGCCTAGCAGTGATGAAAGAATACTCTCATTTTCTACTTTAAAAGTATACCATAGGTGTGTGTGTGTGTGTGTGTGTGTGTGTGTGTGTGTGTGTGTGTGTGTGTGTGACGTTGCCACCAAGGACAGCAGGGGGCTGAGGAGAGGTTTCAGCACCAAGGACAGCACCAAGCACTGGGTCAGCGTGCGCCCGTGTGTGTGTGTGTGTGTGTGTCTGTGTGGAGTGTTGTTTGGGGCCTGAACAGTCTGACATTGCCACGAGCAGAAGCCCGAGGTGAAGTTTCAGCATGCAGAACGGACAGCACTGAGCACTGGGCCATGGGTAATGTGTCTGTTAACATACTTTATTTTTTTAAATGTTCGCCTTTATTTTGTATATTTTATGGAGGGACAGACAGTAGGCTGACAGGAAATGGGGAGAGAGATGTGGGGAAGACATGCAGTAAAGGCCGTCGGGATCGAACCCGCGGCACACTGCCAGACTGGATTACCAGCCAAGGGGCCTGGACCACTGAGCCATGGCCCAGGCTCTGTTAACATTCTTGATATGATGACACCTTTTGGAAATGGCTCAGTCTAAGAAAACCTTTCCCCTAATAAAAATTGCTTGTTTGCAACTTGGAATTGGTTATTGGTGTGGGGCAGTGTGTGTGTGTGTGTTTGGGGGGGGGTTGGAGGACACAGAGAGAGTCTAATCTCACAAACCACTGGACCGATGGGGGCCTAATTCCTTGTGCACAATGCTAGTCTGCCAAGGAGGTAATTCCCCAATTGTATTATTTTTCTAATTTTCAAAATTGAATTGCATGTTAAAACTACAAGACAGAAAAAAAAACGGGCCTACAAACACCATAATCTAAAAGCATACATAGATTTGGATTGGAAACCTTTCTCCCTAATCATCTCTCTCTCTCCCTATCTCTCTCTCTACTGAAAATCAGTTATTATTCCATTTGTACACTCTCTGAGTTAAATAATGATAATTTGACTGTGTATAAATTACTGCCTTTCCCCTTCAAGTTATTTCGCACTATATCTCCCATGAGTCCACCTTATTCTGTCTGTTTTTCTCTCACAACCTTGAATACGGTCCTTTACAGTAGACTCTCCTCTCATTCTCTCTCACACTCACTCATCCATTGGTGATGTGATCATATCAGTGATGTGTGTTATTTGCTAATACACGCACACCAGTGTGTGTGTGTGTGTGTGTGTGTGTGTGTGTGTGTGTGTGTGTGTGTGTGTGTGTGGGCTCTGGATCTGCAGCTCTCTGCACTGTGTAGGAGTACAGGAGTCATATACAGTAAAAATGCAGAGCAATACCACAAATAGATACACATATACTGTATAGTAGATTCGAATTATAATGTGAATAGGCCTATATGACAGCATAAATGTAGCTGTTAAATGTAAACTCATAGTACCAACCTCTTTGGCCGGCGCGGTGTGTACACACCTGCTCAAACACATACGGTAGTACACAACATGCCTGTTCTATTGCTCTGCTCCCTTCAGCCATGATGGGTATAGCCTACTACACTGTGCTTGTCGTGACATCCCCCCCTCTAGTGGACAAAAGCTATAACTACAGGTTAAATAGGTACTGCAGTTTACTTGTACTGGCAACAATAGTAACTGCAGATAACAAAACATAACTCAGTAGTTCAAACTCAAACCTTTTAATTTCAAGGAGCACCAGTTTGGTGTACATGAATACCCTTTCTGAGTTACAGATCTGTAAGGGTTCATTTGATTCCTATAACTATCAATAATTTGGATAGATTGGCTGGGACGCCCTGGAATCCTCTTAAAGGATGTCACTGCTGGAAGAAACTGCAGTCACTCAATGTTAATAGTATTTGACTATTTGTAGTAGATTTTAAATTTGCACCCTATGGCCAGAGAAATAATGAAGTCTGTATGTTTGACTAGGGTTTGACTCAGACTGTATTGCTGAATTCCTACAATTCCCTTAATGCTTTAGTGCACTTCCCCTCCTTGTGGAGAGGGAGGAGGATGCATAGAAATGTGACTTTGTGGTCCAGGAAGGAAGTGAGACTGGTTTTTGGTCATGAACATAGCATCATGACTAAAAAAACATATTACACACATAAAAAGCCCAGGAAAGTGTTTCTTGTGTCATTAAAAAGCAAATGCAGTTAAAATCGTATTTTGCTTCGATTCAGGTTGACTTTATTGTCACTAAGGCCTCACTCACGCCTGCACAACAGATTGTTGTATAGCTGATGCATGAGACTTGTTGACTGTTCATTTCCAATGGGAGTCACATGGTTTGACACAACATTTTTGTTGTTTGAGGGGGAGGGGGGGAGGGGGGCAGTCGAAACACAGCCAAAGCCATGTGACTTCCATTGGAAATGCATTGGGGCGGCCATGACACTTACCCTTTGTTTACATCTACCATGCAACATTGTTGTATGCTAGATGTATAGGTGTGAGTGAGGCCTAGATTTCACATACATACAAACGTATGCTCGGAAGTAAAAACATGATCATAAAACAATGATAAAAACATGATAAAAAACGTAGAAGCACTCAATAGACGATAAACACTTATAAATAATATCAGTCAAAAGTGCCTAGAGCAGAGTACAGAAGGTTATTGTACATTATTGTCACTTTTCATTTAACACCCCGGTAGCCTGGGAACAAACTGTTCCTCAGCCTGGGTGCTGGGAGGATCTTGTATCTCTTCACCCTTTTGGACTTATTGGGTAAAAAAATATATTTTGTGGGGGTGGGTGCATGGTTCTTCAATTGCCCTGGATTTTTTGAAAGACTATGGAACAGTGGAACATTGTCTGTATGTATGTAGTGCACGCTACATCTGTCCCCTAGGGGTCAGTGTGTCTCTTCCCAGAAAGGTATTTAATATTGATCACATTAACTGCATTAACTTTTGTGATCCTGAAACTATACATAATTTAGTTTTTCTATTGACATTCTGGGAGAATCTACAGGATTGGTTGAATACCAAAACAACTGCTCTCACAAGAGAATGAACACTGTGTTTAGTGGGACAGTAAGCGTGAGTTGATAATGAACTGCAGTTACCAAAAAAACTAGTCCAACCATGCATCCCAAGCACCTTTCCTCTCAAAGGAAAATCATCTTAGTGCTTTAAGAATGAAAATAAAACACGCAATGCCTCTCCTCAGAGCTTAGTAAGCAGTGTGTGTGTGTGTGTGTGTGTGTGTGTGTGTGTGTGTGTGTGTGTGTCACCAACACACCAACAGAAAAGTGAGACAAACAAGCCCACCCGATCAGCTTCTATTTTCCAATAAAAAGCTTATCTTTAGTTTATGGCTTCGTTGCTAACCTTTTTGCTTATCTCAGAAACAGGGGTGTGTTTAAGCAGTCACAGTGTGAGCCGACGGTCCTATATCCCCTCGGCTATATCTCTGGACTCCAAGTCTGCACTGATCAAGCTATGTAGTAGTTGAGCTATTGGAACCAAACAGGTGGATGCAATCATGATTCATATTTATTCATTATAAGGGTCTATCTATGATTGTTGCCGTGGGAAGATATTTACAGTAGGAGGTGCTGAATGTTCAGCAGGGGGTGCGAACAATTCACGTGCACGCTCTGGACCTGATCTCCATAATGGAGCTGTCCTGTCCTGACATCATTCCGACATCTGCACTCCATATTTGGGCATATTAGAAATTGATCACACCTGATCACCCCTAGATCTCCATATATGGAGCTGGCCTGTTCTGACATCACAATGATGAATATCTGGGTGTGGCATGCATTTCCAAATGCATCGTTCCAAGTGGGCCAGTGCCCAACGCAGGGCTGGACTGGCCACAGGACGTACCGGGCATATTCCCGGTGGGCCGCGACCGTAGGGGGCCGCCATGATTGATTT
The DNA here is from genome assembly GCF_964188405.1 of Protomyctophum parallelum. Classification (NCBI taxonomy): domain Eukaryota; kingdom Metazoa; phylum Chordata; class Actinopteri; order Myctophiformes; family Myctophidae; genus Protomyctophum; species Protomyctophum parallelum. Next base: position 10,300,062 of record NC_139705.1, read on the forward strand.
TTGGACAGTCAGGCAGGCCACCAGGAAAGGTCCGGGCGTGCAGCCATTCTGCCAGTGCCATCATGATAATGTCACTGTACCTGTATCAGTGAGTGACAAAAACCCTGTACAAAGGGTTGTGTAGTTGTCTGTTGGTTTGTATCAGTCAGTGCTGCAGTCCCGTAACCAGAGTCCAGACTCCATTCCCATGAATGGAAAGGCCATTTCAAGGGGAGTGGTTACCAAGGCCACGAAATATTTTGACGTGGCCAAAAAAAAGGCAGAAAAGTGGATCGAGAAAATCATAACAATTTACTCATCTAGAGATCTAAAGATCAGGCAGAGGTCTTTTGATGAATATCTACCATGTTGCCTAATTTCGTGACAAACGATAGCACAGAACTGCCAAAACTGCTAAAATGGTGGAATTTTCACAGAAACAAAATAATAATATAAACATTTCTTAGGTTATATTGGCCCTTTAAAGATAATTAAAGACATTAGCCAATTGTCATATTGACAGCAGGTGCTCAGTTGAGAGCTGAAAGCCTACAGAGCAACAGATTATAGAATCACACTCTGCCAGGTGCACATATAACACCACCCTGACTATGAGGAGACCCTGTTGAAGACCCATGGCTTACTTCATACTCATAGTAGGATTGACTACTTTAACCTCTCCAGACTCCTGTCACCCTCTGTTGACCCTTAAGTTAAGACATGACCACATAATCAATACTCATTTACTCTCTCCATTCTCTCTGCTTTATATCCTCTCTCGCTCTCTCTCTCTCACTCTCTCTCTCTCTCTCTCTCTCTAGCCACCATGTGTTGTAGAAATATGTTGGATCCATCATCATTTGAATAAAAAAATATTGAAATAAGAATTATTTGAATGAGTTGAATTACCGTATGCAACTATGCATCTCTGAGTCTGTATATTTCTTGCAGGGTCGCACGGTCTCACCTCAGAGGGTGGCGTCATTTTGTGATTTTGGTACTACGCAGGTCAACGCAATTTGGGATGACTAATCAGACGAGAGACCCACGGGCCCCACCCAATTATGCAATAACTGTTGTATCCTCGAGAACTATGCAAGTCGGGAATGCATGCCGCATCTGCTGGTGCATTAACCGTTGTACCTGTTGTCAGAGTATAACTGTTATACCCTTTCTCAGAGGCTGAGCACCCCGTGCGACGTGCGTTACCCACTAACTGCCATGAGATGATCAACTAAATATGGAGATACACCTAGGTGTCTCTAATGTCAGGAGTTCCATTCTACACAATACAACTTGCGCAGCTGCACAAACATGATGCAAACCTTGGCCAATCAGAGAGAAGCTGATACAGATACAGACAGATGCAGATAAATGTGGATTGGAAAACGGTGGTCCGACTGATTTGGCACTGCACACCCCCGGGTCATTAAAGGCTATTTAGTATTTAGGAGGATTAAAACAAAAATGTTTATAGTTATCTTTTTTGTGCATGGCACAATTGCCCTCATTTGGTTCTGTCTTCTCTCTCTTTTTGAAGAGGTTCATCTTATTCAATCCTATTCTGTTACTCTTTGTTTTAGAATATCCATACATCCTTCTTCCTCTCCCCCTTTTCCTCCCTCTCCTCTCCTCTCCTCTCCTCTCCTCTGTAATTGCTTGTCAAATCTCTCAGTCCTTTCATACAGAACACATTCTGTGTGTGTGTGTGTGTGTGTGTGTGTGTGTGTGTGTGTGTGTGTGTGTGTGTGTGTGTGTGTGTGTGTGTGTGTCTGTGTGGGGTGGGGGGGATGGGGGGATCCTGGCTGTACCACTAGTGAAGTGTCACCTTGTCATTTCCTGCCACCTGCTATGTGTGTGATGGATGTTTGTGTGTGTGTGTGTGTGTGTGTGTGTGTGTGTGTGTGTGTGTGTGTGTGTGTGTGTGTGTGTGTGTGTGCGTGTGCGTGTGCGTGTGCGTGTGAGTGTGTGCGTGTGCGCTCATAATACTGTAGTGTCAGTGATAACCCCCTACCCTGCCTCCCCCTTTCTCTCTTTCTGACAGACAGACAGACAAGACAGACAGACAAGACAGACAGACTCCTCATGCATTGAAGGAAACATGAGTCAGTCCGTGGCTCTCCCCAGGTTGGCAGAGGGAGTGTATATAGTGCCCAGGATTGCATTAGATAATTGACACATGTCTCAGTAATTCATGTTTTAGACAGACGGCAGAGCAGAGGTCTTCCATTACTGTCAATTTCAAAAGCATTTTCGTGTGTGTGTTTAGAAAGAGTGTGTTTGATCATGTGTGTGAGGTAAATGTGTGACTGATGCTGCTGACATGTACTCTGTGTGTGTGCGTGTGTGTGTGTGTGTGTGTGTGTGTGTGTGCGTGCGTGCGTGCGTGTGTGTGTGTGCTGAAGCGTGTACTATATGTATGTTCTCTATGTCTGCTGGCCTACAGAGCCATTTATCTCTGTCATGTTAGTGTACACACTGTACATGTGTGTGCGTGTGCATGTGTGTATATTTCGTGTGTTCAATGTCTACATATCATGTAGTGTGAACAATTTCACCTTGGTTGTGTGTGTGTGTGCCTTTAGTATGTGTGTGTGTACACTTGTGCATTTCTCTGAGCATAGACGTGTGTGTCCACATGTGTGATTAATGTGTGTGCGCGCATGCATGCGTGCGTGTGTTTTTGTCTTTGTGTGGATATGTCTCTCTTTATTTAAATAAGGTATTCTGTATCTACTGTGTGTGTGTGTGTGTGTGTGTGTGTGTGTGTGTGTCTGTGTGCGTGTGTCTGTGTGCGTGTGTGCGTGCGTGCATGCATGCGTGCGTGCGTGCGTGTGTGCGCGTCATGCCTGTTGACTGTGTGAGTGTGACCATCCCTGGGTAATTACTACTCTTCACTGATATACTGCCCACATAGAGCAGCACAGGGGCGAGAGAGAGAGAGAGAGAGTGGGCTGAGGGGAGAGATAGAGAGGCATATAAAGAGGGAGAGACAGGGGCAGAGCGATAGAGAGACAGCGAGAGATGATGAGACCGTGCGGGAGAGAGGAAGATAACTGAAAGAGAGGGAGACAGAGAGAGAGACAGAAAAAGACAAAGAGAGACCAGGGGAGAGATTGAGGAGGGCTGAGGGAGGGACGGCAGAAAGGGAGACTGAGAAGGAGGGAGGGAGTGTAGAGGATGAGAGAGAGAGAGAGAGAGAGAGAGAGGGGTTATAGGTAGGTCTTATTTCAGGCAGAGGAAGAGTTATTGATTCAGTCTTCTGACAACAGGACTGTATTTCATTTAGATGGGGCAAGGTCCACATGATTACACACACACACACACACACACACACACACACACACACACACACACACACACACACACACACACACACACACACACACACACACACACACACACACACACACACACACACACACACACACACACACACGTAAATGAGATTTTATAAATAGACACACATGAATAGCTTTGCATGAATATGCACACGTACACACTTGTTAAAGAGAGATATGAACGATAGAAAAGAATAATGGTACTGGAACGAGTATTATATTTAGAGTGTTCTATCGTAGTAGTACAATTTACACTCTGCATACGGCCCCGAATGTGCATACTCTAAATACTGGTAGCGTTATTAGTACTATTCACACTATAAACTGGTATGATTTCAATCTAAATGTTATTAAGTGTAATTTCTTTTCTATTTTAAAATACTGGTACTATTTACACTTTAATACAGTCTAAATGCTACTGATGGCAGAGGGAAGGTGCATTGCTTGGCTGTCGGCAGTCAATGATGTTTCATTGGAAGGTGCCCTTTTCTTTGTTCCTTAGTAGATTTTGGGATTATTGGCTTCTTAAGGCAAGACACCATCTTTGCAGGCCTCCTGAACTTCGTTTTGGTTTTATAGTACATTTTGTCCCAAACGGACACAGTATAATACACGCTTCTCCAGATGTATCAGCCAGCTGTTTCATATTGCATTCTGATTGGCTATGATTGGGTTTCCGGAGGGCCTCGTTCAGCAAGCAGTGACACAAATCATGAACACAGCATTTATCTATACCCCAAATTGAATCACACATTGAAGGGCTTCTGAACAACGCACCCAGGCAAAAGTGATTACACATCCAGTTGTCCCACCCTTGCCACAAATGCTATACAAATATCACTGTTTGTTGCAGAAACGTGATGTTTTTCCCACACCAAATTAGGCACAAAATGGTCTTGTGACCATTGATAGGCCATACTCCATACTGTTTGCATGTAATTGCTCAAAAGTGAGCCATTTAAAAAAAATCACACCCGTGTGAAGTGAGGGACGCTCTTGTCATCATACATCTCATCTCATTCCGGCCAATCAAAACTTGCGCCCTCACCTTTGTCATCAATGTTACGCAATGTTTGTGTTTACGCAAACACTCAAAATTGTCCATTCATTGTCAAAGGCATTTAATGTTGGGTTACATACAGTAAAGCTGGACATCTCAAAAACAACACGTGCACACACACACACTCACTCACACAAACTCACACACACACACACACACGCACGCACGCACGCACGCACACGCAAAACAACAACGCCATATATCATGAACACGACATCCAATCTTGACCAAACTGGAACAGAATATTGATGTCTAGAGCACACCTCCAAAAGTGCTTTCACTTCTGCCCATCACTTCTGCCCATCACAAACAGTTACACCATCAGTCATACAAACTCATTGCATCCTAATGGCCTTGCCTGGCGGACATCTGCAGTGATCTACTTTTATACTATTGGTAGGTGGTACTATACATTATAAAGTACATCCCCACTCTCCTCGTCTGTCCTGCCATCAGCTTTGTCTTTCACTGTCCTGCTCTCCTCCCCATCATTATTAGGCCTACTTATTTTCTATCTCTCTTGACCCTTCTCTCCCTTCTGTCTTGTTAATCATTTCACTCTCACTCTTACTTTGACTCCCCTTCTCTCATTATCTCAACCTCCATCTCTCTAACTCCTCCCCAGGCTGTAACCCCCCTCTCCCTCACGCTCTCTCCCTCAACCTGCATTCCATTTCTCCCCGCTTTTTTGTCCATTGTTTTCCCTTCCTTCCTTCTCCTTCCTTCCTTCCTTCCTTCCTTCCTTCCTTCCTTCCTTCCTTCCTTCCTTCCTTCCTTCCTTCCTTCCTTCCTTCCTTCCTTCCTTCCTTCCTCCTCCCTCCCTCCCTCCCTCCCTCCCTCCCTCCCTCCCTCCCTCCCTCCCTCCCTCCTCTCCTCTGTGAAGGTTTACTCATGTCATCTTTTTGCTATACACCTCCTCTCTTTCCATGTATCTATCACTGTCCTCTTCTCCACCCTTCTCATGTAGCCTGCCCCTCCCTCCCCCCCTCTCCCCCTCTCCCCCCCTCTCTCCCTCTCTCCCTCTCTCTCTCTCTCTCTCTCTCTCTCTCTCTCTCTCTCTCTCTCAGCAATTTGCAGCTGCCAGGATGGGACGGGTCGCCCAGGTAACGGCAGAGAGAGGGAGCGAGAGAAGCTGGGGGTTAGTGTGTGTGTGTGTGTGTGTGTGTGTGTGTGTGTGTGTACACATGTGCATGTGTGTATACATTTGTGTGGGTCACGTTGTGTGAGGCCCATAAAACGTGTAAAAACATAATAGATAAACAGATACAAAACAAGAGCAACACGAGTCTGAAATGAGGTGCAGGGACATGGGGAGGGATGCTGCTGTCACGCAGAGAGCCACAGAACCAACCAGCCATTCAGAGATGGGAGGGAGGAACAGGGGCGAATGAGTAGGAGGACGGAGGAGGGAGAGACAGTCAGACAGAGGGAGGAAGAGAGAGAGAGAGAGAGAGAGAGGAGGGGCATGCTATCATGGAGAGAAAATTAATTGCCGGCTGGTGAGTATACTGGCTGCCTGCACTATACTGCTGCTGTTAGTGCAGATGTACTGCAGGCAGCTGCCTTCAGATACACACACACACACACACACACACACACACACACACACACACACAGACCATATAGACACTAACAGCACAAACACACGGCAAAGGACAAACGCACAGAAACAGCACAGACCACACGGCACAGCACAGCACACACCACACAGCACAGCACAAATGCACAGCAAAAGACTAACTGAATGAACTAAGATATTTCGGTTTATTTCACAGCTGAAGTGGTTCTCCCCCTTCTAGACACTGGGCAGTTCAACAGGAGGAGAGAAGACAGAGGACATGAGAGAGCAGTAGAACAGAACAGAACAGAAGAGAAGAGAAGAGTGGAGCAGTGGATTTCATTTTAATCTGGACAGCCACAGTGAGTGAGGGGAGGGAAGTCAGAGGAGGCTGAGCTTCACCCCAGGAGGACTCCTCTGCTAGCGAGAGTCCAGCAGCGAAGCTGGAGGATTCACGTGGGATGAACAGCCGAATTCTTCAAACGAATAAGGGAGCACTATACAGATTTCTTCTCAACTGAGGCAGAATTCAGGCAGCGAGGGAGAAAGTGCAAAGGAGACACAGCAGAGAAGATTCCGGTGAGATTTGATCCTGGACCAGCTGGGGTATACTCCTCGTTCCATAAGTTTTCAACCTACACCTTCTGAACTGTACTGAACTAATGACTAGTGACTAATGCCAAGACGTTATACTTGTTTACTGACATCACCCTTTGCCCTCTTCAGTTCTGCGCCAAGAGTGGATTCAATATAAATCAAAAACTGGATAGAAGAAGACAAATTAAATAGTAGGGAATTGATCCCAGACCCAGATAAGACGTTTTACTGGGAGAATGTACCGGTGATACAAAATCAGCTTGGTGTGTGCGGTGCTTCATGGTGATACAAAAGCTGTGCACACACATACACATGCTGATCTGACCAGTGGTTGTGTGTGTGTGTGTGTGTGTGTGTACATGCGTGTTATTGCCAGTCACAGTTTTTGAGTGTGCGTCTCAGCCAGCTAGACAAGCAGCCTGTGCTTGTGTGAGTGTGTGTGTCGGCAAGTCAGCATGTCTGTGTGTGTGCACATGCGAGTATTATCCTGATCAGTGTGTGGAACGGTGAGATCTTCTCTCTCCCTCTCTCTATACCTATCAGTGAGTTCAGGAGTGGAACTAAGCCGGATTTAACCTTTTTGGTCGACAGAATAGAATGACAGAGGAACAGAGCGAGAGACGAAGAAAAGGGAAGGAGCAAGAAAGGGGTGACTGAAGAAAGGAGGATTGTTTTCTTTCTCTCTCTCTTATCTTGGGACAACTGCCTTCACCATTATTTTTAAGATGATTTGAATCCCTAAAAATACCTGCTCGAAACCAAAAGCCTCCCAGGAGGACCAGTTGGATAGCTGTCATAAAGCGCTTCTGGAAAAGGGAATTTGTATTTAATAATTTAAGAAAACTTTGCAGGTATACGGAAATTAGGCATTGAGAGGGAGGTAAAATATATATGATCAGAAGGACGAGAAACTGTCTAGCAGACAGTGGTTACTAAGTACAATTACGGAGCCTTTTCTAAAGTTCATCACTTCTGCATTCCTCACATTTTGCATTATTATTTACTCACACATATTCCACGATCTGCAGTAGTTAATTTATTTTGCGGTGTGTTTAACGAGGCAATGGATGATAAACGAGAGAAGCACACGCCAACATAGATTATGTGCTATACAGATTAACTTTCTGTTACCTCGGGGTTTGATGAAGGTGGATCTACTCTTAAATGTTGCAACAGTGTACACACACAGGCAGGAACACACAGGTCACCCACATTCGAGCATGAAGAGATATTGAAAGTGACAGTTATATGCCGTTTATATGTGTGTAGGTGCAAGGAGGGAGGGAGAGTGTGAGTATGACATATTTAATGTAATTTAATGTCAAGGACCATTGATAGTTGGACAGAGTTACAGGAGAGCAGAGGAAAGAGGAGACAGAGAGGCAGGAGAGTGATATTAGGAGAGTTAATATAAAATAATAAAGGATAAAGCTGAATTGCTACAAGGTGATGCTAATCAGTGCACATAATACCAGGTCTGAAGTTCAGTTCTGATTTAAGGACTAGTGTGAGGAGTATAAACACCCATTGTCATATTTTGAAGTATGATTTAAATACATTCTATGTGTGTACATTACACTATAGGCATGGTATTAAAAAGCTATTGAAGTTAAAGTTATTACTGAGACACAAGTATACTGGTCTCTAGTGCCCAAACAAACTGTTTATTTACAATAACAGTGAGTGAATGGTTATATTTGACACTGCTGCTAGATTTGGAACTATAGTCCTACATTACAGAGAAGATAAATAACACACGCACTGTTTCTGGTATTCCTACATTGTTCTTACACAAGATCAACTAATCATGGCAGTTTACAACTGTGTGGCATCCTTTTAAATATAATTATATGTGAAAGACCAACACAAAGAACATAAGCACAGATACTAGTGGCTATCAATTTACATGGACTAGTTAAGTTAACCCATATACAAGATTTGTACAAAAGACAATCCTTTAAGGCCGATGAGGAATATAGTGATCCTGTTTCTGAATGTATAGTTGTGTAATAGGAAGCCATAGTTCCAAGTGTCTCACTTGGTCAGTGTGTCAAGAGGAACAGATACAGGCTGTACTGGCTATGAGATACCAGTGACTTTATGGCATTTTGGTGCATAGATGACTACTATATATAGGACAGATCATTCATGTGTTGTTTTAACTGACTGCAAAGCATTTGCTTTGACTTTAATTGGATTGGTGAGAAATACCTTCTGTTGAGAGGCGAACTGGAGAACGGGGAAATGCATCATCGATTCAACTGGGCATATTAACTGAAGCTGAGATGAATAATTTCATTCCATGGTTCTGAATTACCAGGGAATATACGAGTATAGATGTGTCACATGCATAGACAGCTAATTAAATTACATGCATAACTAATTACCTAGGTAAGATTAATTGCTGGTAATTAATGTTGTATGCATAATTTATTTGCTCTTTTTTCCAAGCCTCCGTTCAATGGGTTAGGACTCATGCATACATAAATGATGATGTAAGGGGGCTCCATATCTGATCAGCTGGATAACTGATAGATACTGTAATGGATTGTTTACATATTGTGGGAGATACATATTGACCCATGTACACTCCTAAACGATCATTGGCTGAGTCATCAAACGGAGACAGCTCAGAGGATATATTACAACTGAGTTAGGGAGAATATAAAGTAATTATACAAAAGCCTTTATGCACATCCAACACAGGAACTATATATATAGTATTAATTTATATGAATCAGATTTCCATAACAAATCCATAATATTCCAGTGCTAAAACAAATTGTGCATTTTAAATACAGTGATTGCACTTTGCTCCTTGCTCATTCACTAAGCACAACTACCAGTATAGCAGGAGATGTATTTGTCAAAACTGAAAATTAGCTGATATTGTAAAGTATATGACTTTGAATAACACACAAGCACAATATGAAATTATTATATATATATTTTCAACTTCTTAAACAGTTTTATGGCCATTGTCCATCAGAATCAGAAGTTTACCTTTAAAATCTCTCTCTAGTTAAGATAAACACATCACATTCACTGACAGACAGCAGCAATTGAACCAGTCTGCACCAGTAACAATTTATTAGAAAACACTTTTATATTTGAAATACAGAGACCAGATATTGGTCATTTTATAACAGGAGGTGGAACTTGATTTGTTTTGGTTTGTCATGTTGGAACGAATCCCCTCGTGTTGAAACACACGTGAAGTATACTGACATGAAACACTGACCCATGCACTGTCCTCAACATAGTAGAATAGATAGAACAGGTGTGGTGATTGATAACATCGTTAGAAACAATGCGGCATTCATTTGATTGACTGCTTTTGGGGAACTGTGTGTCTTTCAGTAAACATACACAAACAGGAACGCACGCACACGTACGTACACACACACACACGCGCGTGCGCACTCGCACACACGCCTGTCGTGAGTGGGAGTAACTTAATGAAAATCCCCTGGGGTGAAGCAATACATTGAGTAAACAAAGAAACATTCTCACGCACGCACACACTCTGTGTGCACACATTGCGACACACCACACTCAGTGCTTGCAAACAGAGAAACACACACTAGGTGCATATATTCCCCGAGCGTGACTTCTCATTGTGCCTCATATACACTCTCCCTGGAGACAAACCCCACCTCCTCTCACCTCCTCCCTCTCCCCGAGCATTCCACCAAAAGTCAGCAGGAATCCTCTTGAAGGCACGGGCACAATTTAACCGCTCTCTTTAATTGTTTATACATATGCACGACTGTTTGATATGAGACGTTGAGAGAGCTCATTTCCAGCTGTCCCCTGAGGACTCAACAATCTGGTGATTTATGAATAAAAATTAATTTCTTGCGATAATTAAAAGAGACACTGCGTTTCTCCCTCCAGAAGCGGGGAGAAAGAAAACAGCCTGTTTACTCAGAGAATCGTTCAACACAACAACAAAAAACATCAAACAGTCGCCTATATCTCCCACCCCCTTTTTGTTTCGTCATTTTCTGCTTTTCCATTTGTTTTATTAGGGCTTTTTTTGTTTTCTCATGAGCACAAAGAAATTAAACGCAGAGAGCTTGTTTGCAATTTGCCTTCAGTGCAGTCAGATACTGACACAATAAAGGAGCAACGCATGTGAACTGAACTGTACTTAACTGTATAACAGAGGAACTGTATTTGACTTTTTTATTCCATCGGGTTGCCTGAAGGAAAAACCATGATGTTTTTCTTACCTTTGAATTCTATTTGAAGAACTTTTTTTGTGTGCTGAAGGACCCTGTTGACCTGCACTGATTTCAGCTTCCTGGAAGTCTTTGTGGAGGACTGAGTGAGAAAAGAAAAAAGCACATGAAGGGGGACACAACTGTACGTTACGGCTTTTCTATATTGGAAGACCTGGAACCACTCCTTTGTGCCTCTTTGGACCTATACTGACCACTGATAATAACACCCTGACCTCTTTGTCCAAGACCTAATGACAATCAGAGAGAAACCATTGGGAAAAAAAGAGAGAGTGAGAAGTTCAGTAGTAAAGAGAGAGAGAAAAGGAGAAAGAAAGAGATCTGAGCTGGAAATAAGAGCTAATAAGTGAAAGCGACAAGGAGATAACTGTGCAAAGGGCACAGGCACACACAGCCCTTCAGGAGGGCAAATGTCAAGACCCACGAGGGCAAAAGAAAATAAGGGATAAAAGACAAAATAGGGACCCAAATCGTTCCACCCCCTGAGGACAAGGAGCGAGACAGAGAGATCAAAGGAAAAGGTCAGAGAGAAAAGAGGAGAGAAAAGAGAGGACATCAGAGGTGGAAGAGTATCGACCTTGAACCGCGGCTGCTGGGCTCCCTGCAGCGTCTAGAAAACCCCACAAAGAGAAAAGGTGACAAGAAGAGAAGGGGAGAAAGAGACATAAGAGGGAGATAAAGAAGAAAGGAGCACAGAGAAGAGAGGAGAGAGACATCATGGGGTGTAACATGTGCGTGGTGGATCGCCCAGAGGAGCAGTACAGAGTGATGTTCCAGGTAAGACCGCCTCCGTTCAATCAGTCTGTCTGTTAATACTGCTGCATGTCTGTCTCCTAGACAACCAGTGGTCCGGGGACCATCAGTGGTCCTTGAGGGGGTTCCAGGTGGTCCTCAGCTAAATGTTGGAGAGTTGGTAACCAAATGGACACTTATATTACTACTGCTCTCAAGAGTTCAATTAGGGTTAAACATCTGCATTATAGTTAAATTACAAGACGTCTACACAATTAGAGAATAATTGAAATTTGGATCAACGTTTGCCTGTTATCCCTCCAACAAAAATACAGCATGGAATTGTGGACAAAATAGTATCCAATGATAACAAATTCAATATTCTAAGTCTTGGGTCTGAGAGGCTAAGTCTCATCGAATGGTGGTCCGTGGCTCAAATGCCGAAAAAATAATGAGACTTGATGTGGAAAAAATTTTGAAAACCACTGTCCTAGACAGCAAGAAACATATAATAGAGCACATCGTGGAAACAGTTAAACCTGTTCAACCAACAGTACTAAAGAGAAACACTGTTGTATTCTATGGAATAGATGGATGTATTGGAAACTAGTAATAGAGAGAGACACACTGTTATGTACAATGGAAATAGAATAGGGTATATCATAGTAGAATGAGCTGAGAGAGGAGCTGTCCTTGGTGCTGAACAGCAGCACTCGATGTCATTGACGCTGAAACACTCACTACTTATAGGCGATCTCTTCAACCCTGTATAGGCAATATTATGTCTATGTCTGTTATCAGATTATTTTGCAGGATATGCTCTCTCTCTAAAGGTTTGTCTGCAGGCCCAAGGATCAACCGGGGGTGTGTGTCATGGCAACGCATGTGGCCCGTCACAAAAAGGCACATACTGTAACGTCTGAAGAGATTAATATAACACCGATGTACAGTATATCAAAAATGCATGTGTATCATGCGCCCAACAAAAAGTCACACTGTCTTGTTGTGAACATCCAGATGCCACTGATTGTCGGTACTCATGTGTGAACTAATGCATCATGACGTTACAGTAAATTAGCCAAAGGAAGACATCTTAGACATATTAGGCACATAAATATGCAAGGACGCGCACGCACGCACACGCACACACACACACTTTGTATACACTCCATTTATCAGTCTTTTCATGCACACTACAGTTACCTCTATTCATTTCCCCCTTACTTGCCAGTTTCCACATGTCTGTCTCTCACTCACTCCATCATTATACTGTAGGTCTTCTTTTAGTAGCTTTAGTCTCTCTCTCTCTCTCTCTCTCTCTCTCTCTCTCTCTCTCTCTCTCTCTCTCTCTCTCTCTCTCTCTCTCTCTCTCTCTCTCTCTCTCTCTCTCTCTCTCTCTCTCTCTCTCTCTCTCTCTCTCTCTCTCTCTCTCTCTCTCTCTCTCTCTCTCTCTCTCTCTCTCTCTCTCTCTCTCTCTCTCTCTCTCTCTCTCTCTCTCTCTCTCTCTCTCTCTCTCTCTCTCTCTGCTGAGCTACAGTATTCTTCTCCACAGTGACATCACACAGAACCATGCATGCGATTAGTCCAGTCTGATGTCAGATATTCCCTCTGCTTCCATCCTGACAGAAACATCAAAACAAGACAGGCTTCTACAAAGGACTACTGTAGATCAAACAAAACACACACTCACGCGCACGCACACGCCCACGCACACACACGCAGTGTAAAGCTTATGTCAAAATAGTCGAGGGAATGTGCATCAGGAAAAGACAAATGATACTGTACTGTATGTCAAGTACGTATCAAACAGATGCTGTACTTTGAACACAAAGTCAGATCATAAAAGGATTCAACAGCTGGGCTGTATGAACATTTTATGGAGTACAAAGATGAAAAACATTCATTTTATTGACTGAGCACTGACATTTCACATGCAGCACATCAGTATGAAATATGAGACATGATTGTGCTGATGTACTTTGAATGTTTCAGCAATGATATTCGTCACTTTTGAGATAGTGTGCGTGTGTGCATGTGAGAGAGAGAGAGAGAGAGAGAGAGAGAGAGAGAGAGAGAGAGAGTGTATATATGCGTGGGTGTGAGTGCTGAAATCTCATGAGGTCATCAGAATCCATTAAAGACCTCATTAATCAGTGAATCACACACACACACACACACACACGCACACACACACACACACACACACACACACACACACACACACAGTGACATCCTATCATACTGAGCCAAGGTGAGAGGGGGCATTCACAGTGTGTGAGACTGTGTGTTGTGTTTCGTGTGTGTGTGTGTGTGTGTGTGTGTGTGTGTGTGTGTGTGTGTGTGTGTGTGTGTGTGTGTGTGTGTGTCTGCGTGTGCGTGCGTGCGTGCGTCAGTGAGAGACAATATGCCCTGATTAGATGGAAACTGTTGCTAGGGCAGACCATCTGTGAATAGCCTAGGGCTCCACATGGGTGTGTGTGTGTGAGTAATGTTTGTTTGTGTGTGCATGTGTGTGTGTGTGTGTGTGTGTGTGTGTGTGTGTGTGTGAGAGAGAAAAGGAGAAGGGAAGCGACAAACAAAGAGAACATGCATGGAAAAGTTCATGTGTAAAAGAAAGAGAGATGGAGACAGTATTTTAATCTGGGCAAATAATCCTTATCAATTACCACTATTAGTACTAATGCCATCATTGCCATCAAACCAACAGGGTGTAGTATTGTGAATGCGTAGGCGTGTGTCTGTGTGTGTGTGTGTGTGTGTGTGTGTGTGTGTGTGTGTGTGTGTGTAGTCTGTGTGTGACTGAATGGGTGGGGTGATAAAACGTGACTGCTGTGTAATGGATAACAAACCAGTGTGTGCGTGCGTGCGTGGATTGCATGCACTGATGTGTGTGTGCATGCGCCTGTGTCCTGACGTGAAGATTGGAATGATGATGATCTAACAATCCAACAGCAAGCCAGGAGTGCGTGCGTACGTGCGTGCGTGCGTGCGTGCGTGCGTGCGTGCGAGCGAGCGTGCGTGCGTGCGTGCGTGCGAGCGAGCGTGCGGACTAGTGAGTGTTTTACAGATCAGGTTGTAAATTCACAGTCATGTGGAACAGCATGGAGCTGCTTTAGGAATCAGAAACCTATGCATAACTCATCTGTGTGTGTGTGTGTGTGTGAGAAAGAAAGAAAGAGAGAGAGAGGGAATTCTATGTAAATGAGTGGTGTCTCTCTCTCTCATTGTCACTACTCTTCTCCTTCCAATCGCTCAACACTCCTTTTTTTTCTCTCTCTCTCTCTCTGTCCAAGCTCTGTATTCTTTCTCTCCCTCCGTATCACTCTCTGAAGCATGTCGCTATAGGATGTCGTTTCTATGGTAACCCGGACCATTAGGAAAGACGTACTTATACTGTCTCACCCTGACACTCACATGCACGCGCACACGCACGGACACACAGGGAATCCCTGAGCTGCGCTCATAAAAGATCCTCCCTTTGAATCATTAGACAGAGAGCGAGAGGGGAGGGAGGGGGGGGAGGGAGGGAAGGAGAGAGAGACGAGAGAGAGAGAGAGAGAGAGAGAGTAGAAAGGGTGAGATGTATAACGTGAGATACAGAGGGATGAAAGCGAGAAAATAAGCCAAGATGAAGTCAGTGTGGAGAGACTGTGACACCATTTATGGTGTCAGTGACATTATAACGCGTGCACACGCACACACACACACACACGCACACATGCGCACACACACACACACACACACGCACACACGCACACATGCGCACACACACACACACACACACACACACACACACACACACACACACACACACACACACACACACACACACACACACACACACACACACACACACACACACTTTGAGGTCAGATCACTGGGTCTAGTGCACATGGCCATATGCAGGACAAACCCTATATCACCACATGTGTCATATATACTGTATTGGTCACATACTGTACAATACTTTAACCCAGAGGCTGAACTAATGAAACCCTTAGCCTATACGGGTCAACACTGAGCATTTTACTACAGTGTGTACTTTCACAAACATTTACATAATAGACCTATGAGTGTACAGTATATGAATGAATATAAATAAGAGAGAAACACACACCCACATTATATGAGAGAGAGAGAGAGAGAGAGAGAGAGAGAGAGAGAGAGAGAGAGAGAGAGAGAGAGAGAGAGAGAGAGAGAGAGAGAGAGAGAGAGAGCATCATGTATTCATAGACATGCTCAGTCAAGACATTAGCATCACAATGTTCCTCTGAGGAGACCAGGATTCATATGAATGTGTGAATATTAACGCCACAACGCAGTTGAATTATAATACTGCACACAACTATACAGATTTTAGTGGGCAAAGGAAAATGTACATCATGTGTACACACACACGGACACACACACATTTGCCTGTGGGGACCATCCAATTATAGGGTGGAATGAATAGTATCATAACGTAATGTAAATAAAAAAAACGCAAATGTACACCATCAATACAATGTGTGTGTGTGTGTGTGTGTGTGTGTGTGTGTGTGTGTGTGTGCGTGTGTGTGTGCGCGTGCATGCAACCATCAGACTCATATCTCTGGGTTAACTGTCACTACACTGGGAGACAGAGCACTGACAGAGGTCAGGGGTCAAACATTGGAGAGAAATACTGAGAAAGAGAGAGAGGGGGAACGGAGATAGATGAAGAGAGGTCAACCAGAGGTAAACCAGGAGAGAGAGGCACACACACACACACACACACACACACACACACACACACACACACACACACACACACACACGCACACACGCACACACAAGATAAGACGAGAGGAGAGGAGAGAGAAATATAACAAATACAATCTTTAATTAAAAACGAATTAAAATTCAACCAATATTTCAGGCTACCAATAACTTTAACACCTACCAATAAACAGCATTGGATATTAAATCTTAACGTATACTGTAACACAGAACATACTGCATCCTTATCATTGTTTTATTATCTCAATGTTACTCATTCCTGATATTCCGAAAATCTGTAATCCATAATTATACTCTGGCTTTTTCCATTAAAAAGAATAATGGAAATGCTTCCTGCCCTCTATACTCTCTTCCTCCTGCTACTGTACATGGACAGTTACTGTAGTGTACAGTATGTCTCTCCTACTGTAGTGTACAATTGCATTTTGTCACTGTTGGGTAGAAACCTTGTATGTCCATAATCGTTAATGTTCAGAAAATGGAATGTCATTTTTCAGAAATCATGAAAATAGCAGATCTACAAGCTCACATTGTGACACAATGTGACACATTGAGAGCACATTATGCTTGACAATTTAGTATGATGAAGTACGGCATTAAATTAATAAATACAAGATTTCCGCCTGACAGCGACGATTTGATATAGTTGTCACAAAAAAACAGTCAGATTTTCTGTAAGGACTCCCAACATGAAGGCAGCTTCCAAATCATTTTAAAACATTCTCCTACATCTATTAAAAAGGTGAGAGGCTTTTGAATCAATGGCAACAAGAATTAAAACAAAAAATTCTCTATTTCTTTTGAAACGGTGTCTCTCTGTTCTCATCTTGGATTCTTGCAATCTCTTCCTTCACTGTTCCATGAACGAACAATGAAACCTCATTTGTCTGTCTCTTCCGTGTGTGTGTGTGTGTGTGTGTGTGTGTGTGTGTGTGTGTGTGTGTGGTGGGTAGCAGACAATGACAAAAGAAGCAATCTGGGAAGACTGTTGATTTGAACAGCAGTGTTGATTTGAACAGCAGGTTGCATGTGTGTGGCTCTATATTATGCATGCTATATTGGAGAGACTGTGACACCATTAAAGAACAGAATGATTATCATATTTATTATTTACTAACATATGGTGTCAGTCACATCATTATCTCACACACACACACACACACGCACACGCACACGCACACACACACACACACACACACACACACACACACACACACACACACACACACACACACACACACACACACACACACACCAATTAGAAGATATGGTGGGACATGGGAGAAGTCGTCCTAAATGTGTGTTGAAATAAATAACCCTGGAGTCAGACATACTGAACACATACTGTAACAGTACAGTCCTGATATATAGACATGACAGATATATAGGCACTGTACAAACAAGTTACTTCACACTTTTGACATTGACACGACAGCTGAGAGGGAGACAGTGTAGGAGAGACTGACAGTATAGGCTATATAGTTCATATAGATTTGGTATTTAGAATGCTTTCAGTCAGTGTTGATTTGTAAAGCAAATTTTTACTTAGTTTAGTCATAGTCTTTTGTATAAATAGTCATATTTTAGTCATCTGAAATGTTTAGTTTTAGTCTAGTTACAAAATGTACTGTACAATTTATTTAGTCGAATGTGATGGCGTTGAAATGCCTGATTTATACTCAGCTGTGTGTTAAAAATAGCAGATCTACAAGCTAACAACGTGTTGCACTGCGACAAGTTGTGAGCTTGTCGATCTGCTATTTTCGGAGCGTGACACCTGCAAACAACCAAGCATAAAATGACTTGTCTTTCTACTGGATGGTTCTCTTCTCCACTAGTCCCGCCCCAAATTTCATTTGTTGACGAAATTGTCAGTATATTTATTCATAGTTTTAGTCATCATAGCTTCGTTTTATTTTATTTTATTTTTGTCAGTGAAAAAAGTAGAGATGTCCTGATACTGTATCGGTATCAGCCCTTATTTATTGGCAAATATGCCAGTCTAACCACCCCTTACCCCTTAAGGGGGTTGACACTATGGCAAGTAAATAAAATATTAGGGCATGTGGAGTTTGCTCACTCAGATGTGCACATTTGAGTGAGGAGTCTGCTATAAACACAACACGAGATATATAGCTATAAACACAACACAAGATCACAACACTGGTATCGGTATTCGGTATCGGCTATTACAGAAATTGTGGTATCGGGATCGGATCGGAAACAATTTTTTCGGGACATCCCGAGAAAAAAGGTAGTCGACTAACATTTAGTTTTAGTCGACAAAATCAACATCCAGCTATTGCTATACAGGTATACTCTAGCCAGGGGCACAGCCAGAGGAAAGCAAAAAGTAAGGAGAACAAAAAAACTAAACTAAACATGAAAACCAGTCAAACTGTCTGTCATTCACATCGAGGGAGTAGAAACACTAAACAATCCACATAAAAAAGTATGACAACAACAGAGCGAGAGAGGGAGAGAGAGAGAGAGAGAGAGAGAGAGAGAGACGGTGTAGGGGAAATAGACAGTATACGCTAGTTGAGAGAGAGAGAGACAGGAGAGACAGACAGTAGGAAAGCTGAGGAGGAGATGGTTTAGGAGAGACACAGCAGAGAAAACAAGCAGACTTATGTGGGCATATAGACCAGCAGGTGATAAGCTGCATGGTGAAACCATAGAGCTGTTGTAGTCGTCGTTTAGAATTCGTGCTTATTCAATTCAAAAGGAAACTTCCAGCATGACATTCCTTCTGGGTGTGTTTGATTTAGGTGTTACTGTGTGCCTGCCGCATGCATGGGCAACTCCTGAATTAAAGTATTAGGATGGCGTCCCTAGAGTTAATTATCGTCATGGTAGCTACTACTGATGTACACTTGAATGAGTAGGAACACAGTGGGGGGTAGGGCACACAGATACACACCCATGCATACATATACACGCATGCACATTGCACACACACACACACACACACACACACACACACACACACACACACACACACACACACACACACACACACACACACACACACACACACAAGCCTCATAAACCACACACCTATACTCATGCACACAGTCTGCCTGCCACTCTGGAGAAGCCATGCAATGCATAACAATCAGCTTTGGGACAGAGGAGAGGTGGTGGGACGTGTGTGTGTGTGTGTGTGTGTGTGTGTGCCATTTAAAATGTTATTTAGTGAAACTCAAGGTCACCACTGCTCTCAGATCACAGAGAAACTCATTACACAATACTAATGACTATAGAACTGGGTGTGTGTGTGTGTGTGTGTGTGTGTGTGTGTGTGTGTGTGTGTGTGTGTGTGTGTGTGTGTGTGTGTGTGTGTGTGTGTGTGTGTGTGTGTGTGTGTGTGTGTGTGTGTGCGTGCGTGCGTGCGTGCGTGCGTGCGTGCGTGCGTGCGTGCGTGCGTGCGTGCGTGCGTGCGTGCGTGCGTGCGTGCGTGCGTGCGTGCGTGCGTGCGTGCGTGCGTGCGTGCGTGCGTGCGTGCGTGCGTGCGTGCGTGCGTGCGTGCGTGCGTGCGTGCGTGCGTGCGTGCGTGCGTGTGTCTGTGTGATATATTGATATTGATAGATATTAAGTCAATGACTGTCACCACAAGCACATTCTGAATAACAATAAAGCGTGCTGCATACTATATCTACATCACACACACACACACACACACACACACACACACACACACACACACACACACACACACACATTTCATATTCTCCTATAAATATTGTAACATGTTGGTTCCTAATGATATCAGTAAAGTGTGTTGATGCTAAATTATTCTTACAGGTATATTGGCTATATGCTAATGTACCAAGTACGTGTGTGCGTGCGTGCGTGCGTGCGTGTGTGCGTGCGTGTGTGTTTACCATTACGTTTTCATATAGCTTATGAGGGAAATGGAAATACTGTACCGATGTTTGATTGGACTTGCCGTTGGCGTGTCTCACATTTTTCCTGTCATTTAATGCCCATGTCTGAACCCATCTGAACATAATCTGAACACCTCTGAAAGGCCTGGACACATTTTGAACACATCTCAAAGAACAGAGTTAAATGGCTCGCCAGAGCTGTGAAAAAGCCACAATACAGTAATTAACAAGCAGTATGCTATACAGCATTCCCATAGAAGCTGGTCCATGCATGACTGAATCCATGAAGGATTGGAATGACCTTTCCTGTCTCGGATGCCCTTTCCTCTACTGTCTCTTGTGGTTTAAAAAGAAAAAAGCCATTGCAGATGAAAACCTATATGACTGTAATGATACTGCCTGCCTCCCTGCCTGCCCTCTCTTTCTCTCTCTCTCTCTCTCTCTCTCCCTCTCTCTGTGTACAGTATGCACATTATCAAATCAAATCAAATCAAACTTCATTTCTGGAGAACATTTACAAAGACCAGAAGGTCAACCAAAGTGCTGTACACAATCATCAAACAACATCAAAGCAACACAAATATTACACAGGTTAATTAGGTCAAACATGAACATGAAAGCCAGGGAGAAGAGATGGGTTTTAAGTAAAGACTTAAAGGGCCTCTAAGGAGCGGGCAGACCTAATATGTAGGGGCAGACAGTTCCAGAGTTTGTATACTACAACCTTATATACTACAACTAATGACTAAACTCTCTCCAATCCTCATCCCCCTTTTGTCCCTCTATCAGAGAAGTTGGAGCAGCTCCCTGAGGCCTGTAGACAGACACACCAGTGTAAAGGTAAGTTACAACACTTAAATTTAGGCCCGACGTCTAAATAAAAAAAAGTTCGCTCTGAAAGAATATATATTCAAAGATTTGTGCCACGATTTTTCAAAAATAGCAGACCTACAAGCTTGTAGCGCGCCACTCGGTGGCGCGCTATGAGCTTGTAGATCTGCTATTTTTCAATAGCTAAAGTATAACATAATGCTTAGTTAAAACACCAAAACGGGTTCCCGTCCAGAATGGGTAACGAGAGAACACTATTGTAACCTCAAAATCCACATGCCTAACTTTATAACTAAACACGATCTTTAACCGCTCACATTCACTAATTTGTCTAATGCGATTCTGAATATTTTACTAATTGTATCCCTAACTGTAACCCACCTTTTAACTCATCGATTGCGCAAAACGCTCTAAAGCGTTTTATTAATCTCGAGCGCCGTCTGCGCATCACGCTCTAAAGCGTTTTATTGGTGTTTTTACTGTATACTGTACATCAACTTCTCTGACGCCCGGACAACACATAATGTAACACTGATCATCTCCAGAAAGATCCGCTATGAGATCCGGGAGTTTAAAGCCCCCCACCTCCTGAAAAGAGGCCTGGTCTAACCACATTCCAGGCATGCCGTATCCATTACGACGTACTGGGGAGGCTTTTTTTGATTGATTGAAATATTTATTAACAGTTTGTAGAATTTACAGTACATTTTAAGCACAAACTCAATACAAAGACTGTCAACTGTGAGTGGACGACCCAATTAAGCATTACACTTGTTTACAACAGGGTCCACATTGTTCAATTCATCAAAACATTTAAAGACATACAGACATTTAGAGACATACAAATAGACATTTCTATGTAGCTAAAGTACAGAACAGGAATTCATCATATGGGAAGCAAAAAAGGGAAAAGATACAATATACAGTGAGGGAAAATGGGGGGGGGGGGGGGGGGGTGGGGGGGATTCAGATTTTACAGAGGCCAGTTTCGAATTGCAGCCATCCGTAGGTGCCCTTTGAGAGCGGTTTTGAAGGAGTCAAGGGATTCACATGTCTTAATGACTGTTGGTAGGGCGTTCCACATTTTGGTGGCATAGGAGCGAAAAGAATTTAGTCCCTTGTTTGTGCCGAATCTGGGTTGTACATGGTTTGTTGCACTCCCTCTGGTGTTGTGGGTGTGGACTTCGTTTACATTAAGGAAGTATTTAGACAGGTACATGGGTATCTTGGTGGTGTATCGAATCTTGTGGACCAGACCCATTGCAAGATGCTGTACTCTGTCGTCGACCCTAAGCCATCCCAGCCTGTCAAAGTGGGCAGGGGTGAGGTGGGTTCGGGGGGTGAGGCCAAGTAGGAGCCTGACCAGTTTGTTTTGGGAGGTCTGGAGCCTTGTTTTAAGGGCCTTTGAGGTGCTGTGGTACCAAGAGGTGGATGCATAGTCAAAGAAACCTTGTACGAGGGCTCCTGTTAAGGTCTTCAAGGTGTTTTTGCTGACCAGTGAGGAGATCCTGTAAAGGAATCTTGTTCTTTGATTGACTTTTTTGATTACGTTGGTGGCCATTTTATCACCGGAAAGATTGGCCTCCAGGATGGAACCTAGGTAGGTAATTTCATCTTTTCGTGTGATAATATTGTCACCCACTCTAACCAAGAAGCCATCTGCCTTGCGGCATCGCCGTCCTGCACACGGCATAGACCAACGCAGATCAGGGGATCTAAAATGGAGCTACCCATTTTCTAGTGTGTGTGAAATTTGTGAATACACTCGATTACCCTTCCCCTCCTGTTTCTACATGGTTTCTCCCGAGGCATCTCTCCATCGCATTACAGTTTCTTCCCCCCCCCCCACTCATTCACACAGATCCACTCGACACAGCCCTCTCTAATTCTTTCCAACGACAACTCACCGGTCTGCCGCCTCATTCTCGGAAATATAAACCCGTATATAAACCAAGAATAATCTCCAACGGTCGATCGCCATTTCACGCACACGGACAGGTATACGCGAAACGAATGACGTATTCTCGAAGGACCGCCATAGGAGAAGCAGTATACATCTGACCAACTGTCTTTTTTTCGCCGTCGCGTCAGCCATGTTTGGACAAAGAAGCAGTATACTAGGCTAGCAGATATCACACCGTGGAACCCCCCCCACACTGCGAGTTGCGATCGATCGTTTTGCAGTTTGCAATGCTACTCTCATTCTCGGAAAAAAGATTCTCGGCAGTTGATCACCATAATCGCCATAGCGCCTTCGCCAGCCAATTGCAGTGATAAGGCGTCTGGGACGTAATCGACCCGTTTGTAATGGATAACTAATACAATCCTAAGCTGCGGAAGCCATCGTGTTGTCTGTCATTTTGTCGAAATCACAGCCAGCCGGGCTACGCTTATCGCTCCTGTGGTTCATGTCCAGACATGTCGTGGAACCCCCCCCCCCCCCCCCCCACTGCGAGTTGAGTCGCTCCTGTGGTTCATGTCCAGACATGTCAACCTCTCAAGTCACTGTTATGCTATCAAACGATCTGTTGATTTTGTTTACTGAGACAATGATCACATATGTGCATAGAATCATCATCATCATGACGTTATCATGACAGGCAGATATAAACATAAATAAATTATCATATACATACTACACACTGAATGAAAGCCCTAAATGTCTAATTTTAGGAGGAAAACAAATAAAATACACATATCCCATATACTGTTTGTCAATACTAGACTATTGAATCCATTTCATTTATAAAATTCTCTTTTTCAGAGAGAACTTTAGCCCATTCTGACCTGAGATCAGATTCATACGAGGTTTCCACTGGACACACACTGGTCTGATTAGAGAAAGCATGGACCTATAGAACTATTATTCACAAAATAAGGCATATAGCGACATGTACATACTATATACCGTATGAAACAGAAGACTCTCTGCTTTCATAAGAAAAAAACTAATACTGTAATAATAATAAAAATCACACCCATGTGAAGTGAGCAGTGCAATGTTGTGAAGTGAGCAGTGCAACATTGCACTGCTCACTTCACAGGGGTGTGATTTTCATTATTATTACAGTAGAAGTATTTTTCTTATGAAAGCAGAGAGTCTTCTGTTTCATACGGTATATAGTATGTATAGGCCTTATTTTGTGAATATTTAGTTGTCAGTTCCTTGTCTTGTCTAAAATACTCTGAGGATTTCAGAAAATGCATGGACCTGAAGAACCATTATTCACAAAATAAGGCCTATAGCGACATGTACATACTATATACCGTATGAAACAGAAGACTCTCTGCTTTCATAAGAAAAATACTTCTACTGTAATAATAATAAAAATCACACCCATGTGAAGTGAGCAGTGCAATGTTGTGCAACATTGCACTGCTCACTTCACAGGGGTGTGATTTGTATTATTATTACAGTAGAAGTATTTTTCTTATGAAAGCAGAGAGTCTTCTGTTTCATACGGTATATAGTATGTACATGTCGCTATAGGCCTTATTTTGTGAATAATGGTTCTTCAGGTCCATGCATTTTCTGAAATCCTCTCTGGTGGGCGCAAGCTGCATTCAACAGCCAATTACTGACAAACTATACATGGGACCATGTGTATTTGTTTTCCTCCTAAAAGTAGACATTCAGGGCTTTCATTCAGTGTGTAGTATGTATATGATATTATTTGTGTTCATTTTTATATCTGTCTGTCAATGTCTGTCAACTTCAACCTTCCATATCTCTGCTGTTTTTTCAAAAGAGCAGCGTGCAGTGAAAAGCAGGTTTTAGAAAAAGGTCAATATCTCCAGAATGGAAGATGGTAGAATCATATTTTTTTTTTTAAATTGAAGTAGACTAGTTTGGCTTCCTTTTGATTTATGCAATGTGCGATGTGCTATAAGAGGCCCCTCGCTGTGGGCCCCTAAAAAGTTAAAAAGTCCAATGTTAATCGCTTAGCAGAAGCAATCCTGAGTAGAATTTCAACAGTTAGCAATCAATGTGTTAAGGAGCCAATGCCTGTAATGCATTATACACATACATAAAATGCTTTATATTGCTCTATACTAAAGTATTGTGAGTATTCATGGGTGATTATAAGATTATTTATAATTAGGCTATTTCCAATGCATTACTGATAAGGGCTTCAAAAAGTGTTACCAAATCATAAAGAAATGATGACCAGATAAATGCCCATACCAATCTACCAGATAAAATTTGACTGGTAGAACTTTATCTGATAAATTGCTGTTTATTTTATGCAGTGGAGGCTCATATACACTAATGGAAATAGGCCGAAAGCCTTTCTTGTGTTTTCATTCTCGGTGATGCATTGACTGTATGTCGGAAAGTGCTCTAGCTGTGCTCAATTTATGTCAACCAAAAACAAATCAATCAAATCAATCAATCAGAGTAATACAAACACACAAAGGTAACAATACTAGGTCATTACAACAGACAAGTTGACAGACTTGACAGGCAAGTGATGGTATCATGTAACCCCCCCCAGGTGCGAGGGAGGAGACCATCTCAGCTCCCATTGGACAGGCCACAGAACTCCCAGGATCCTTTGCACCACCTGGGTTCGGTCAAGAAGGGTCACCGTCGGAGAGGTGCATACATACACGCGTGGGGTTTATGAAGGCTTGTTGTGTGGCTGAATGGAGGGCTGTGCTCTGTGCACACACGCATGTTTCCTTTCCTCTCTCTCTCCTCCTACCTCCTTTTCTCCTCTTTCCCTTCCAAACACTTAAACACCCTCTGTCTGGAGCTTAGGGAACTAACATCACTTATCAGGACAGGGTAACATGCATGCCAGTCATTATGAGGCCTGCATGGACCCAGTAGTAACCTCGAAATATATTGTTTACAATTTACATGGTTCTCCCAGTGAACAATTATTGCATTAACCACTTGAGCCACATGTCACTAGTACAGCGTCATGTCACATATACAGTACTGTAGGGACAAAAATGCCACATCTAGAAGCCCACAACCACAACCCGTCACATGGCCATGTGAATCTTGTAGATTGACCTTTTTCGAACATTTTCCAGAATTGCCTACAATCATGCCCAAGATAGGGGCGCCATGCAGGGTTGATGTGGTTAACGGATATTTAGACTGGAGATTCCTCACCAAAGTTAATGTTAACGTTTGTCATGATTGCTGCTGGTTCCCACAGTATGTCTGTCTGCTGAACAGCCTCAGTGTCTTATCAATCATGAAGCAAATGGTTTGATTCTTCAGTGCACTGTGAAATCCAGAGTCATGCATTTAACTCCCAGAGAGTACAAATTGGTATGTGTGTTATCAGCATTACCATCATCGAGACCATCATGGTCATGATCGATTGTTGCCGTGGTTACAGGCGGCGTGTTGACGTGTGCCACCGGGAGCAGCAGCACCAGCAGCACCATCACCAACCCCGCCAGGTCCCCCGTCGTCATGGTGACGGTCCCGGACTGCGTGGACAACGGCACGCAAACGGACATCAGCCTGCACGGCCTCCTGACGCTGGGGGGGAGGGGCAGGAAGGGGAGGGGCGCTCCTCACCCTCATCATCATCATCATCATCAGAAGCACCAGCAGGATGGCAGAGGAGGGGGTGACTCCTCTCCCCCTCCTCCCCCTCCCCACCTGGGAGGATCACACGGGACGACGACGTATGACCAGTTGTAAGTGGACTGATAAGTGTTTAGTTATTAGAATCAGTGGTGCACAATTAAGCACTCGACTCCAGTACTTGAGTCAAAGTATAGATACTGACTACAAGTAAAAGTTGCCCAGTCAAATTTGTACTTGAGTTAAAGTAATGGAGTACTTGCTTTTAAAAATTGTATTCGAAAGTACAAATTACAAAGTAAAAAACCCCCCAAAAAAAACATTTCAAGCTTGTGGATCTGCTGCTATTGATGCCTTTGTGTGATGCTGTAATGATTAAGTAGGGCGTTAATTAAAAATCACACCCGTTTAAAACAAAAAGAAGAGACAAAATAGCCAATTTAATTTTCTCGTCCACATATGACGTAAATTCTCCATTCATTGTTAATGGCATTTAATGTTTGTTAGGACAAGAATCTACACTATAGCCGAATATAGGAAGGGCTAGTGTCCCTCAAAGAAATAAGAGGTTTCGGCCCAAAAGCAACGAAATAACTTCTGAAGGTCAAGTTTATGGCAAGCTTCCGCTCATGCTTCTGCTATGCTACGCAAGGAATCTCGGGAAAACTTGCCTCCATGTTGCCTTAAGAGAGACACATGCCTCAGAGCCGAAGGAGGCGTCTACCTTTATATGTTTATATTTGAATGGGTCAACACTGAGGATTTTACTATAATGTGCCATTCTTCCTTTATCCTCCCCTCCTCTACTTTTATTCTGTACTTCCCTCTCCTCTCTCCTCCAGCTGTGTGTTTGAGTACAACGACCCTAACGACTACTTGGATGTGTCCCACCATGAGGTGGACAGACAGGTGGACCTGCAGTACATGGTGGACAGACATGAGGACATGCTCTACGAGGTAAGGCCTTCAGACTGCAGCTAATATCAGACATGTGACAAGATTGTATGTATAGAAATGAATTATTGATGCCTTTATGTTGCATATAGCACAGTAGAGACAGGAAACGGAGAGAGAGAGAGAGAGAGAGAGAGAGTGTGAGAGACAGAGTGTGGCACGCAGCAAATGTGGTAGGCCTATATAATGTGGTATGCGCCTTAACCACTATAGGCCTCATAGAAATTGATTATAAAAAAGTGATATAAGAGTTAAATAGAAGTCAGAATGGTGTTTGACAATGCTTAGCTTCATCTGTCGGTGTATTTCTCAGGTCTGTGAGGTTACTGTAGGCCTATGTGTGTTGTTATTGGGTCTCTGAGGGCTGCATGTGATATATGGAGTTGTACAGTATGCTACCTCAAGGTCATAGTACTGATTCATGTGCTATACAGTATATTACAGTGCCTGCTTGCTTTATGTGATCAATGTGCCTTTTTTTACTGGCCTTTTTTAATGTGCTATCTAAAGTTGTTTTGTGTCTTTTTCTTTTTTTATTATTTAATCATTGGCAACCTTTAAGGGTTAGGTTTATCAACCTGCCCAGATAGTTACATCTGGCATATTTTCGTTACAAAATAGTGATGCCATGTGTATGTCTGTGTGCTAAACTAAAAATAAACTCTCTCTTTCTCTCTCTCTCTGTAGGAGGTAGAGTTGTATAAGTCCAGTCAGCAGGACAAGCTGGGTCTGACAGTGTGTTACAGAACTGATGAGGAGGATGACCTGGGGATTTACATAGGAGAGGTGAGGTCTCTCTCTCTCTCTCTCTCTCTCTCTCTCTCAGTCTCTCTCGCACGCACGCACGCACGCACGCACGCACGCACGCACGCACGCACGCACGCACGCACGCACGCACGCTTCCTCGGATCCTGACGGTTGCCAGTTTGATTAAAAAAAAAAGCTCTGTGTCGGCAACACAGCGTGGTGGAGATCTGTGGTCCACAGAGCGCACCTTCCTACAGTAGTTTAGTAGTGTCATCTCTTTCAAATTTGCTCGCTCGATAATGGTCATCAATCAGACTTCCGTTTGATCACTTGGTTATTATTAGTCATTCGTTCACTCTGTCTCATTCATACACCCATCCTTTATACCTTTAGATTACTCCGCTTTATTCGTCAATCTATTCATTCAGCCATATGTTCATTAATTCATTCTGACCGGGCACCCATTTTGGTGTCGGCATCATGTTATGCTTTAGCTATTTAAAAATAGCAGATCTACAAGCTCATATCGCGCCACCGAGTGGCGCGATACGAGCTTGTAGGTCTGCTATTTTTGAAAAATCGAAGAGCGACTGACATTTTTAGAATCTGATCTCAGGTCAGAATGGGTTAATTCAGACACTTGTCCGTCACTCATTTTGTCTTTACTGTGTTCTGTACTATTCTATAGGTAAACCCTGAGAGCATAGCGGCTCAGAACGGACGCATTAGAGAGGGAGACAGGATATTACAGGTAGGCAGGCACGCACACACACACACACACACACACACACACACACACACACACACACACATACTGTGTGTTTACAAGGCCAGCCCGGGTGACAAGGATGCACTGTTAGCAATACAACACACATACAGTACACTATATACACGCACATGGAGGTCGTACAGTATTCGAGTACACAGCCTGGGTACCTCATGGGAGTAAACACAGGGAATCAAATCAGCTCTTATGTATCATACGCATGCATCATATATAGACCCATCTGTGACCTCCGTCTTTGCTGTATAGCTCTGGGACACACTAAATTGCTGGCTGGGTGGGTGAAAGATTGAGTATTTATCACCATTGTATAAAAAAATGTATTACCTAGTCCAAAAGTTTCTATTGTGTCTGTAGACAGGGTGGTAAAATGGTGTTCAAATCAGGTTTTTTTTACAGCCTATGCAAAATTGAACACAGAGCCCGATGAGTCTCAAGGTGACACTTCCCATAAACCACAGCCAAGAAACGCATATAAAACCTGGACCATGCCAACACAGTCCAAGCAACACTTCTACAGACACACAGGACTCTAACAGAGGGAAACATTAACATTCATTTCCTGGCTGCAGAACAACACATAACACATACGCTGTGAGTTGCGACAGACAGACATGTCAGACATGGCCGCTGTTGCACTCTCGCCGCAAGTCTCTGTACATGAGAGCTTGTCAGCATAAGCAGCTGCGATTTGGAAAACAGTGACAGGTTACGCCTGTAAAAAAAACAAAAACAATGACAGCCCTGTCCAATCGGATGGAGGCACAGCCCAGTTACTGCTGACCTAAAAATAGACAGAGAGAGAGAGAGAGAAAGAGAGAGAGAGAGAGAGAGAGAGAGAGAGAGAGAGAGAGAGAGAGGTGGGAAGGAGAGAGAGGGAGAAGTAGAGAGACAGAGAGATAAGGGTGGGTCCGGTGTGAGAAATAGAGTGGGTAAGTGGTGCTGAAGATAGGGACAGTCAGTGGTTGTGGAGAAGAGAGCGCGAAGGAAATTAATCTAGCTAGGAGAACAGAGCAGAAATAGAGAGAGAATGGAGAGAGAAAGAAAGAGAAAGTCATCCAGGTGGCGTGGAGTATAACCATCTGGTTCCGTTTGATTATGATTAATGAACATCAGACCTTCAACGGCAGACTGTTCGGTTGTATTGGATCTGTTACGCACAAATTCATTGTAGAAGAAGGGGCTATTGAGCTATGAAAAGTTCACACAGAAGGCACAATTAGTCCTAATAATATTATTTATTGTAGACAGTTGAAAGCCAAAGTCATGTGGCTCGCTGCACAAAGGTTTCCAAAGCATGTGGGTGTACGTAGGTTTATTAGCAGCCTGCTGTTCGCCACTGTTCTTGCCAACTGCCTTGGATTTGAAGTCCCCAGACATATTGGCAGGCAGAGATCTCTGATTGTGAGACTAGGCTGCTTTAGTCTACTTGTATTGTCCCTCATACGTTTGGAAAACATACTGTAGTGTCACTTCAAGTCACAGTTTCCTTACAAAGTACAGTACCTCCAAACTTTCACTAATAAGCTTTAGAAACTTGACTCTCCGAGAATCATTTAATCATATGTACATCATGAAATATGAGTACACAGGTCTGGTGTACATTTTCTCAGCATGGCTCGGCAGAGTCAAGCCATTTAGAAGAGGGTCTATGAGTCTGTCTGTGCCGGGCTGGAGCTAATCTTTTAAAATGACGTACCGACCGCCAAATTGCCTGCGCATATTAGTGAGCAAGTATTTCCTGGATTGCTTTTTTTCATTTTTAATATTATATTTACTTCAAATTTATAATGAATGTCAATGGGACTGATTAGGCTGAAACCTCGGCCCAAATTTTGAGTCATAGAAATGCCAGAAACTGACTGGCCCACCACAGGATTAGATTTTTGAGCAGTGGTAGCCGCTCCAACGTGTGGCTTTTGTGTGCCCCCATCCCCCATAATGCCATGTGGCAGCCAAGTCTATGGAACTTTTACGGAACTTTTTATTCCATATAAACTTTTCAGGCCAAATCAATGCTTGGATATAATAACACCAGATTAAGGTAAGAAAACGGCTAGTCCGGAATATTAAGCTTTATACTAACCTGGAGAAACAGGAAAGGAGACCACAAGAATAGATCACCAACGCCTTCTGTCACCATGGTTACCAAGCAGCCGAGTGATGTCACTGCTGGTTCCCATGACAGCTGGGATGAGGAGGGGGTTCTTTTGTCTCCAGGGCAGAAAACTAAAATCAAACATCAAAATGCACACATCACTACCAGCCCCACATGATGGCTCAACTGTCAGACCGTTCTGCACCTGTGTGTGTGTGTGTGTGTGTGTGTGTGTGTGTGTGTGTGTGTGTCTGTGTGTCTGTGTGTCTGTGTGTCTGTGTGTCTGTGTGTCTGTGCGTGTGTGCGTGTGTGTGTGTGTGTGTGTGTGTGTGTGTGTGCGTGTGTGTAAAGAAAATTGACATGTGGGTCATGAAAAGTGCTGGTACTACTGACACATTAATTAATTACATTTATCTGAAAAGGTCCTTCCTAAAAGCGAATTTTATAGATCAAGATTAGTCTCTCCACTGAAGATTTGATTGGAAAAGCCTCTGATATGAGACTGAGATCAAAGTCCCCCCCCCCCCCCTCCAGATGTCTACATCTTTAGACTTAGAGACTACCTTTTCCCCACCACTCTCAATCTGTTCTTCTTCTCTCCCAGATAAATGGAGTGGACATTCAGAACAGAGAAGAAGCTGTGGCCATTTTGTCCAGAGAGGACAGCATCAACTTCTCCCTGCTGCTGACCAGACCGGACATACAGGTGAGACATCATATAACATACTAGCTCACATACAGTACAACTGACACACACACATGACACACTGTACAGTAGCTACACATAGGCCTACTGTACAGCAGTGGTTCTCAACCTTTTCAGGCCACAACCCCCCAAAATGATATTTGAACTGGGGACTTCCAACAACATGATCATATTTGAACTGGTGACCCCCCCCCCCAAACCTGACAAGCACTTGGAATTGGAGGAGTTGAGGCATCTTGTTTGACATGGTTCCACGGATAAATATTGTCAAAAATATTTGGCCAATATTTGTCGAATTTTTACAATATACAGGTAGTTTGTTGGTTGCTTTTGATGCACTTATGGTCTTTTTCTTTTCTTTTTTTTATGTATTAAAAAGGTCTTAAAAGTTGCCACTTGTCTGGCAAGTTGCAAAACCTGGTCAAAACGTTGTTTGCTTTTGCACATTATAAGACTTTAGCAGCAGTAGGATTTTCTGCCGACCTTTTCTTTCTTTTTGATTACCCAAAGACAAGTACTAGCCCAACATACAGTACTAGTTGACATAATACTTATCATCCTGACATGCAATTAACATAGCATAGCTATAGCAAATATGACTTAACACAACCAACGATGTCAATGTGAGAACACAAAACAAGGTAGCGAGAGGCTTTGAAAAGAAACGTTCACTTTTTCAAATAGCTACATTTGTTTCCTTCACAATCAGAAATAAATAGATTTGTATTTTCCATATAGGCCTACCACTCAATTTTCTGTGCACTAGATATACACAATACATTCATTACACCTGTCTCTGTAAAATCCACATAGCCACACCACAGGGCAGCAACCTACTTTACTAACCCACTTTGTTCTCATTCACTGCTGCCTTATGTAGAGAGCAGTGCCCCACAAAACAAACACACACACACACACACACACACACACACACACACACACACACACACACACACACACACACACACACACACACACACACACACACACACACACACACATGCACACGCACACGCACACACACACACACAGTAATTACTTTGTGTGTTTTAAAAGGTAACAGGTGTATAGTTCATATCCACAATAGCACAGTGGACTCCTCAGTGTTGATTTCACTCTGAGATTGTAACTGGATCCTTACATTGAGTAATCTCAATGTAAAAACAACAATCATATAGATATCAATGTATTGTAAATAAACAATACAAAAACAGATAGTTAAAACGGGTGCTGCTATGACAAGTTGACGGATTAACGGATATTATTATTAGGTTCCCAAGTTGCATCGTTCTCAAGTAGGCCTATGGCCGACGGGCACGTCGTACAGGTCTAGTTACATGAACACTGAGACTTGTACGGTGTACTGTGGGTCACGAGTGAGAAAATTAATGTTCATTTCCCCGGGTCAAATTAAAAAAATATATAATTGTCACTCTGTGATTAATGACATGAACTTGAACCCAAACCTTCAAACATTTCCATTACATGCAGTATGACACACTGGCTGTCCTCTAGTATAGTTCCAACATGCAGTACATGCACTGTACTATGATAAACGTGCACACGTGTGTGCGTGCACACACACACACGCCCTGCGTGTTGATGAATGTTCACCATTATGACAGTGGGTCCCGCAGAGTGTTCATACCTGCTGAGTAAGTAGGAAACACCGAAACTGAATATTTATATACATGTCAGCTCCTCTTTCTCTCATATACACGCCGGCGCGCGCACACATACACGCACGCACGCACATACACAGTGTGTACATAATTAAAGCATTGGGATGCACACACTGGCAGCAAGCCAGCAACACACACATGCAAAGCTGCACACACACCCAAGCATAGGATGCACATGTGCACAATCCACACATGCATGACTTGTTTACGACCAGAGTATAGACCTAGACACACACACACACACACACACACACACACACACACACACACGCACGTCCAGTGTGCATAAGGACACGTCAGCCAGTAGAATGAGCTATCAATCGTCATGACAGCTATTTAGACAGCTGTGACA
Source organism: Protomyctophum parallelum (assembly GCF_964188405.1). Lineage (NCBI taxonomy): Eukaryota > Metazoa > Chordata > Actinopteri > Myctophiformes > Myctophidae > Protomyctophum > Protomyctophum parallelum. Next base: position 10,333,926 of record NC_139705.1, read on the forward strand.
TTTCAGCCAATCAGCTTCACTGTAATGGGAGAACAGGAAATGACAGACAGTTTAATGACTTCAGCAAAAAAAATTAGCACAAAACATACAGAACGGGTGAGGGATAGATGGAACTCATGGACAATCTTTCACATGCAGAACACAAAGGAGAGGAGAGGCAGAGAGAGGTAGAGAGGAGTGGAGGAGGGGAGAGACGGAGGGATGGGGGTGGGAAGAGGAGGAAAGACGTACAGCATGAGAGAGAGATGGATGAGATGGTGAAATGATGAGGGGATGAAGGAGAGAGGGAACGGAGGAATAGATCCTCGTGTCCTAGTTTATTCTCTCAAGGTCACACACACACACACACACACACACACACACACACACACACACACACACACACACACACACACACACACACACACACACACACACACACAATCTCAAAATAGAGCTACGTATAGCTGCCCCTGTCTGTCATGAATTGGGATATAAAGGATCATGTGTCTTGCTCGCACAGTTGTTCTCCCTCTTCTCTCTATTCTGTTTATCCCTCTAGTTCCGTTAAACTTAATACTCTCTTTCTCTCTCTCTCTCTCTCTCTCTCCCCCCCCTCTCTCTCTCACTCTCTCTCCCCTCTCTCTCTCCCCCCCCCCCCCTCTCTCTCTCTCCAGAACCCTGGGGAAGCAGAGGAGTCAGAGAAAGCGGCTCTAGAAGGAGAGGCAGAAGGAGGTTTCCACTCCTCCGCATCGCCCCACCTCCCGTCTTACTTCCAGCTGTGCAGGGGACTAGGAGAGGGAGGACGAGGCAGAGGTACCGGCTGAGATTTAAACAACGCTTCGTTTTTATACTCCACGGCATGACTGTAGCGTCACGTGACAAATACAGTTGCTTGATAAATGTTCCCATGCACCGCCATTGAATCCCTCCGTGGGGCGTCCGGCTTGGCCGGGCGTGTTCAAGGCGAACACAATTGGCTGTTGTGTTGGCAGTAGGCATGTAACGATTCACACAAACTCACCATACGATTCGTATCACGATATGAGGTTCACGATACGATTTTTCACGATATTAAAATATATATATATTTTAAAGAAACATTACCGTTTTTTAATTTTATATAATTTATCTTCCCCCCTGAGATTTTTTATTTAACTACATTGCAAAAGAAGTAGCATTACTTTTGACAGTGCAGAAACATAATTGCCTTCTTTGATGAGCATCAACGACCATCACCTGGGCACAGACACACACAGCTCCCCTCTACAGTGCTCTACTACTGAAAGTGACTATCATTTCTCTCCAAAAGCACTTGAATATGATGGAAAATGACTAAAGCTCACATTTCACATCACACTAGTACTAGCCCCCCTAAAAAAAAAGAAAGAAAGAAAATGTTTTTTTTTTTTTTTTTTTTGATTGTTTTATTTCAATGAATCGATTCATATCGTCGGGATTAATATCGATATATATCGATATACGATATATCGTTACATGCCTAGTTGGCAGTGGCGGTACAGGTGGCTGTTCAGTCAGTGGGGAGCTGCACTGAGAACAATAGCATCATGTACCTCAAGCATTCAATGAAGCAGACCACGTGTATCGGACGGGACACGTGATTCCCTACCAACTTCCCAACCTGGCAACCAGGTCTGGTCTGCAGCAACAAGGGATTCCAAGTACAATGGAATGGGGAATTCATTGACATTATTTATTATGACTGATTGGAAGGGGGGGAAGGCAGGCAATTACACACCTTCATATTGATCTGACCTCAACCCTGTAAGGCTGATAGGAGGGAGATTTGGTTCACTGCAGCTTCAGACCAAATCAGAATGAGTACCATGTTGTACTGTGAACATTATTCTTTAAAGATTATGTGCATGCATTCTATTTCTATATCTCCTATTCTTTTTTTTTTCTTTAAAATTTTTATCCCACGATTTTGCAACCCATTGTTTTCACCCAGTGTCAATTATCCTGGGCACTACATTTCTTCTGCCAATCTGGGGGGTAGCGGACCCACCTCATGCTTCCTTATATGCATGAGGAGTTCAAGCTGCTTCTTTTTCACCTGACGGGAGCGTTTCCCCAGCCGGACGTAGCGCCTGGAACACGTTATTCCAACCAGTTCCTTTCCCCTCCATCAGGCGCCCCGGCTGGCCAGGGGGAGGTAGTTTAGAGACCAGGATTTCTGCATGTTTTTTGTGATACTACCTACCCTAGGGGACACGGGGAGAACATGCAAACTCCACACAGAAAGGCCCTTTCGCCAACCCCACCTCAGGTATGGGCTATAGGGCTTCTAGTCCTTTTTACTAGTCGACTAGTTGTTTAACTACCTATTATGTGTAAAAAAAAAAAACATTTAAAAACGATGTACATTGGTGACTATAACTATAATCTACCTGATCTTGAGGCCTACAAAATTGGTACTAGTCAACTAGTATCAAAAAGGTCGACTAGTGGATTTACTAGTCGACTAGTAAACTATAGTCGACTAGTTGCTTAATGCCCTAGTATGGGCACGAACCCAGGACCTTCTAGCTGTGAGGTGACAGCACTATACCGACTGTGCCCCTATATCTCCTATTCTACTCACATTTTTTTACATTAACTGTTACCTTTACCTTTATCTGATATCACCTTTTTCATCTTATATTGTCTCAGGTGCTGTGGGTTGCGCAGGTGACGGGAGACACGCAGGAGGTGACCAACATGGAGACGAGATGGACGGAATGGGACGAGGAGAGGAGAAGGAGGACGAAGAAGAGGAGGAAGACGGAGGGACGTCCCCACCTGTCCCTCTCCCTCCTCTCCTCAGTCTGGCTCCTTTCCTCCTCAGCCCCAACAGCCAGGAGCTGGACAGCGGGCTCGGACGCACGGACGACAGCACGCGCTACGAGGAGTCGTCTGAACACGACCTGCTAGGGGATCAAACCAGCTGCTGTAACACCAACACCACCAACACGCCTGGCAGCATGAGGAAGTTCAGGCCCGGACACAGTCCCAGGTACACTATTTTAATCATCAACGTCTCACATAAACGTTTAGATAAGTAAACAAGGCGCGAGGAAATTGCAACTAGTTCACAGCTCCGGTACAACTAAACTTGGTAAGTTACAATTTAGACATTATCACTCTTAACCCAGAGCGATTTACAGTAGGCTAAGCAAGGTAGACACAAGTAGGGTTGGGATTCGGAACCGGGTCCGTTTCAGACCCGGTTTACGACATTGCGGATCCGGAGACGGTTCCATCGTTTTTGAGTGGTGCAACCACTCCAAGGAACAGCAATGTCCGTGTTCACCTATGCGCCTATGTATGAGCCTATGTGTTGTTCACCCACCTATGTGACATTAATGAGCACCAGTATATGACTATGAGTACCAGTAGGGGCGCTGTTGTGCCAGGGGGGATAGTGCTGCACTGTTGCCTGCTAATGAGAGAGAGAGAGAGAGAGAGAGAGAGAGAGAGAGGTGGGGGGGGGGGGAGTTGCACCACTCACCCCACCTACACGAGTGAGTGTGGTTAACAGAGAGGGAAATGACTATGAGGCTGAGCACGCAAAGTGCAATAAATGCGATGAGTTCCCTGCAAAGGTTGTTGCAACTTGCACCACCAGTTGCATGTCCACATTGAGGAAACATCGCAAAATCAATATGCCTGCCTACACGAGTCCACGACTCACAAGATTAATCTATAAGGCACATCGTGTTTGAGAGCCTGCGGAAAGCCGTCAAGCTGTGCCCCCACTCCCCGCAGCTCCACCACAGCCAGACGAGGATGATGCAAGACTGGTTCACTTTCCCCAGGCTAGCTAGTAAACGTTAGAAAATAAAAACTACTAACTTCTACAGAGCTGTTGTTAATGGTGTTAATTTAGAACGCCAATGACTCGCCTTTCTGTCTGAATCATGTTAACTATAGAGCCATGAATGAAATAATAATTTATTTTTCGGCACTTATTTTTTACAACTTATAAGCAACTGCTTTTTATTTGGCTCTAAATTAATTGCGCAACTGTTGAGAGAAAAAAGCACAGGAACGCCTACAGTTCAATACAAGGAGGATTTTATAAACCAAGAAAGCGCCATGGCTTGTTTCCATTAGGGTAACTGGGGTCCTTCATATTAAATTAATCTGAACATTAAAGACACAACATTTGTCACCATGAACAATATCATTATTGCAATGTGTACGGTATATTTAATATACAGTACAAATTGCAACAATGATATTGTTGTGGTGGCTAGCTGGTGGTGGTGGTGAAGTTTAAATAATAGTGCTGACAGCTTCCCTGTGTTAGCTGATCTCAGTGAGCGGGAGGGGTTATAGCAGTGGTTTTCAACCGGTGGTCCGGGGACCACCAGTGGTCATTGAGGGGATTCCAGGTGGTCCCCAGCTAAATGATGCAGAGTTGGTAACCAACTCTTGAGAGAGTACAATGAACCCGTGGGTCCATTTGGTTTCATTTTACGCTCTCAAGAGTTAAATTATTTCTAAACATCTGCATTACATAATTTACAAGAAATCTACACAATTAGAGAATGTAGGAGAATTGTATTTCTGATCGTTTGCCTGTTATCTCTCCTAATTTTACCAATACAGCATGTTATTGTGGACAAATTCTCAACGACAACAAAATATTAAAAGTTTTGGGTCTAAGAGGCTAAATGTCATCAAATGGTGGTCCGTGGCTCAAATGCCGAATAAACGATGGGCCTTGATGCGAAAAGGTTTGAAAACCACTGTGTTATAGGGTTGGATCCGGCCTTGAAGATAGCCATACCTTTTGTTGCTTATATATAGGCCAACATCATGTTCCTCTGTTCCCAGACCCAGTCCAAGACCCAGCCCAGGTCTAGGCCCAAGCCCAAGCCCCAGACCGAGCCCCAGTCCTGGGCACAACCGCGGGGACACCACCCCGCCTCTGCTCCACCTCCACCTGCGAGACCTCCAGCTCAGCTCTGAATCCATCCTCAGTCTTGACTGGGGGCCAGGTGGGGCAGGGTACAGCCCCCACCACCACCAGGTGATGATTATGAATACTGATGACACTTACAGAACAGAAATAATACCGATAACGATGCAACTGACGATACTATAGGTAATGATATTGCTGATACTGATACTACTGTTAATGAAACTGATATCGTTACTGCTGCTAATGATACTGATACTGCTGATATTACTGATACTTATGCTGATATACTACTGGAAGTGATACTGAATAGTGATGATAGCCGATAACAAAACTACTGACAATATTAAAGATACCATGATAGTAAAAGTTACGTTACGTTTTTTTTTGGACAAAACAATACCTTTTTTTGTTAAAAAAAAGGTAAAATATATATTTTTAGGTGGGTTGCAAATTCCATCTTGTCCACCACGTCCTTAAACATTATGTTGTCGTAAAAAACACAGAAGCACCCGGGAGGAAGTGGACTAAGAAAGGGGAGGAGCCAGACCGAGTTCCTGTTTCTACACACAAAAAGGAGGCGGTTCTCCCTGAGTCAAAAACAAAGGGGGAAACTTTTGACTGCCTATTAACACTTGACCTCCATTGTCTTTTTTCCCTTCCACTCCTACAGCAGCAGCACCTGGCCGTGCTGATGATGATGCCGGGACTGACGGAGGAAGAGTGCGAGCGCTACCGGGAGCTCCTGGAGATCAAGTGTCAGTACGAGACGCTCAGAGGACAACGGAGAGACCGAGCACTCAGCAAACACGCAGAGGAAGTCAGGGCGGTGGAGAGAGAGCCGGGGAAGGCAGGAGTGGACGTGGAAGGCAACAACAACGTGGAGGAGGAGGAGGAGACAGAGATGGAAGGAGGAGAGGTGGAGGAGGAGAGGGAGCGGCAGAGAGAGGACCGGTCGTGGTCACCTCCTCCTCCTCCTGTGATGGTGGAGCTGGACGAGAACTGCAACGAGACGCTGAGCCAACACGAGATGGCCCTGATCGAGGAGGAACTGCGCCACCTGGAGTTCAAGTGCCGCAACATCCTGCGTGCCCAGAAGATGCAGCAGCTGAGAGAGAGGTGCCTGAAAGCCTGGATGATGGAGGATGACGCTGGGGGAGGAGGAGGGGGAGGAGGAGGAGGGGCTGATGCAGGTATACACGGGAAATGTCTTCTCATGGCTTTATTGTTCTCCTTATTGTTTCAGGCTAGACTGGCTCATGCAGGAATTGATTTGTAAAAATAGGCCTATACTAAATATGATTATCAGCTTCAGGGTATAGTATGACATTATACTGTGCGCGCGTGTGTGTGTGTGTGTGTGTGTGTGTGTGTGTGTGTGTGTGTGTGTGCGTGTGTGTGTGCGTATGTGTATAAATCCTCCTATATAAAAAGACAAAATCAATACCACAGAATAAGTAGAGCTGTTTAACATCATTATTTATGACCACGTAAGCAACAATTACTCGTCCTTTAGGTTCGTTACTTCTTTCCATTGTGGCCTTCACCCGTCTCCAGAGCCAAATTAACTCTGGGAAACTACATGTTCAGGTTCAGACGTCAACGAAGACGAGCCTCATCACCACGAGCTGTCGGCCATTAACGAGCTGCCAGAGAGAGAGAGGCCAGAGGACAAGGACAGCACCAGCGCCTACAACACCGGAGGAGAGAGCTGCCGGAGCACGCCACTGGTCAGCACCGAACAGATCCCGCCCCTCCAGGAGGAAGAAGACGGAGGAGGAGGGGAAAGGGGAGGAGCGCTCTTGTCTCCTCCTCTGCTGCCCTCCCACGGCCGCCTCCCGCCGCTCAACTCCCCGCTCGCCCTGCGTCGGAGGGGGAGGGACGGGGAGGAGAGAGAGAGGTGTCACTCCAGCGTCAACTGCTCATATTCTCCCAACACATACCGCAGGTACCGGACGGCCAATGGCGAAAGGGCCGGAGGCTCAAGCTCCACCCCCTCCACGCCGACCAAATTCAGGTAGCACTTAATTCATTTCTAATAATAATAAAAGCTGGACATAAGTTACGATTTGTTCTATTTCAACTACATATTTATGAGAGAGAGAGAAAAGGGATAGTGTATATTAATGTTAATCGGTCAATAATGCAACTAAAGTAGTAGCATGGCCCAGCCAGCATACTTTCTGGGCACACATGGATAAAGTGCTGGAGAATATTGGCTCACCGATCTTCTGCTATTCTTGAGATACTCGTTTCTAATTACTGTATAAGAATCGAGATGCATAATATTTGTATATGAAATGTAACATTGTTGTCTGTTACGGCTCGTCATTAGGTCTCTGAGCAGAGAGGCGGGATGGAATTCAACAAGGGGCGGGGCCGATGGAGGGCAGGGCTCCAGGACTGGTAGGTATCTGAAGGCTGTGGTTTCATTCATCATTTAGTTTGAATAATTAGGGTAATTCATGAACTTTTTATTTTATTTTATATATATATATTTTTTTTTTATTGATAGGTTGAAAGTAGTCTGACAGGAAATGGGGAGAGAGATGGGGGGAAGACAAAGGCCGTCGGGATCGGGAGTTGATTATAGCTCAACCCGCGGTTGAGCTAACCGTCAGGCTGGCTCAGCAGCCTATAGGTGCCCAGACGGTTGAGCTATAACCATGTATTTCTAACCGTACATTATTAAATAAAAACGATAAAAATGTTACGCTCACAGGTGGTGCCACCAACAGGACTGGAGGTGGAAGTGCAGAATCCAGCCCATATCTCACGCGGCGTCATCAACACACTCACAGCCAGTGGTGGGAAAAGTACTCAACTTTTTTTACTTAAGCAATAGTATAAATACTGCAATGTATGTACAAGTACAAAAAGAAAAAGTATGCAGAATGTCCTGCTTCAAGTTTTCAAATGTATAAAAATCTTTTGAAAATAGCAGATCTACAAGCTCACGATGGGTCACATTGCGACACATTGTGAGCTTGTAGATCTACTATTTTCAAATGGCCGAAATTAAATGGTATAATAAACTAGTAAATGAATGAAGTGGAGTATAAGGGCCGATTCATACTCCTATTTTAGAGCCGAATAAAAGTCGGTTCGGCTCTGTAGAGCCTACAATGTGACGTCATTTGAGGTTCGGGGGGGCGGGTACCGTCCTAAAGTCGGCTCTGACGAGCCGAAATCATTTCGGCACTACAGCGCAGAAACAGCGGTAAAATAGGAGTATGAATCGGCCCTTAAAGTACAATATTTGGATCCGAGATGTAGTGGAGTATAATTTAGAGTATTGTAAATACTATAAATCGTACTTAGTATACTTTCCACCACTGCCCTGCTCACAGCAAACCTCTGGAGCGCTACCAGAGCTGCATCGCCCTGCCCTCTGAAGGCCTGGTCCACCCTCTGGACAGAGGCCTGCTCCACCCTCTGGACAGAGGCCTGCTCCACCCTCTGGACAGAGGCACAGACAGAGGGAGGGCAGAGGGCGCGGACAGAGAGATGGGGACAGGAAGCAGTGGTCCGGCCAGCCCTAGGAGTGTGAACAGTGCCCCGTGTGGACTGGAGGATCACCACCACCACCACCACCACCACCATCATACCAGTGCCTCGCGGCTGGGCCTAGCCTTGCCTCTGGGGTTGTCACACTCGGCACCTTCTGGGTCATCTCAACGCATGGAGTGGAAGGTACATGCACACAAACACACACACACATGCACAGACACATCTCAATGCAAGGTATGTACAGTATGTATACTAGAATCTTGGGCCATGTATTCAGCTTGAATCATGCTGTATTTTTCGCCCACCAGCACATCGCCGAGCCCTAGCTGTGATTACAAATGTAATTTTGCATCTTCACAAATCAAATAAATGTCAGAGTATGAGTAATTTGAGTATCCAGATGATGTGAGAGCAGCAGTCTGTCCATGGTTACTGAGCACAAAGCGTGCATTTGAAAATGCTGCGCATGCATCCAGTGATGTAGAGCGTATACATATTTTTACACATTTGGAGCATGAAGGATGGCATCTAGTTTCTCCTCTAAAGGTCACATTATGGACACGCTTCAGTGATGGAGAGTACGGTAAAAGATGCTTCTAAATGTCATCATGCCAGAGAAAAACTCATACACGCGTGCTTGTACAGTACATACACACACATGCTACACTTTGTGTCCAAAGACACACAAACACTCAACAAATGGATAATTAAAGGTCAAGTGTAGGCACTTTATAATATTATGAGGATTCAGTAGTGTACTGTATATATATTATATAAACCACTGAATCAGCATGCACAGAGACTTAAACATGTTTTACCACTATAAGCTTTACCGCAACTAAGTACCTTAAGCAAGATAGAGATAATACTGGAGTGGAAAATAAGGTATACTGTATCAATATGAAATACTGGTTCTATATACCGGACATGTCACACACCTACAGAAAACACACAGACACCCAATGCATGGAGTTAACGGCCAATATGTATCTGTGTATATAGGAAGTCCACACACAGTTTCCTCTTCTCTGGTTTGCAGGTGAAGGTTCGTAGCGACGGGACACGCTATGTGGCCAAGCGACCAGTTAGAGACCGGCTCCTCAAAGCCAGAGCGATGAAGATCAGAGAGGAGCGCAGTGGGATGACCACAGACGATGACGCTGCCAGCGAGATGAAACAGGTACGGCAGGACGACAACACCATGTTTCCTTATAACTTCCTCATTAGCCTCATTAGGTCCACACGCTGGTGGACGCTAAGGATGGCAATGGCGGTCAGTCGGTCCACATTGTGGGAGATTGCATGTGGAGGCACAGAACTGCCCAGCTACAACCACAGTATTCTTGTGTTGTCACTGGCAGCTGGCAAATATATTATATGAATACATTACTCATTTGTTCGATAACCAAGTCCTGACCTGTAGCTAAAACCTCAAATCCTTCACTGTTAATAGAATGTTGTTTTCCTACACTTACCACTGTTACCAGTCACATTGTATGTGAAATACGTGTGAATTGGACTCTTACTGCTCACTGTGTTTCCACTAGGGTCGCTACTGGAGCAAAGAGGAGAGAAAACAACAGCTGCTCAGAGCCAGAGAATACAGACGAAGAAGAGAGTTCATGATGCAGAGCCGACTGGAATACCTTAAAGGAGACAGGTGGGAAGTTGTTTTAAACGTGCCGACTTTAAACAAAATGTATTTAATGTTTACTTAAAACACATACTGTACAGTAAGGGTGCCTGGTGGCTCAGCTATAGTGAGTGAACGGACCACATGTTCGTTGTGCCTTGTGAGTCACGAGGACCTAAGTTCGAAGCGGACTGCCGGACTGCCGTCATGCCTTGCATATTTTCCTTCTCTCTCATATCAGTTTCCTGTCTCTATACACTCATACACTATGAAACAAATAAAGCACATTCGTGGGGATTCTGAGCATGGCTTTAACGATGTTCGACCACTTGTCAATTCACCCTTTGTCAGCCTTCTGATTGGTCCCTGACTGACTAACCAGCAGGCTCTTTCTGCCTTGTTCCGCCCCCGTTCCGCCTTGTTTATGTTGAATTAGCTAAAACACATTTTTGGAAAAAACTAAAAACAAATTCACAATGCCCAGTCACCGTGCTGCACCTGTGATGTTCCTTTTTACTGACACCAAGTTTAAAATAACAATTGAGTGCACAGAATATCAATATGAAGCAACTGAAAAACATGTTATTTAAATATAGTAGTGGACGGAGAGAGAGGATTGTTGTCCAACCACGAAACAGCAACCAATGGGTGCCAAGAGGGGCACAACCACGGGCGGGACTTGACAAAGGGTGAATTGTCCTCATCAATAACCACACACACCCCTGCGTCACCCCTCCCTCCACCCCCTCTCTATACCTCACCCCTGCCTCCATAACTCGTCGCCCTAATTCTGCTCTGCCCATTCCCAGGGTGACGGAGCAGTCCTCCTCAGCAGCAGATGGCGCCGACGGGCCCAGGTCTTGCCCCCAGCAGGAAATACCAACCAACAACATCCTGCTGCTGAGCCAAAGGAAGGTCACAAAGCGGAGGAACCGTCGTATCCTTGACAACTGGATCACCATTCAGGAAATGCTGGCTCATGGATCCAGATCTCCAGACGGAACCAAGATTTACAACCCACTACTCTCTGTCACGACAGTCTGAGAGGAGAGGGTTCTTACAGCGACTAGGTGATTGTACATGGACAATTGACATGATGTGTAGATAAAAGGAAATGCACAGGACTCTTGAAGATGTGACCAGTTAACTACTAATACGTTAGTTAAGAGTGAGGAGTGGAGAAAGGAGGAAAAAGGAGAGATGAGACAACCTCAAGAATGCACCACTCTAAAGAAGAAGCAACGCTGAACCAAATCTAACAAGATGGATGCAGGGGTTCCTTTTTACCATTCATGACCACTGAATCCAGTCTGGAAGGAGGCAATCTGAACGGGGCAGGCTCAGACTTTAAACTCGGCAGGACGTTGTGATTAGACTGAATGTCCTGTAACCAAAAGTTCACAGTTTAGATTTATTCGGCCATAGCCAACATGCCCTCCTTACCTGTCCTTGAGCAAGGCACTAACCTGCCCTACCTTTCTTAACAGACAGTGCTTCATACAGAATGATGTGAAGGAACTACTTTCTAATGACTCTGTGTGGAGGTTCTTCTGAAGAGTGTCCAGAGAATGGCAAAGGGTTGAAAGATCTCAGTGAAATAATGTAACACTGAATCTCCTCCTTGGTGCTTGTTTGTTTTGAGGCATGGACAAAAAGATGAAACTACAGGAGAGGAGAGGAACAGTGTTGTGAATATAGCCTCTATAGGTTTACAGAGACTTGAATTGTTATCTTGGTATTCATATAAAACATCTGGAAAGACAGTGTTGAATGATGTCCTAAATCTCATGCAGTAAATGGAATAGTGTATGTTCATAATATGAATTTTCAATATTTTATATTACCAATATGCATTGGCTATACATTATACAGTTATGAAGTTATTGTGAAGCAAGAATGTTGCCCTGAGTTGAGTTAATGCATGAAATAAACGAGAATTACTGATAATTATTGAACTTTAGACAAATTAATTCATACGGGTGAAAATTGTATTATATAGACTGATTTGTGTGTGTGCAGGCACTGAGTAACACTGGTATTTTACAGCACAGCTTAAGGACAAGCCATCTAGAACAGGGTTCTTACGTATGTACAGTACTGTATACTGTATGTATCTAGTCTGTACACAAAACAGAACCACACAAAACAACCACTTCTGCAGGGCAGGAAACAAATGCAGCATGCCATGAACTAGTAAAGAGCCATCTATGTATGAAAGTGCATGGTTACGTTTACGCTTGGCACAGGCTTGACCATAGAGATAGAAAAAACATTGAGGCGACATGACAATAATAATGTCCCAATTAAAGAATGATAAAATAGGCTGATGTTTTCATAATAATCCTTCAGTAGTAGACAACTGTCTAGAAATATGAACAAAAATTATCTAAGTTTGATTACAATTATTCCAAGAGAACAAGATACTTTAGTGAAAATCGTGAAAAGACATGCAGTAACTATAATGTTTTAGGTTGAGCAGGAGTTGAACAGGATTCAAGACTGCTAATTTGGGGTTACGGTGAGAGAGAGCGAGAGAGAGAGAGAGAGAGAGAGAGAGAGAGAGAAAGAGGAAGAGGAAGTTTGTGTGTGAGAGAGAGTGACGGGTAGATACATTTATCTCACAGGAAGAAGAGACAGTTTAAGGAACTTCAAATACTTTCTATATACGGTAGACACATTTACGTCACATATCAAATATTTTAGGAACAGTGATTTAAAATGAATATCAGACATGTTCTGCCCTGCTGCTTCATCCTTGGTAAGTGTATTATAATCTGTCCATAATATGTAAACATATTTATGCCTCTGACTAGTCTCCGTCTACAGTATAATATGTCTTATTTTTCTGTCTGTCTCTGTTTTTCTGCCGTGGCTCTGTGCGACAACAAGACTAGCCTTCTATAAGAGGGGTCTGTGCGTGTCGCAGTGTGTGTGTGTGTGTGTGTGTGTGGGTGTGTGCATGCGTGCGGCTGGACACGTGTCCAGAGTTAATGTTGAAAAATGGCTTTCATACTGTAGTATGTTTTATAATTAAAAATAGTCTATTTAAACTAATATGTAACTTAATTCTGTCTAGAGTCTAGACACTAGAGTCGGTCTATAGACACTAGGGTCTAGACTGAATAGGACCTACTTTCTACCACTTGATCATCAACTGTTCATGTTTGTTCCACAGCTCTGTGTGGAGTCACTCTACAACAACGTGTCTTTGAAGAAACTGAAGGAGAAGACATTACAATTACATGCAGGTTCTCAAGAGCTGGTGTTCTGTTCAAGTTATTCTGCAGAGGAACATGCACTACACGTCTAATTGGAACAGCTGACTCCTATGCTGAGAATGGTAGATACAGTATTAGAAATGAACAAGGTTGGTTCTTTAGTGAGGGCGTGTTCCATGTAACCATCAGACAGCTGAGAATATCTGACAAAGGGACATACTGGTGTGGTGTGGACAGAATATTCGGATATTCAGGGGAGGAGATTCGGATCAAAGTCCTCTATGGTGAGTATGAACGTAGATTATACAACAGTTCGTTTCGATGAAGCAATCTGATTGGTTGAAACAGCCTTCTAGCCGTGGTTCAAACGAGCACCACTCCACACCTAATCAAAACAAATAATTCAGCTGCTCTGTTTTCCCAGAGCGCAGCAAACTCGGTGGCTAGGCTAACTATAGTTTCTTGGGACATTTGTGGTCGTAGTGACTACATCTGTCATTAAAGAAATATGTTTTCAGCGATTTTCTTAGTTTTAAGGGTAACTGTTGTAACTTCAGTGATGCTTGCAGAACTCGACTACGTCTCGTTCCTGACCGCATCACTGTCGTGGCAATAATCACGTTAAACCGGACCCTCTCGTGTAATATTGCTTAAATATAATTGAATGCTCAGATAAAGGTTGTCAGGTGCACAACCATCATGTTGGAGGAGAGAAAGCAAAAGGACAGTTAAAAAATAAATAAAGTAAATATCAGTATTAGAAATGAACAAGGTGGCCCGGGCAGCTAGCGTAGCCGTCTGGGCACCTTGGCTGGTAATCCAGTCTGGCAGTGTGCCGCAGGTTCGACTCCTGATCCCGACAGCCTTTACTGCGTGTCACCCCCCCCCCCATCTCTCTCCCCATTTCCTGTCAGCCTACTGTAACTCTATCCCTCTATAAAAAATAAAATAAAGGTGAAAGCCACAAAAATCCAATCCAATCAATTGTGCGTTTTTGGTGGCGTTGCTCGGCCAATCAGAGTGTAAGTTGGCAGCTTGCAGCGTATGTCGGTGGCACCTCAACCGATTGGATTGGGGCCGTGTGCTGGTGGCGTCGCTCGGCCAATCAGGGATTGGGTGATGACGTAACTAAACATGTATTATCTAGAAACGGATGTGCATGACGTAACAAATTTGAGTTATAGGGAGCTTAAAATATAACTTAAAAAGTCCATGGATGCCGATAGTGTCCGTTTCTATTTACCCGTTTGCCAAAGAAGCTTCTATATGTACCCATTTGCCATAAAAGCTTGCATTGGGAAAGAGAACATACATAGGCAAGACATCCTTGCACGTTGGGTGGTCTAGAATATAATCTATTCTAGAATAGAATCTATTCAAGAGTCAGAGATAGTTGCACGCTCTGCTCGCGCCAACTTGTGTGCGAAGTGCAAGTTGGCAGCTCGACAGAGTGCATTTCTACTTATAATTGCATTCACTTAATAATATGATGATATTCACAGCTCCAACCACCATCCCTCGTCCTCCACCGGTTCCGGCTCCAGATGGAACAGTCTCTACTACTACAGTCACAGCAACGGTCTCATCAGCTGCCTTTGAACCCTTTTCACCTTCTGTACAAGAGGAAAACTCCTCTACAGACACAGGTAAGAACAACATGTCTGTCCGTCTGTTGGTCTTTTTGTTTGGCTGTCTTTGTGTCTCGTTGGCTGCTATAGTCTGCCTGCCTATTAAATAGGCAGTTAATATAGCTCACTATGTAGACAAATTTTGTCTACATAGTGAGCTATATTAACTAGGCTAGTTAGTCTTTCTACCTGCCTAGTTGGCTGATAGCTTGTCTGTCTACCTATACCTAATAGTTAGTTGTGTATATAGCTAGACATATATATTCTGTATACACCTGTCTGTCTGTCTATCTAGAGTAGTGGGTTTATTATCTACCTGTCTAGTAGTCTATCTGTGTCTCATTCAGTAGATACATGATAACTTCCTCTAAACTATCATAACTGTTGCAATGTGATGATGTAATCCCAGATCAAGGAACCATCATCTATGTTACTGTGGGACTGGTTGTCATGGTCACCATGCTGACATTGGCTATCGTGTTCTACTTCAGGACACAAACCACCAAACCACCTGGTAACACACAAACACCAAAACACCTGGTAACGCACAAACACCAAAACACCTGGTAACGCACAAACACCAAAACACCTGGTAACACACAAACACCAAAACACCTGGTAACGCACAAACACCAAAACACCTGGTAACGCACAAACACCAAAACACCTGGTAACACACAAACACCAAAACACCTGGTAACGCACAAACACCAAAACACCTGGTAACGCACAAACACCAAACCACCTGGTAACGCACAAACACCAAAACACCTGGTAACACACAAATACACACGTACTTTTGCATGCGTGCGCAGACTCACTCACTCTGCACATGTACACAAAAGGCAGGTTGCAGAGATATAGAGGCAGAAATAACTATAACTAGGGCTGCAATATTAGTAATTTAATATGCCATTGTTGTTATTATAATAAAATTTATATAGGCCTTGGCAATATTATTGCCAAGAACAATACCTACAGATAACCAACATCCACTTTGCTTTGAAATCACTTTTGGTAAGTTAGGAGTCCTAAGATAGGAGTCCTAACTCTGAAAAATAACCTTTATTATGCCAGGGATGATCTAAGTAAGCAAAACAAGTGATCAGCTAATTAATTCTAAAGGTTTTACTGTGAATCAATGAAAGTAAAGAACTCGTACACTGTACAGCAGGGGTACTCAACTGGCGGACCGCGGACCACCTCTCTGCGGACCCTAGGCAAAAAACAAAAAAATCTCTCCTAAGCTCAGGCCAGGCCAGCCACAGTCAATTTCAATTCAGGCAGTGTTGCTGCAGCACAACTACATTGTGTGTCTTATGTTAATGGAGGGAAGAAGTTAATAATATAAATAACATCAGATGGTACATTTCTCATGTGAAATTGCTGCAAAGGCCCCCAAAATGTCCCCCAAGGGCCCCCAAAATTCTGGTGCGCGCTATGCGCGCGCGCAGTGTGATTTGGATTTGGAGTTCCACTCCGGGCCTGCACTCTGCACCCCATTATTGGTTGGTTGGAAGGGGATCTGATTTGTATAAGCTTGGCTTGACCATACTAAACGGGCATAGAGCCCCGCTCTCCGATGGACGCCGCGCATGGGACCGGACCTCGGTCTTATATTATATTATCTTATATTTGTGGACCTTCATCATTTCTAGTTGAGGACCCCTGCTGTACAGGATGTACTTTGGCTGAATTATAACGCTAAATCTGTGTTTTGCAGAACCTTCCAACTCTTCCATAGAGGCAGTTTATGCCAATGTCAGAAAGGTGAGTTTGAGGTGTCTGAACAATTGTGTACAAAGCAAAATCCTGAGTGTAAATGTATTCCTACTATAAATTAACCCATATACAGAGTGTGTGTGTGTGTGTGTGTGTGTGTGTGTGTGTGTGTGTGTGTGTGTGTGTGTGTGTGCGTGCGTGCACGTGTTGGAAATTAACTTACAAAATATTCAATGCAACTACTAGTTGAGACTGAAACACATCACTGTTCTTTGCTCCTAGCCAGAAGATGGCCCGGCCAACATGACTTACTCTGAAGTTCAGTTCCACAAAAAGACAAATGCCCATCCAAACCCTCCACCTGCACAATCCACTGACTCTACTGGGTACTCTGCTTCAGTTTATGCCATCGTCAGAAAGGTGAGTTTGAGGTGTCTGAACAATTGTGTACAAAGCTAAATCCTGAGTGTAAATGTATCCTACTATACTAATATAAATTAACCCTTATATGTGTGTGTGTGTGTGTGTGTGTGTGTGTGTGTGTGTGTGTGTGTGTGTGTGTGTGTGTGTGTGTGCGCACGTGCGTGCGTGCGTGCATGCACGCCTGTTTGTTGGAAATTAACTTACAAAATATCCTATGGCAACTACTAGTTAAGACTGAAACACATCACTGTTCTTTGCTCCTAGCCAGAAGATGGCCCCGCCAACATGACTTACTCTGAAGTTCAGTTCCACAAAAAGACAAATGCCCATCCAAACCCTCCACCTGCCCAATCCACTGACTCTACTGTGTTCGCTCCAGTTTATGCCAGTCAGAAAGGTGAGTTTGAGGTGTCTGAACAATTGTGTACAAAGCAAAATCCTGAGTGTAAATTTATCCTACTATACTACTATAAATTAACCCTTATACAGTGCGTGTGTGTGTGTGTGTGTGTGTGTGTGTGTGTGTGCGTGCGTGTGTGTGCATGCGTGCGTGCACGCCTGTGTGTTGGAAATTAACTTACAAAATATCCTATGGCAACTACTAACGACTGAAACACATCACTGTTCTTTGCTCCATCCAGAAGATGGCCCGGCCAACATGACTTACTCTGAAGTTCAGTTCCACAAAAAGACAAATCCAAACCCTCCACCGGCCGAATCCACTGACTCTACTGCGTACTCTGCTGTCAAGTTAGATTAAAATGAGTTATAAACTTATAACAGCATGGATATCTCAGACCTAAAACTAGAAAGGGGCGAGCAGCAGAGTGCAGATCTCTGCCAGGAAGCCTATTACAGGGTGTAATTTTGTTTTCCACTGCATAGTATCTACAGTAGCTCTTTTTCCAGGTATCTCAAGTACCTGGAAAAATTCATGGTAGGACTGCACTGATTAGAATATGTACTATATGAATGAATGAATGAATGAATGAATGAACGAACGCATTATTATTTCCGACTAAAGACCCATCCCTTAGGGGATTATAAAACACCAAAAACAAACAATATCACATTCACTTCCCCCACAGAAACCGCACAAAAGAAAGTATTTGGTTAAAACAAAAATCTAAACAATAAATGCTTTCTTTGTCAGTTTGTCCCATGCTTTTTCTAAATATTCTGCAAGTGTGAATATCATATGTTAAAAAATCCATCCAAGTCGCTCTGTGTCGTTTAACAACATCAGATCTGTTTTAACACATGTTGAATAACTTTTGATGTAGCTCATGGTACTACAGTATGTGTATATGTTTTGATAATGTGTAATTAGATGAGGAATAAACAGACAAACCGACATGAGTGTTTGTGTCTCTTTGTGTGAAACAAAGATTAGATTTTTGTGACACCCTGATTTGATTTATAGAGGAATATTAAGTAAGTATTACGTTTTCTTTTACTTGGCTGCTACTCTACAGTATGTTTGTTTAAAGTGCTCTAAACAAACATTAAAAGAGTCCATAGACTTGGCTGCCATGATATGACGTAATTAAGAAAGGCAGACACCAACGTCTGGTGGTTCCCCACCGCCGCCCAGGGGGAGGAGAATGAAACATGTTAACTTCTGGGTCTCATCTAAACATGTCTGGGATCCAATGAGCCAGGCCCGCGTGGGGCTCCACCTGGACGGACACCACGTGGGGTCCAGGGACTATGACCAGGCCCAGGACCCTGGACTCTGTCTGGGAGGAGGAGGAGGACCCCTCTGTGGAGGAGGAGGACCCCTCTGTGGAGGAGGAGGACCCCTCTGTGGAGGAGGAGGACCCCTCTGTGGATGAGGAGGACCCCTCTGTGGATGAGGAGGACCCCTCTGTGGAGGAGGAGGACCCCTCTGTGGAGGAGGAGGACCCCTCTGTGGATGAGGAGGACCCCTCTGTGGAGGAGGAGGACCCCTCTGTGGATGAGGAGGACCCCTCTGTGGAGGAGGAGGACCCCTTTGTGGAGGAGGAGGACCCCTCTGTGGAGGAGGAGGACCTCTCTGTGGAGGAGGACCCCTCTGTGGAGGAGGAGGACCCCTCTGTGGAGGAGGAGGACCCCTCTGTGGAGGAGGACCCCTCTGTGGATGAGGAGGACCCCTCTGTGGAGGAGGACCCCTCTGTGGATGAGGAGGACCCCTCTGTGGAGGAGGAGGACCCCTCTGTGGAGGAGGAGGACCCCTCTGTGGAGGAGGAGGACCCCTCTGTGGATGAGGAGGACCCCTCTGTGGAGGAGGAGGACCCCTCTGTGGAGGAGGAGGACCCCTCTGTGGAGGAGGACCCCTCTGTGGAGGAGGAGGACCCCTCTGTGGAGGAGGAGGACCCCTCTGTGGAGGAGGAGGACCCCTCTGTGGAGGAGGAGGACCCCTCTGTGGATGAGGAGGACCCCTCTGTGGAGGAGGAGGACCCCTCTGTGGAGGAGGACCCCTCTGTGGAGGAGGAGGACCCCTCTGTGGAGGAGAGGAACCGGGCCGAGCCCAGGATGACGTTGCGGTCGCGGTCTGTGCAGAGGAACACTCCCTCCAACGTCCGACCGTCACTCATCCTGATCCTCATGGCTTTGTTCAGTAGACCCTGCAGCTTCAGTCTGCCCTGGGAGGACCAGGAGGATGAAGAGGACGATGGTGATGAAGAGGACGGTGACACTTCAGGCTCCTCCTCCTGGACCGATGCAGTGTTTCCGTCGGTCGTCGGCGATGCCGTTTCCATCTCCCGTCTATTCGGCTGTAACTTTCCGGCGGACCGCTTCGTCTGATGGACTAGCTTCCGTGTGACGGACTAGCTTCCGTGTGACGGACTAGCTTCCGTGTAAGTTTGTTTGGCAGCTTGTGTGGATGTGGAGAAGGCTTTGACGGGCATCAGATTATTGGACGTGTCTTCGGATCCTGCCGTATAAAGAGTCACGGCTGGTTCTTGGTGTTGTTAAACTTGCCACGGAGGGGGTTAGATTCATAGCAGCATCTGTCAGTATGTGCTCCATATTATATACACAGAATGTATATGTGTGTCCAAATAGATAATATGGCCAAATATGGAGTTGCCGCCCCAAATATGGATGAACATTTCTGACAATATATGGGAGATTTTGGACGTATCTAGTTTCTGCCAGGCCCTTTTTGTTCAAAGTGGGAAATTTGGTTATGCAGTTTTTTTATTGGCCTAAAATATTGTCTACACACGCACGCATCCACCTGCTGTCAACATCGAGCTTTTTTATTTATTGGGTTATTATGACCATAACCTCTCTCAGTATTACAAAAATAAATTTCTTATTGAAATGGTAAATGGTGCATTTATATAGTGCCTTTATCCAAGATTCACCCATTCACACCCATTCACACACATTCATACACATTCATACACCGATGGCGGCGGAAATCATGTAAGGCACAAGGACACTTATGAAATAATTCTAAAAATAATTTGTGATATTTAATGGTTTGGTGATGTATGCCCCTTCTGGAGATTCATGAATGTATATACATACAATATTTTAGGCCAATAAAAAAAATACGATATACCAAATATTCCACCCCACTTGACTGCCGGACTACGTGTCCTGTAGCTGTGATGACAGACCAGGCACTTCCTGTTCTATCACCACAACTTCTGCATTCTAAAAAGAGAACCTTTTACAGAAAGTAAATGATATCTTAACGTTAAATGTTGATGTCACCGGAGTGAAGTTGTGTGAGGGACATGTGAATTGTGAAGGTGTATGTACAGGGGCAGTGGCTCAGGGGTAGAGTGTCCGGTAAAAAAGCTGGATGTGAACCATAAGGTTCCCAGTTCGATCAGTTCGAGTTAGTTTGACTTTCGAAGTGTTCTTGAGCAAGACTCTGAACCCCTAATTGCTCCCGTTGTGCAGGTTGGTGCCTTGCATGGTTTCCTCTGCAATCAGTGTATAAATGTGCTTGTGAACGGGTAAATGTAATGCACAATCTATGTAAAGCTCCTTGGATAAAGGCGCTATAAATGCACCATTTACCATTTAACAGCCAAACAGTACATCAAGTGATGTGAAGTACTGTACCATGTTTACAAGTTCTGACTGAAGCCTAATTATCTCCATGAAGGCTGGGAGGCGAGATTATGCTTTCACCTCTGTCTATGTGTGTAGTCTCGTGTAGCCATATAGGCCTACTATTATTCCACAATCTTCGAATGCTACAGAGTCTGGAATTACACCATTTCTGTTCACAAATATATAGTTCAGATTATCTGGTAGCACCGTCCGAGACCAAGAACAATAGGAAGGAACAATACACTTGACGCAAACAAGCCTGTACTAATTAATAAGCAATAACAGTAAGGACATCCGCTTTACTCCCGGACTCAATGATGGAAGCATTTGGAAAAAACTATGTGCGTGTGTGTGCACGCGTGCATGCGCATGTGCACAGCCAATTTATGTATTTACAGTATCAGTCGGTTTCAAACTGAAAGTTCTAAAGAGGGTCTATTGAAATATCAAAATACCAAAGAACGATTGCACATAAAATGATTGGCAAAATAGTTCCACACAACTTACTTCTAAATAAGCAGCACAAGCAAGCAATATAACATCACTGTTATAATAAAGGCGACAAGTGAGGTCTGAGAGGAGAGGGTTCTTACAGCGACTAGGTGATTGTACATGGACAATTGACATGATGTGTAGATAAAAGGAAATGCACAGGACTCTTGAAGATGTGACCAGTTAACTACTAGTAATAATTAATTAATTTGCTAGTTAAGAGTGAGGAGTGGAGAAAGGAGGAAAAGGAGAGATGAGACAACCTCAAGAATGCACCACTCTAAAGAAGGAGCAACGCTGAACCAAATCTAACAAGATGGATGCAGGTGTTCCTTTTTACCATTCATGAACACTGAATCCAGTCTGGAAGGAGGCAATCTGAACGGGGCAGGCTCAGACTTTAAACTCGGCAGGACGTTGTGATTAGACTGAATGTCCTGTAACCAAAAGTTCACAGGTTTGATTTCTTCGGCCATAGCCAACATGCCCTCCTTACCTGTCCTTGAGCAAGGCACTAAACTGCCCTATACCTTTCCTAACAGACAGTGTGATGTGAAGGAACTACTTCCTAATGACTCTGTGTGGAGGTTCTTCTGAAGAGTGTCCAGAGAATAGCAAAGGGTTGAAAGATCTCAGTGAAATAATGTAACACTGAATCTCCTCCTTGGTGCTTCTTTGTTTTCATCTTCTTTCTTTTAATCTACTGTAACAACAAATGAGGCATGGACAGAAAGATGAAACTGCAGGAGAGGTGAGGAACAGTGTTGTGAATATAGCCTCTATAGGTTTACAGAGAAGACTTGAATTGTTATCTTGGTATTCATATAAAAACATCTGGAAAGACATTGTTGAATGATGTCCTAAATCTCATGCAGTAAATGGAATAGTGTTCATAATATGAATTTTCAATATTTTATATTACCAATATGCATTGGCTATACACTATACAGTTATGAAGTTATTTTGAAGCAAGAATGTTGCCCCGAGTTGAGTTAATGCATGAAATAAATCAGAATTACTGAGAATTATTTAACTTTAGACAAATGAATTCATACGAGTGAAATTTGTATTATATAGACAGATCTTTCCACAGGAGTGTGTGCAGGCACTGAGTAACACTGAGTAATGCTACACACCTGAAAGATAATACAATTAAATAGGAAATATAGTTGTTTGTGTTCTCTCAGAGTTCAGTTAGCACAGATATTTTACAGCACAGCTTAAGGCCAAGCCGTCTAGAACAGGGTTCTTATGTATGTACAGTACTGTATACTGTATGTGGGTGGGTGACGTGACATGGTGTCCCTGGCTGTCCTTAGTGTCACTCATGTATAAATAAGAAATATATTTATCAAAAACCTTCTGAATATTGTGCAGTACATTATGGTCCATGTGAACATACTCAAGATTAAAACATTTCATTCCTCATTTCTTCAGAATTGTCAACCAAACACAGCAAAACTCATATGGTGCGACTGTCCTGGCCTTGTTTCTCAAAGTAGGAACTTAAATAAAACTAAGGAAAAAAATGCTAAAATTCTTTTAAAAAATCCATAAATATAATATAGATGTCTATTTGTGAGCCTAATCTTTTCAAAGTCCAAGCATAATGTTTTCAGTCATTTCTGATCAAAAATATTTTGTCCCCCAAACCAAAATCATATTGTGTGACACCATTTTGGGAAATTTCAACAGGCAATTGTTTACACACCCATTGGGATAGAGAGGTACTTCTTCAGTAAGGCTGTTCAGCACTTGCATTACAATAGCATGACAGGTGCCTGTGGTGAATTATCATTTTAACATTTTCATAAAATACGATCTTGTTGGAACGCTGACAAATGCGACTCTTCCAAGTGTCTGTGGGTGTGACACCTTTTTCATTAAAAAAGCTTAAGGTATTAGATTTTTTGGTCATACTTACATGTAAATCTATGTTGCTTTGTTATAGCTAGCATGTTGTTAGCATGCTAATGTGTAGCTAGTAGCCTCAAGGTTATGTTAAGTGCAGAAAACGTAATATGGTGTGACACTTTATCATAATGGTGTGACTGTTTTCCTGTCACGCCATATGACTTTTTTGTCACACCATATGATACAAACTGTAATTTCCTACAGATATAGCAATAAATAACAAAGTCCCATGTTTCTTTTGTCCATTTAAACATTTGTTTTAAACATTTTCACCTAAAATCTGCAACTATCCACAATAAATTGTGTTTAATTTCGTTTTATTCAGTCATTGCCATGTTATTCAATGTTAAAGCAATTTTCCTGTTGCTGTTTTTCCTGAGTAATTGTTTAATCAATCTGTAAAGTTCAGTACTCACTAATAAGTAGGTTAAAACACAGTTTGCTTTGAAAAATGAAGATATGATCATACGGTGTGACACTAAATAATTTGGTGTGACGTTCCAAATAGTGAAAAAATCATACCTTTATTAATGATGAAACCATTAATGTTTATGGATTACATAGCAAATAGTCTAAGGAAGAGTCACAAATATTTGTGTAATTTTAGAGAAAGTTTTGTCACAATAAATGCTAAATATATTGAAAGACCGATAACATGGGCCTCACATTGAGTGTTGATTACGAAAATAATATACAGATTTAATACATTTTCACAAAACTATAGTGGATCACAGGTTAGTTATGATAAAGGACTTTGATAAAGTGAGCAACTTAAGAAAGTTGTACTCCATTTTCATTTTATAAACAATTATTGTCATGTCACACCATATGACGATTTTAGGCACAAGTACAACAAAATGCTGAATAAATTCTGATTCCAATAAAATATCTAAAAACAAAATATGTTTCCATAAAGATGAGAGTGAGTAGAACAAAAGTAAATCATTTTTATTCCTGTTATTTAAAGGTTTAAAAAAAACACATTTTTTGGGGTGTCACGTCACTGACCCACGTATCTATTCTAGTCTGTAGAGTAGACCAATGACAGCCCAAACAAAACAGAACCACTTCTGCATGGCAGTAAACAAATGCAGCATGCCATGAACTAGTAAAGAGCCATCTATGTATGAAAGTGGTTACGTTTACGCTTTGCACAGGCTTGACCATAGAGATAGAAAAAACATTGAGGCGACATGACATTAATAATGTCCCATTTCAAGAATGATAAAATAGGCTGATGTTTTCATAATAATCCTTCAGTAGTAGACAACCGTCTAGAAATATGAACAAAAATGATCTAAGTTTGATTACAATTATTCCAAGAGAACAAGATAGGGACTTTAGTGAAAATCGTGAAAAGACACAGTAACTAATGTTCTTATAGGTTGAGCAGGAGTTGAACAGGATGCAAGACTGCTAATTTGGGCGTACGGTGAGAGAGAGAGAGAGAGAGAGAGAGAGAGAGAGAGAGAGAGATAGAAAGAGGAAGAGGAAGTTTGTGTGTGATAGAGAGAGATGGGTAGATACATTTATCTTCCATGAAGAAAAGACAGCTTAAGGAACTTACTTAAATACTTTCTATATACGGTAGACACTAGACACACGCCACAAAAAGATTTTAGGAACAGTGATTTAAAATGAATATGAGACAGGTTCTGCCCTGCTGCTTCATCCTTGGTAAGTGTATTATAATCTGTCCATATGTGTAAACATATTTATGCCTCTGACTCATTTGTTAGTCTCTGTCTACAGTATATTATGTCTTTCTCTCTATATTTGTGTCTTTTATTTTTCCGTCTGTCTCTCTGCCGTGGCTCTGTACGACAAGACTAGCCATGAGAGGGGTCTGTGTGTGTCCCAGTTTGTGTGTCCCAGTGTCCAGTGTGTGTGTGTGTGTCCAGAGTTAATGTTGAAAATGGCTTTTATACTGTAGTATGTTTTATAATTAAAAATAGTCTATTTAAACTAATATTTAACTTAATTCTGTCTAGAGTCTAGACACTAGGGTCGGTCTATAGACACTAGGGTGACTCTAGACTGAATAGGACCTACTTTCTACCACTTGATCATCAACTGTTCATGTTTGTTCCACAGCTCTGTGTGGAGTCACTCTACAACAACGTGTCTTTGAAAAAACTGAAGGAGAAGACATTACAATTACATGCAGGTTCTCAACAGCTGGTGATCTGTTCAAGTTCTTCTGCAGAGGAACATGCACTACATATCTAATTGGAACAGCTGACTCCTATGCTGAGAATGGTAGATACAGTATTAGAAATGAACAAGGTGGATTCCTTAGTGAGGGCGTGTTCCATGTAACCATCAGAGAGCTGAGAATGTCTGACACAGGGACATACTGGTGTCGTGTGGACCAAATATTCAGAGGAGATTCAGTGGAGGAGATTCGGATCAGCGTCCTAGATGGTGAGTATAAACGTAGATTATACAACAGGTCGTTTCGAGGAAGCAATCTGATTGGTTGAAACAGCCTTCTAGCCGTGGTTCAAACGATTTTCTAAGTTTTAAGGGTAACTATTGTATAATTGCAATATTACAGGAGAGGGTGTGGTTTAACGTGACTATTGCCACTTCAGTGATGCTTGCGGAACTCGACTAGGTCTCGTTCCTGACCACATCACTGTCGTGGCAATAATCACGTTAACGCATAAATATAATTGAATGCTCAGATAAAGGTTGTCAGGTGCACAACCATCATGTTGGAGGAGAGAAAGCAAAAGGACAGTTAAAAAATAAATATAAATATAAATCCTGTCGGCCTACTGTAACTCTATCCCTCTATAAAAAATAAAATAAAGGTGAAAGCCACAAAAATCCAATCCAATCAGGGATTGTGCGTTTTTGGTGGCGTTGTTCGGCCAATCAGAGTGTAAGTTGGCAGCTTGCTGCGTATGTCGGTGGCCCCTCAACCAATTGGATTGGTGGCGTCGCTCGGCCAATCAGGGATTGGGTGATGACGTAACCAACTATGTATGTTTATCTAGAAACCGTTGTGCATGACGTAACAAATTTGAGTTTCAAATATAAATATAACTTAAAAAGTCCATGGATGCCGATAGTGTCCGTTTATATTTACCCATTTGCCAAAAAAGCTTGCATTGGGAAAGAGATAGTGATGCACCGAATATTCGGCCGCAGAAAATATTCGGCAGAAAATGGCTAAAAATGCATTTTCGGCCTATTCGACTTCGGCCCGAATAGGCAGAAAATATATCACCGAATAGTGTATGCAATTAATACATTCAAAAGAGCTGAATAAATGTTTTATGGACCCATAATAGTGAATATTTTTTAAGTTAAGTTTTGCAATAACCATTTATTTTGCCATAAATCAGGTAGCTTTAAGGTACGGCCATGACAGCAATGGTAGGAAAATATATATATATAATATTAATCATATTCGGTATTCAGTTCCGGCCAAGAATTTCCACTTAATAATTGCATTTACTTAATATTATGATGATATTCACAGCTCCAACCACCATCCCTCGTCCTCCACCAGTTCCGACTCCAGGTGGAACAGTCTCTACTACTACAGTCACAGCAACGGTCTCATCAGCTGCCTCTGAACCCTCTTCACCTTCTGTACAAGAGGAAAACTCCTCTACAGACACAGGTAAGAACAACATGTCTGTCCGTCTGTTGGGCTTTTTGTTTGGCTGTCTTTGTGTCTGGTTGGCTGCTATAGTCTGCCTGCCTGTTTGTCTACATAGTGAGCTATATTAACTATAGGCTAGTTAGTCTTTCTACCTGCCTAGTTGGTTGTTAGCTTGTCTGTCTACCTATACCTATTAGTTAGTTGTGTATATAGCTAGACATATATATTCTGTATACACCTGTCTGTCTATCTAGAGTAGTGGGTTTATTATCTACCTGTCTAGTACTCCGTCTGTCTCTCATTCAGTGAATACATGATAACTTCCTCTAAACTATCATAACTGTTGCAATGTGATGATGTAATCGCAGCCCAAGGAACCATCGTCTATTTTACTGTGGGACTGGTCGTCAAACTTGTCATGGTCACCATGCTGACATTGGCTATCGTGATCTACTTCAGGACACAATGCACCAAACCACCTGGTAACGCACAAACACCAAAACACCTGGTAACGCACAAATACACACGTACTTGTGAATGCGTGCGCAGACTCACTCACTCTGCACATGTACACAAAAGGCAGGTTGTAGAGATATAGAGGGAGAAATAACTATAAATAGGGCTGCGATATTAGTAATTTAATATGCCATTGTTATTATAATAAAATGTACGTATAAAGGCCTTGGCAATATTATTGCCAAGACCAATACCTACAGATGCCTACAGATAACCAACATCCACTTTGCTTCAAATCACTCTATTTGGCAAGATAGGAGTCCTAGCTCTGAAAAAGAACCTTTATTATGCCAGGGATGATCTAAGTAAGCAAAACAAGTGATCAGCTAATTATGTATAAAGGTTCTACTGTGAATCAATGAAAGTAAAGAACTCATACACTGTACAGGATGTACTTTGGCTGAATTATAACGCTAAATCTGTGTTTTGCAGAACCTTCCAACTCTTCCATAGAGGCAGTTTATGCCAATGTCAGAAAGGTGAGTTTGAGGTGTCTGAACAATTGTGTACAAAGCAAAATGTAAATGTATCCCTACTACAAGTAAGACGCGCAAACGCGGGAAGCGAACGCAGCTCGTGTGTGTGTGTGGTTGTTTGTGTGTGTGGTTGTGTGTGTGTGTGTGTGTGTGTGTGTGTGGTTGTGTGTGTGTGTGTGTGCTACAGCTGTACCGTGTGTGTGTGTGTGTGTGTGTGTGTGTGTGTGTGTGTGTGTGTGTGTGTGCTACAGCTGCGCCCTCTGGTGGCGGGCGGGTGGTGTCACAGCGGGACAGACACACAGACAGACACACACACACACACAGACAGACATGATCTGCAGGGTCTCATAGTTAGTGCTCATGGCGTTCGCAATCACTGCGTTCGCAATAATTTAACCCATATACAGTACAGTGTGTGTGTGTGTGTGTGTGTGTGTGTGTGTGTGTGTGTGTGTGTATGTTGGAAATTAACTTACAAAATATCCTATGGCAACTACTAGTTGAGACTGAAACACATCACTGTTCTTTGCTCCTAGCCAGAAGATTGTCCGGCCAATGACATACTCTGAAGTTCAGTTCCACAAAAAGTGCCCATCCAAACCCTCCACCTGCCCAATCCACTGACTCTACTGTGTACTCTGCTGTCAAGTTAGATTAAGATGAGTTATAAACTTATAACAGCATGGATATCTCAGACCTAAAACTAGAAAGGGGCGAGCAGCAGAGCGCAGATCTCTGCCGGGAAGACTATTACAGGGTGTAATTTTGTTTTCCACTGCATAGTATCTACAGTAGCTCTTTTTCCAGGTATCTCAAGTACCTGGAAAAGTCATGGTAGGACTGCACTGATGAATGAATGTACTATGAATTAATTAATTAATTAATTAATTAATTAACGCATTATTATTTCCATGTCTCGTCGTAAAGACCCATCCCTTGCGGGATTATAAAAACAAACAACATCACATTCACTTCCCCCACAGAAACTGCACAAAAGAAAATATTTGGTTAAAACAAAAATCAAAACAAAAATAAATGTACATCACATTATGTTTTCTTTGCCAGTTTGTCCCATGCTTTTTCTAAATATTCTGCAAGTGTGAATATCTTATGTTCAAAGATCCATCCAAGTCGCTCTGTGTCGTTTAACCACATCAGATCTGTTTTAACACCTGTTAAATAACTTGTGATGTAGCTCATGGTACTACGTATGTGTATATGTTTTGATAATGTGTAATTGGATTAAACAGACAAACCGACATGAGTGTTTGTGTCTCTACTCTGTTCCCTAAAGCAAATAGAGAAAAAACAAGAAAGAAACATTTTTGTGACACCCCGATTTGATTTTTTTGAGGAATATTAAGTAAGTAAGTATTAAGTTTTCTTTTACTTGGCTGCTACTCTACAGTATGTGTGTTTAAAGTGCTCTAAACAAACATTAAAAGAGTCCATAGACTTGGCTGCCGTGATATGACGTAATTCAGAAAGGCAGACTCCAACGTCTGGTGGTTCCCCGCCGCCGCCCAGGGGGAGGAGAATGAAACATGTTAACTTCTGGGTCTCATCTGAACATGTCTGGGATCCAATGAGCCAGGCCCGCGTGTGGCTCCACCTGGACGGACACCACGTGGGGTCCAGGGACTATGACCAGGCCCAGGACCCTGGACTCTGTCTGGGAGGAGGAGAGGGACCCCTCTGTGGAGGAGGAGGACCCCTCTGTGGATGAGGAGGACCCCTCTGTGGAGGAGGAGGACCCCTCTGTTGAGGAGGAGGACCCCTCTGTGGATGAGGAGGACCCCTCTGTGGAGGAGGAGGACCCCTCTGTGGAGGAGGAGGACCCCTCTGTGGAGGAGGAGGACCCCTCTGTGGAGGAGGAGGACCCCTCTGTGGAGGAGGAGGACAACTCTGTGGAGGAGGAGGACCCCTCTGTGGAGGAGGAGGACCCCTCTGTGGAGGAGAGGAACCGGGCCGAGCCGAGGATGACGTTGCGGTCGCGGTCTGTGCAGAGGAACACTCCCTCCAACGTCCGACCGTCACTCATCCTGATCCTCATGGCTTTGTTCAGTAGACCCTGCAGCGTCAGTCTGCCCTGGGAGGACCAGGAGGATGAAGAGGACGATGGTGATGAAGAGGACGGTGACACTTCAGGCTCCTCCTCCTGGACCGATGCAGTGTTTCCCTCGGTCGTCGGCGATGCCGTTTCCATCTCTCGTCTATTCGGCTGTAACTTTCCGGTGGACCGCTTCGTCTGACGGACTAGCTTCCGTGTGACGGACTAGCTTCCGTGTGACGGACTAGCTTCCGTGTAAGTTTGTTTGGCAGCTTGTGTGGATGTGGAGAAGGCTTTGACGTGCATCAGATTATTGGACGTGTCTTCGGATCCTGCCGTATAAAGAGTCACGGCTGAATCTTGGTGTTGTTAAACTTGCCACGGAGGGGGTTAGATTTATAGCAGCATCTGTCAGTATGTGCTCCATATTATATATACAGAATGTATATGTGTGTCCAAATAGATAATATGGCCAAATATGGAGTTGCTGCCCCAAATATGGATGAACATTCCTGACAATATATGGGAGATTTTGGACATATCTAGTTTCTGCCAGGCACTTTTTGTTCAAAGTGGGAAATTTGGTTATGTAGTTTTTTTATTGGCCTAAAATGTTTACACACGCACGCATGCATCCACCTGCTGTCAACATCGAGCTTTTTTATTTATTGGGTTATTATGACCATAACCTCTCTCAGTATTACAAAAATACATTTCTTATAGAAAATGGTAAATGGTGCATTTATATAGTGCCTTTATCCAAGGTGCATTACATAGATTGTGCATTACATTCACCCATTCACACACACATTCATACAGTACACCGATAGCGGCGGAAACCATGCAAGGCACCAACCAGCACAGGAGCAATTGGGGGTTCAGTGTCTTGCTCAAGGACACTTGTTCCACCCCACTTGACTTCCGGACTACGTCTCCTGTAGCTGTGATGACAGACCAGGCACTTCCAGTTCTATCACCACAACTTCTGCATTCTAAATAGAGAACCTTTTACATTATGTCCTTCTGTCAAGGACATGAAAGTAAATGATATCTTAACGTTAAATGTTGATGTCACCGGAATGACCGGAGTGAGGCTTGTGGACGTTGTGTGAGGGTCATGTGGAGGTCACTGGACACCACGGATGTCCAGTGTATGTACAGGGGCAGTGGCTCAGGGGTAGAGTGTCCGGTAAAAAAGCTGGATGTGAACCATAAGGTTCCCAGTTCGATCACGGGCTCCCCCAGAGTTAGTTTCGACTTTCGAAGTGTTCTTGAGCAAGACTCTGAACCCCTAATTGCTCCCGTTGTGCAGGTTGGTGCTTAGCATGGTTTCCTCCGCCATTGGTGTATAAATGTGCTTGTGAACGGGTAAATGTAATGCACAATCTATGTAGAGCTCCTTGGATGAAGGCGCTATATAAATGCACCATTTACCATTTAACAGCCAAACAGTACATCAAGTGATGTGAAGTACTGTACCATGTTTACAAGTTCTGACTGAAGCCTAATTATCTCCATGCAGGCTGGGAGGCGAGATTATGCTTTCACCTCTGTCTATGCGTGTAGTCTCGTGTATAGCCAGATACTATTATTCCACAATCTTCAAATGCTATAGAGCGGCGCAGTCCCTCCCCCTTTCAGAACAACGAACGGCCCAGGAAATGAAATGCAATGCATTCTGACCATAGGATTTTCTTTAAGTATTTATTTAAAGACGGTTACGCCACGGACAAAGCCAACTCGGATCGTGACAAATCATGACAATGAACACAATATTTTGGGCCGATCAAATCATTAGAAAGAAAATAAAGGCAGGAGATAACACTATTTTCTGGGACGTTCGTTGTTCTGAAAGGGGGAGGGACTGCGCCGCTCTATAGACCAGGGTTCTTCAATTAGCGGCCCACGGGCCATCTGCGGCCCGCGGAGCGCCCCCTTGTGGCCCACGGAAGAATTTCCATTTTTTGGGGGGGGGGGTCCCAGATATAAATGGCATTAAATTGGGGTCAGTAGCCTCTGCATGTCAAACTTGGGGTCCTTTTCAAATGGGGTCTTCCCTGAACATTAATTTCAGGGCAAGACCTCGACCTTGCGCGTGCCGACTCGGCCCCCAGCCTGGTACCGTAGTCAAAATATGGCCCTTGAGGAAAGTTAATTGGGGAACCCTGCTATAGACTCTATAGAAAAAATATAGTTCAGATTATCTGGTAGCACCGTCCTAGACCAAGAACAATAGGAAGGAATACACTTGATGCGAACAAACCTGTACTAATCTCCTCAGAGGTATGTTTCATGTGCTGTACATGATTTGGGTTTAGTTTTAGTTGTACTACTTTTATTGCTTGATCGTTATTTACCATATAGATGATAGTGATTGTAAAGTTGATGAAATTAATGTTTTTGTTAAATATGGACACCACAAAGATTAGCCTTTGACATGGAAAAACCTAATGGGGATCTTAATAAGCAATAACAGTAAGGACATCTGCTTTACTCCCGGACTGAATGATGGAAGCATTTGGAATAAACTGCGTGCGTGTGTGCGTGCATGCGCACGTGCACAGCCAATTTATGTATTTACAGTAACAGTCAGTGTCAAACTGAAACTTCTAAAGAGGGTCTATTGAAATATCAAAATACCATAGAACGATTGTACATAAAATGATTGTCGAAATAGTTCCACAGAACTTACTTCTAAATAAGCACCACAAGCATCTACTTCCTGCAGCTTGTCTTTGATTACATAACATCACTGTTATAATAAAGGCGACAAGTGATGGTTTAAGGAAGGCTGAGAGGAGAGGGTTCTTACAGCGACTAGGTGATTGTACATGGACAATTGACATGTGTAGATAAAAGGAAATGCACAGGACTCTTGAAGATGTGACCAGTTAACTACTAGTAATTCATTATATATAATATATATATATATATATATAATAGTAAGTAATTAATTTGCTAGTTAAGAGTGAGGAGTGGAGAAAGGAGGAAAAGGAGAGATGAGACAACCTCAAGAATGCACCACTCTAAAGAAGGAGCAACGCTGAACCAAATCTAACAAGATGGATGCAGGGGTTCCTTTTTACCATTCATGAACACTGAATCCAGTCTGGAAGGAGGCAATCTGAACGGGGCAGGCTCAGACTTTGAACTCAATAGTTGACGGCAGGCCGTTGTGATTAGACTGAATGTCCTGTAACGAAAAGTTCACAGGTTTGATTTCTTCGGCCATAGCTAACATGCCCTCCTTACCGGTCCTTGAGCAAGGCACTAACCTGCCCTACCTTTCCTAACAGACAGTGCTTCATACAGAATGATGTGAAGGAACTACTTTCTAATGACTCTGTGCGGAGGTTCTTCTGAAGAGTGTCCAGAGAATAGCAAAGGGTTGAAAGATCTCAGTGAAATAATGTAACACTGAATCTCCTCCTTGGTGCTTCTTTGTTTTCATCTACACACGTGAAAGATAATACAATGAAATGGGAAATATAGTTGTTTGTGTTCTCTCAGAGTTCAGTTAACACTGATATTTTACAGCACAGCTTAAGGCCAAGCCGTCTAGAACAGGGTTCTTATGTATGTACAGTACTGTATACTGTATGTATCTAGTCTGTAGAGTAGACCAATGACAGCCCAAACAAAACAGAACCACTTCTGCATGGCAGTAAACAAATGCAGCATGCCATGAACTAGTAAAGAGCCATCTACTGTATGTATGAAAGTGGTTACGTTTACGCTTTGCACAGGCTTGACCATAGAGATAGAAAAAACATTGAGGCGACATGACATTAATAATGTCCCATTTCAAGAATGATAAAACAGGCTGATGTCTTCATAATAATCCTTCAGTAGTAGACCGTCTAGAAATATGAACAAAAATGGAAGAGGAAGAGGAAGTTTGTGTGTGATAGAGAGGCTAATATGGTTTCCTCTGCGGGTTTGAGTAAATGGTGCGCTGTGACTGGACAGTCCTACACCTAAACCTAACGCTAACCTTAAACCCCGGGAAAACTACCTAAACCTAACCCTAACCCTAACCTTAACCTCAGTAAAACTATACCTAACCTAACCCTAACCCTAACCTTAACCTCAGTAAAACTATACCTAAACCTAACCCTAACCCTAACCTTAACCTCAGTAAAACTATACCTAAACCTAACCTCAGTAAACTATACCTAAACCTAACCTCAGTAAACCTAACCTCAGTAAAACTAACGCAGTGGCTGGGGGGGCGTTTCCAAGAACCCGAATCTGCAGAGGAAAGCCTTTTAGCGATAGAGAGAGACGAGTAGATACATTTATCTCACAGGAAGAAAAGACAGTTTAAGGAACTTCAAATACTTTCTATATACGGTAGACACATTTACTTCACATAACAAATATGTTAGGCACAGTGATTTAAAATGAATATCAGACATGTTCTGCCCTGCTGCTTCATCCTTGGTAAGTGTATTATAATATTTCCATATGTGTAAACATTTTTATGCCTCTGACTCATTAGTTAGTATATTTGTGTCTTTTATTTTTCTGTCTGTCTCTGTTTTTCTCGTCGCGTCTCTGTGCGACAAGACTAGCCATCTATGAGAGGGGTCTGTGCGTGTCCCAGTGTGTGTGTGTGTGTGTGTGTGTGTGTGTGTGTCCAGAGTTAATGTTGAAAATGGCTTTTATACTGTAGTAGGTTTTATAATAAAAACTGTCTATTTAAACAAATATTTAACTTAATTATGTCAAGAGTCTAGACACTAGGGTCGGTCTATAGACACTAGGGTCTAGACTGAATAGGACCTACTTTCTACCACTTGATCATCAACTGTTCATGTTTGTTCCACAGCTCTGTGTGGAGTCACTCTACAACTACGTGTCTTTGAAAAAACTGAAGGAGAAGACATTACAATTACATGCAGGTTCTCAACAGCTGCTGATCTGTTCAAGTCCTTCTGCAGAGGAACATGCACTACACGTCTAATTGGAACAGCTAAGTCCTATGCTGAGAATGGTAGATACAGTATTAGTAATAGAAATAAACAAGGTGGATTATTTGATGAGGGCGTGTTCCATGTAACCATCAGACAGCTGAGCATGTCTGACACAGGGACATACTGGTGTGGTGTGGACAGAATATTCGGATATTCAGGGGAGGAGATTCGGATCAGCGTCCTAGATGGTGAGTATAAACGTAGATTATACAACAGGTCGTTTCGAGGAAGCAATCTGATTGGTTGAAACAGCCTTCTAGCCGTGGTTCAAACGAGTACCACTCCACACCTAATCAAAACAAATAATTCAGCTGCTCTGTTTTCCCAGAGCGCAGCAAACTCGGTGGCTAGGCTAACTATTTTCTTGGGACATTTGTGGTCGTAGTGATCTGTCATTAAAGAAATGTTTTCAGTGATTTTCTTAGTTTTAAAGGTAACTGCTGTAACTTCAGTGATGCTTGCCGCATCACGTGGCAATAATCACGTTAAACCACACCATCTCGTGTAGTATTGCTTAAATATAATTGAATGCTCAGATAAAGGTTGTCAGGTGCACAACCATCATGTTGGAGGAGAGAAAGCAAAAGGACAGTTAAAAAATAAATAAAGTAAATATCAGTATTAGAAATTAACAAGGTGGCCCGGGCAGCTGGCGTAGCCGTCTGGGCACCTTGGCTGGTAATCCAGTCTGGCAGTGTGCCGCAGGTTCGACTCCCGATCCCGACGGCCTTTACTGTGTCTCTCCCCCCCCCCCCCCCCCCATCTTTCTCCCTACTTCCTGTCAGCCTACTGTTACTCTATCCCTCTATAAAAAAATTAATAAAGGCGAAAGCCACAAAAATCCAATCAGGCTTTGGGTGATGACGTAACTAACTATGTATATGTTTATCTAGAAACGGATGTGCATGAACTCACAAATTTGAGTTTCAAAGTTATAGGGAGCTTAAAATATAAC
Source organism: Protomyctophum parallelum (assembly GCF_964188405.1). Lineage (NCBI taxonomy): Eukaryota > Metazoa > Chordata > Actinopteri > Myctophiformes > Myctophidae > Protomyctophum > Protomyctophum parallelum. The sequence continues at coordinate 10,370,017 of NC_139705.1, forward strand.
TTAAAAAGTCCATGGATGCCGATAGTGTCCGGTTCTATTTACTCGTTTGCCAAAGAAGCTTCTATATGTACCCATTTGCATTGGGAAAGAGAACATACATAGACAAGACATCCTCGCACGTTGGGTGGTCTAGAATAGAATAGAATCTATTCTAGACCAGAGAATAGAATAGAATCTATTCTAGACCAGGGGTGTTAAACTGGTGGAAGAAGGGGCCAAATTCAGCCCACATGATTATTACAGAGACTCATTGACAGGACTTGACACCCGTTACCAGACAGAGAATCAGGAGGTCATCATGTTGGACTCTGAGAGAACAGACAAAACACCTTTTGTTGAAGAGGACTTAGTCAAAGGACAAGGAGTTGAACCCATACGTCTCGAATGGCTGGGTTCTAGTCCAAACGATGATAACAATTTTCGACATATAGACTAAATCAAAGACGTGAAACACGCGAAGAGATGGGTGATCGATTGGGGAAAAGGAGGCGATACGACAGACATGTTCAACAGGAGGGGCCTACATCGTTATCATCACCTTTATTTATACTCGGAAATACAGTTGAGCCCCCCTTTCAATGTAGCCGAGTTACAATACACAAAATACAGTAAAAAAACAATACATCCAACACAACATTATAAATCAGGATAAATTAGAAAGGAACTTTATGCAGAACAACCAGTCAGTAAAATAAATCAATTGAAGGAGGAGCAGGAGGACATCTATATCTGTACATGTTGCCACAGACCTTACTACAAACAATGGAAATGAAGTAATCCGATTATTAGTGATGGGAGATTAATCGGCAAACACATCGTTATCGGCTATTGTTCAGAAAATTAATTTCAGTTTGAAAACTCTATATCGATCCATCAATAGTTTTACCCTTCAGATTAGAAAAAGATTAATTTCACAGCTGCTGCTGCTACTACCCATAATAGACTATGCGGATGTCATATATCAGAACACCACCGATACAAACCTCTACCCCCTCAATGCAACCTATAATAACCTACGTAGATTCATACTGAGATGCCCATATAGAACTCACCATTGCTCCATGTATGAGTCTTTAAACTGGCTATCACCTAAATCACGAAGACACTCACATTGGCTACAATTTATTTTTAAATGTATTTTCTTTCCTTATCCACAGTACCTAAAACAATTTCTTGTCCGATACAAACCACACTATAATTTAAGACACACGGACCATCCCTACTTTACAGTCCCCACAAAGATAAAAAAGGAAAGTGGGCGCCGTGCCTTCAAATTTAAAGCTCCATCTGATCGGAATGACCTACCAAGTCCACTCAGATCAATCACTTCCCTCAACGTATTTAAGGAATCCATTTTCATACACTTTCTAACGCCGTGCTCATGCTTCTAAATTAACGTACTCTTCTTGGCAGTTGTCCTTGTTTTCCATAAATATAACATACCGACCGATCTGTATGTACCTTCATATGTGTTCCCTGCTGGCTCGATGCATGCTGGTATTGCATGTTTGTTTTAATTTAGTTCTTTGCCTAATAACATGTTCTTATTGTGCAAAGGGTATATATTTGTCCCCATGAACTCTGCTATTTAGGGTTGAAACAGTGGGGTGGGAGCTATCTTTGGGAGAGCTTTTGTTCTGTCTTGTTTTGTTTTGTCCTGTCTGTGTGTATGGTTGTACTGTTGTATCGCTTTGTGAACTGTATTGTACAATGTATCTGTGGTGAGGACCCCCTCTAAAATGAGATGCGACATCTCAAGGGGCTTATCCTTTCAATAAAGATATATATATATATAATAAGTCATATACTCGTGCTCATGACCACTGATACATAGATAGATACGCACTGCTACATAGATGGATACGCACGGACATTGCTGGTTGTAGGAGTGGTTGCGCCACTCAAAAATAATGAAAAAGCCTGAAAAATCCTTTAGTTTTTTTATTATGAAGGATCCAAATTATATCAGTGTTTTCTGGGGATTCTTTCAAAACAGTCAACAAGTTGGAACATTTTTTAATTCCGAGTTTATAAGCCTTTTTCAGAATGAAAAATGATTGTATTTTCTTAATACAGAATGAGATATCGGTAATATCGGTTATCGGCCATAACAGCAATTAATTATATCAGATATCGATATCGGCCAAAATGTCTCATCGGTACATCCCTACCGATTATATTAGAGTGGAAAACCATCCAACAAGGAGTATTTGATCCAAAATACAGAAAGAAGAGAAAATAAAAAATTGTAATGCATGTGATGGTAATTTAAAACAAGCTCCATTACCTGCTCGGGCAGCAGGCAATTTTATATTTGAACCTATTCCAGATCGACTTGACACCTGTTACCATACAGACAATCAGGAGGTCATCATGTTGGACTCGGAAAGAGCAAACAAAATTACTTTTACTTTTACTAAATTAATTGGTCAAAGGGACAAGAAATTGAGGAAGAGGGATTATTTTTTTCCATTGGTGTAAGTTTTATTTTAAATGTTTGTTTATGGGTTTAATTTGGCTTTATTTGTTATATTTCATAGAGGGAGGGACAGTGAGTTGACAAGAGTCAGAGATAGTTGCACGCTCTGCTCGCGCCATTTCCACTTATAATTGCATTCACTTAATATTATGATGATATTCACAGCTCCAACCACCATCCTTCATCCTCCACCAGATGGAACAGTCTCTACTACTACAGTCACAGCAAGACCAGAGGAAACCTCCTCTACAGACACAGGTAAGAACAACATGTCTGTCAGTCTGTTGGGCTTTTTGTTTGGCTGTCTTTGTGTCTGGTTGGCTGCTATAGTCTGCCTGCCTTTTTGTCTGCCTACATAGTGAGCTATATTAACTAGGCTAGTTTGTCTTTCTACCCGCTTTCTACCTGTGGGTGGGTGACGTGACATGGTGTCCCTGGCTGTCCTTAGTGTCACTCATGTATAAATAAGAAATATATTTGTCAAAAACCTTCTGAATATTGTGCAGGACATTATGGTCCATGTGAACATACTCAAGATTAAAACATTTCATAACTCATTTCTTCAGAATTGTCAACCAAACACAGCAAAACTCATATGGTGCGACTGTCCTGGCCTTGTTTCTCAAAGTAGGAACTTAAATAAAACTAAGGAAAAAAATGCTAAAATTATTTTAAAAATTCCATAAATATAATATAGATGTCTATTTATGAGCCTAATCTTTTCAAAGTCCAAGCATAATGTTTTCAGTCATTTCTGATCAAAAATATTTTGTCCCCCAAACCAAAATCATATTGTGTGACACCATTTTGGGAAATTTCACCAGGCAATTGTTTACACACCCATTGGGATAGAGAGGTACTTCTTCAGTAAGGCTGTTCAGCACTTGCATTACAATAGCATGACAGGTGTCTGTGGTGAATTATCATTTTAACATTTTCATAAAATACGATCTTGTTGGAACGCTGACAAATGCGACTCTTCCAAGTGTCTGTGGGTGTGACACCTTTTTCATTAAAAAAGCTTAAGGTATTAGATTTTTTGGTCATAATTACATGTAAATCTATGTTGCTTTGTTATAGCTAGCATGTTGTTAGCATGCTAATGTGTAGCTAGTAGCCTCAAGGTTATGTTAAGTGCAGAAAACGTAATATGGTGTGACACTTTATCATAATGGTGTGACTGTTTTCCTGTCACGCCATATGACTTTTTTGTCACAACATATGATACAAACTGTAATTTCCTACAGATATAGCAATAAATAACAAAGTCCCATGTTTCTTTTGTCCATTTAAACATTTGTTTTAAACATTTTCACCTAAAATCTGCAACTATCCACAATACATTGTGTTTAATTTCGTTTTATTCAGTCATTGCCATGTTATTCAATGTTAAAGCAATTTTCCTGTTGCTGTTTTTCCTGAGTAATTGTTTAATCAATCTGTAAAGTTCAGTACTCACTAATAAGTAGGTTAAAACACAGTTTGCTTTGAAAAATGAAGATATGATCATACGGTGTGACACTAAATAATTTGGTGTGACGTTCCAAATAGTGAAAAAATCATACCTTTATTAATGATGAAACCATTAATGTTTATGGATTACATAGCAAATAGTCTAAGGAAGAGTCACAAATATTTGTGTAATTTTAGAGAAAGTTTTGTCACAATAAATGCAAAATATATTGAAAGACCGATAACATGGGCCTCACATTGAGTGTTGATTACGAAAATAATATACAGATTTAATATATTTTCACAAAACTATAGTGGATCACAGGTTAGTTATGATAAAGGACTTTGATAAAGTGAGCAACTTAAGAAAGTTGTACTCCATTTTCATTTTATAAACAATTATTGTCATGTCACACCATATGACGATTTTAGGCACAAGTACAACAAAATGCTGAATAAATTCTGATTCCAATAAAATATCTAAAAACAAAATATGTTTCCATAAAGATGAGAGTGAGTAGAACAAAAGTAAATCATTTTTATTCCTGTTATTTAAAGGTTTTAAAAAAACACTTTTTTTGGGGTGTCACGTCACTGACCCCTATACCTATTAGTTAGTTGTGTATATAGCTAGACATATATATTCTGTATACACCTGTCTGTCTGTCTATCTAGAGTAGTGGGTTTATTATCTACCTGTCTAGTAGTCTGTCTGTCTCTCATTCAGTAATACATGATAACTTCCTCTAAACTATCATAACTGTTGCAATGTGATGATGTAATCCCAGCCCAAGGAACCATCGTCTATTTTACTGTGGGACTGGTTGTCAAACTTGTCATGGTCACCATGCTGACATTGGCTATCGTGATCTACTTCAGGAAACAATGCCAAACCACCTGGTAACGCACAAATACACACAAACTTGTGCATGCGTGCACAGACTCACTCACTCTGCACATGTACACAAAAGGCAGGTTGCAGAGATATAGAGGCAGAAATAACTATAACTAGGGCTGCGATATTAGTAATTGAATATGCAAGTGTTGTTATTATAATAAAATGTACGTATATAGGCCTTGGCAATATTATTGCAAAGAACAATACCTACAGATGCATATAGATAACCAACATTCACTTTGCTTGAAATCACTCTAATTGGCAAGATAGGAGTCCTAGCTCTGAAAAATAACCTTTATTATGCCAGGGATTATCCAAGTAAGCAAAACAAGTGATCAGCTAATTATTTCTAAACTGTACAGGATGTACTTTGGCTGAATTATAACGCTAAATCTGTGTTTTGCAGAACCTTCCAAATTTTCCATAGAGGCAGTTTATGCCAATGTCAGAAAGGTGAGTTTGAGGTGTCTGAACAATTGTGTACAAAGCAAAATGTAAATGTATCCCTACTATAAATTAACCCATATACAGTGTGTGAGGGTGTGTGTGTGTGTGTGTGTGCGTGCGTGCGTGCGTGGAAATTAACTTACAAAATACTAGTTGAGACTGAAACACATCACTGTTCTTTGCTCATAGCCAGAAGACGGCCCAGCCAATGACATACTCTGAAGTTCAGTTTCACAAAAAGACAAATCCAAACCCTCCACCTGCACAATCCACTGACTCTACTGTGTACTTTGCTGTCAAGTTAGATTAAGATGAGTTATAAACTTATAACAGCATGGATATCTCAGACCTAAAACTAGAAAGGGGCGAGCAGCAGAGTGCAGATCTCTGCCGGGAAGCCTATTACAGGGTGTAATTTTGTTTTCCACTGCATAGTATCTACAGTAGCTCTTTTTCCAGGTATCTCAAGTACCTGGAAAAAGTCATGGTAGGACTGCACTGATTAGAATATGTACCATGAATGAATGAATGAACGCATTATTTTTTCCGAATCCGTGTCTCGTCGTAAAGACCCATCCCTTAGGGGATTATAAGACACCAAAAACAAACAATATCACATTCACTTCCCCCACAGAAACTGCACAAAAGAAAATATTTGGTTAAAACAAAAATCAAAACAAAAATAAATGTACATCACATATGTTTTCTTTGTCAGTTTGTCCCATGCTTTTTCTAAATATTCTGCAAGTGCAAATATCTTATGTTCAAAAATCCATCCAAGTCGCTCTGTGTCGTTTAACCACATCAGATCTGTTTTAACACCTGTTAAATAGCTTTTGATGTAGCGATCATGGTACAATGGTACTATGTGTATATGTTTTGATAATGTGTAATTAGATGAGGATTAAACAGACAAATCAACATGAGTGTTTGTGTCTCTACTCTGTTTCCTAAAGCAAATAGAGAAAGAAACAAAGATTACATTTTTGTGACACCATGATTTGATTTTGGTTCAGTTTTAGTTGTACTACTTTTATTGCTTGTTTATTTCTTATCGTTATTTAGCATATAGATGATAGTGATTGTAAAGTTGATGAAATGAATGCTTTTGATAAAATATGTGTCTTTGTTGGACCCCACAAACATTAGCCTTTGACATGGAAAAACCTAATGGGGATCTTAATAAGCAATAAGAGTAAGTCAAGGACATGCGCTTTACTCCCGGACTGAATGATGGAAGCATTTGGACAAAATTGAGAAATAGAGAGTATGTGTGTGTGTGTGTGTGTGTGTGTGTGTGTGTGTGTGTGTGTGTGTGTGTGTGTGTGTGTGTGTGTGTGTGTGTGTGTGTGTGTGCAAGTGCGTGCATGCGCATACAGTATGCACAGACAATTTATGTATTTACAGTATCAGTCAGTGTCAAACTGAAACTTCTAAAGAGGGTTTGGTGAAATAGTTCCACAGAACTTACTTCTAAATAAGCAGCACAAGCATCTACTTCCTGCAGCTTGTCTTTGATTACATAACATCACTGTTATAATAACAGCGACAAGTGATGGTTTAAGGAAGTCTGAGAGGAGAGGGTTCTTACAGCGACTAGGTGATTGTACATGGACAATTGACATGTGTAGATAAAAGGAAATGCACAGGACTCTTGAAGATGTGACCAGTTAACTACTAGTAAGATTAATTTGCTAGTTAAGAGTGAGGAGTGGAGAAAGGAGGAAAAGGAGAGATGAGACAACCTCAAGAATGCACCACTCTAAAGAAGGAGCAACGCTGAACCAAATCTAACAAGTTCCTTTTTACCATTCATGAACACTGAATCCAGTCTGGAAGGAGGCAATCTGAACGGGGCAGGCTCAGACTTTGAAATCATAGTTAATGGCAGGACGTTGTGATTAGACTGAATGTCCTGTAACCAAAAGTTCACAGGTTTGATTTATTCTGCCCTAGCCAACATGCCCTCCTTACCTATCCTTGAGCAAGGCACTAACCTGCCCTACCTTTCCTAACAGACAGTGCTTCATACAGAATGATGTGAAGGAACTACTTTCTAATGACTGTGTGGAGGTTCTTCTGAAGAGTGTCCAGAGAATAGAAAAGGGTTGAAAGATCTCAGTGAAATAATGTAACACCTGAATCTCCTCCTTGGTGCTTGTTTGTTTTCATCTTCTTTTAATCTACTGTAACAACAACAAATGAGGCATGGACAGAAAGATGAAACTGCAGGAGAGGAGAGGAACAGTGTTGTGAATATAGCCTCTATAGGTTTACAGAGAAGACTTGAATTGTTATCTTGGTATTCATATAAAACATCTGGAAAGACAGTGTTGAATGATGTCCTAAATCTCATGCAGTAAATGGAATAGTGTATGTTCATAATATGAATTTTCAATATTTTATATTACCAATATGCATTGGCTATACACTATACAGTTATGAAGTTATTGTGAAGCAAGAATGTTGCCCTGAGTTGAGTTAATGCATGAAATAAATGAGAATTACTAAGAATTATTGAACTTTAGACAAATTAATTCATAAGAGTGAAAATTGTATTGTATAGACAGATTTTTCCACAGGAGTGTGTGCAGGCACAGAGTAACACTGAGTAATGCTACTAACCTGAAAGATAATAAAATGGGAAATTGTTCAAAAAATAGGAATTAAAAATATTCCAAAAAGGTAGCACATGCTAAAATTAAACAAACGGCAGACAAAGTACTCACATTTCCATTTCTTTATTGGTACACACCAAAAAGGAACGCTTACGCGTTTCGGCTATGCAGCCTTCATCAGAGAAGGAAATATAGTTGTTTGTGTTCTCTCAGAGTTCAGTTAACACTGATATTTTACAGCACAGCTTAAGGCCAAGCCGTCTAGAACAGGGTTCTTATATGTACAGTACTGTATACTGTATGTATCTAGTCTGTAGAGTAGACCAATGACAGCCCACACAAAACAACCACTTCTGCATGGCAGTAAACACATGCAGCATGCCATGAACTAGTAAAGAGCCATCCATCTAGTTTTACATTTCTTGGAGTGAACATCTCAGAAGACCTGAGCTGGAGCCTTAACACCTCATGTCTGGTCAAGAAGGCCCAGAAACGGCTCTTCTTCCTGAGGAAGCTGAAACTCCCGCAGAACCTGCTCATCAACTTCTATCGCTCTACCATTGAGCGTATCCTGACCTACGCCTGCACAGCCTGGTACTCCAGCTGCACCGACGTAGAGAGGAAGGACTTACAGCGAGTGGTCAAGACAGCGCAGTGGATCATTGGCTCTCCATTACCACACCTGAGTGACATTTACTCAAGCCGTCTCCACAAGCGAGCCCTAAAGATATCCAAGGACCCCTCACACCCCGGACATCACCTGTTCGAGACCCTTCCATCCGGAAGGCTGAAGGTCATTAAGGCCAGAACGAACCGGCTGTCCAACAGCTTTTTTCCAAAGGCTGTGAAAACACTGCTCAGTTCACATATACGCACGCACACACGTGCACACACACGTGCACAGTGAAAACACTGCTTGGTTCGCATACACGCACACACACTCGCATATGACTGTCCTATCTGGCAAGTGCAATATAGACTATGGGCAAACGCAATATGATATAGTATGCAATAGCATATGGGCAAGTGCAATAGTATATAGTATATAATATATTCCCCCATGGTCCCCTCCTACTGTTGATGAATTTGCACATGAATTTTATGATTGTGTGGTCCCCTTATTTTATCTTATAATTTTAACAGTGCATTAGAATATTTAATATTTATTAATGGCTTGAGATGACTTTACTGGACTGGACTATGACGGACTAACAGTTTTATGCCATGAAGTTTTAGCCCCTTCAGTGTTTTTTTCGTTGTCTTTGCGTCCTCTCTTGATACTGTTATATGTTGTGCTGCACTAAACAGAATTTCGTTGTATGTCTCATACAGTGACAATAAAGATCTTATCTTATCTTATCTTATCTATATGAACAAAAATGATCTAAGTTTGATTACAATTATTCCAAGATAACAAGATAGGGACTTTAGTGAAAATCGTGAAAAGACACAGTTTGTGTGTGAGAGAGAGGAAGAGGAAGAGGAAGTTTGTGTGTGATAGAGAGATACGGGTAGATAAATGTATCTCGAAGGGAAAAAAAGACAGTTTAAGGAACTTCAAATACTTTATATATACGGTAGACACATTTATGTCACAAAAATATTTTAGGAACAGTGATGAAAATGAATATCAGACATGTTCTGCCCTGCTGCTTCATCCTTGGTAAGTGTATTATAATCTGTCCATATGTGTAAACATATTTATGCCTCTGACTCATTTGTTAGTCTCTGTCTACAGTACATTATGACTTTCTCTCTATATTTGTCTGTCTTTCTGTCTGTCTCTGTTTTTCTGCCGTGGCTCTGTACGACAAGACTAGCCATCTATAAGAGGGGTCTGTGCGTGTCCCAGTGTGTGTGTGTGTGTGTGTGTGTGTGTGTGTGTGTGTGTGTGTGTGTGTGTGTGTGTGTGTGTGTGCGCGTGTCCAGAATTAATGTTGAAAATGGCTTTTATACTGTAGTATGTTTTAGAATTAAAAATAGTCTATTCAAACAAATATTTAACTTAATTCTGTCTAGAGTCTAGACACTAGGGTCGGTCTATACTAGAGGGTCTAGACTGAATAGGACCTACTTTCTACCACTTGATCATCAACTGTTCATGTTTGTTCCACAGCTCTGTGTGGAGTCACTCTACAACAACGTGTCTTTGAAGAAACTGAAGGAGAAGACATTACAATTACATGCAGGTTCTCAAGAGCTGGTGTTCTGTTCAAGTCCTTCTGCAGAGGAACATGCACTACATATCTAATTGGAACAGCTGACTCCTATGCTGAGAATGGTAGATACAGTATTATAAATGAACAAGGTTGGTGGTTTAGTGATGGCGTGTTCCATGTAACCATCAGACAGCTAAGAATGTCTGACACAGGGACATACTGGTGTCGTGTGGACAGAATAATCGGATATTCAGTGAAGGAGTTTCGGATCAGCGTCCTAGATGGTGAGTATAAACGTAGATTATACAGGTCGTTTCGAGGAAGCAATCTGATTGGTTGAAACAGCCTTCTAGCCGTAGTTCAAACGAGCACCACTCCACACCTAATCAAAACAAATAATTCAGCTGCTCTGCTTTCCCAGAGCGCAGCAAACACGCTGGCTAGGCTAACTAGTTTTTTGGGACATTTGTGGTCGTAGTGACTACATCTGTCATTAAAGAAATATGTTTTCAGCGATTTTCTTAGTTTTAAGGTTAACTGTTGTTACGTCTCGTTCCTGACCGCATCACTGTCGTGGCAATAATGACGTTAAACCACACCCTCTCGTGTAATATTGCTTAAATATAATTGAATGCTCAGATAAAGGTTGTCAGGTGCACAACCATCATGTTGGAGGAGAGAAAGCAAAAATAAATAAAGTAAATATATATACTATATATATAATATAGAAATTAACAAGGTGGCCCGGGCAGCTGGCGTAGCCGTCTGGGCACCTTGGCTGGTAATCCAGTCAGGCAGTGTGCCGCAGGTTCGACTCCCGATCCCGACGGCCTTCACTGCGTGTCAGGATTTGTAATGCATGTGATGGTAATTTAAAACAAGCTCTATTACCTGCTCCGGCAGCAGGTCATTTCCTATTTGAACCTATTCCAGATCGACTTGACACCTGTTACCACACAGACAATCAGGAGGTCATCATGTTGGACTCGGAAAGAGCAAACAAAATAACTTGTCTTTTACTAAATGAATTGGTCAAAGGGACAAGAAATTGAGTCTCAGAAGGAAGAGGGAATTATTTTTTCCATTGGTGTAAATTTTGTTTATGGGTTTCATCTTTATTTGTTATATTTTATAGAGGGAGGGACAGTAAGTTGACAAGATTCAGAGATAGCTGCACGCTCTGCTCGTGCCAACTTGTGTGCGAGGTGCAAGTTGGCAGCTCGACAGAGTGCATTTCTACTTATAATTGCATATACTTAATATTATGATGATATTCACAGCTCCAACCACCATCCTTCATCCTCCACCAGATGGAACAGTCTCTACTACTACAGTCACAGCAAGACCAGAGGAAAACTCCTCTACAGACACAGGTAAGAACAACATGTCCGTCCGTCTGTTGGGCTATCTTTGTGTCTGGTTGGCTGCTATAGTCTGCCTGCCTATTTGTCTACATAGTGAGCTATATTAATATTAACTAGGCTAGTTATTCTTTCTACCTGTCTAGTTGGCTGATAGCTTGTCTGTCTACCTATTAGTTAGTTGTGTATCTATCTAGATTGGGTTGTTTATCTGCTAATGTACAGTACCTGTCTAGTAAGTAGTCTGCCTGTGTCTCATTCAGTAGATACATGATAACTTACTCTAAACTATCATAACTGTTGCAATGTGATGATGTAATCCCAGCCCAAGGAACCATCGTCTATGTTACTGTGGGACTGGTTGTCATGGTCACCATTCTGACATTGGCCATCGTGTTCTACTTCAGGACACAAACCACCAAACCACCTGGTAACACACAAATACACACATACTTGTGAATGCGTGCACAGACTCACTCACTCTGCACATGTACACAAAAGGCAGGTTGCAGAGATATAGAGGCAGAAATAACTATAACTATGGCTGCGATATTAGTAATTTCATATGCCACTGTTATTATAATAAAATATATATAGGCCTTGGCAATATTATTGCGAAGAACAATACCTACAGATGCCTACAGATAACCAACATCCACTTTGCTTCAAATCACTCTAATTGGCAAGATAGGAGTCCTAGCTCTGAAAAAGAACCTTTATTATGCCAGGGTTGATCTAAGTAAGCAAAACAAGTGATCAGCTAATTATTTCTAAAGGTTCTACTGTGAATCAATGAAAGTAAAGAACTCATACTCTGTACAGGATGTACTTTGGCTGAATTATAACGCTAAATCTGTGTTTTGCAGAACCTTCCAACTCTTCCATAGAGGCAGTTTATGCCAATGTCAGAAAGGTGAGTTTGAGGTGTCTGAACAATTGTGTACAAAGCAAAATCCTGAGTGTAAATGTATCCCTACTATAAATTAACCCATATACGGTGTGTGTGTGTGTGTGTGTGTGTGTGTGTGTGTGTGTGTGTGTGTGTGTGTGTGTGTGCGTGCACGCCTGTGTGTTGGAAATTAACTTACAAAATATCCTATGGCAACTACTAGTTAAGACTGAAACGCAACACTGTTCTTTGCTCCTAGCCAGAAGATGGCCCGGCCAACATGACTTACTCTGAAGTCCAGTTCCACAAAAAGACAAATGCCCATCCAAACCCTCCACCTGCCCAATCCACTGACTCTACTGTGTTCGCTCCAGTTTATGCCATTGTCAGAAAGGTGAGTTTGAGGTGTCTGAACAAACCAAAATCCTGGCAGCAGGTAAAAGAAATCCTGAGTGTAAATTTATCCTACTATACTACTATAAATTAACCCTTATACAGTGCGTGTGTGTGTGCGTGCACGCCTGTGTGTTGGAAATTAACTTACAAAATATCCTATGGAAACTACTAACGACTGAAACACATCACTGTTCTTTGCTCCTAGCCAGAAGATGGCCCGGCCAACATGACTTACTCTGAAGTTCAGTTCCACAAAAAGACAAATCCAAACCCTCCACCTGCCGAATCCACTGACTCTACTGTGTACTCTGCTGTCAAGTTAGATTAAGATGAGTTATAAACTTATAACAGCATGGATATCTCAGACCTAAAACTAGAAAGGGGCGCAGCAGAGTGCAGATCTCTGCCAGGAAGCCTATTACAGGGTGTAATTTTGTTTTCCACTGCATAGTATCTACAGTAGCTCTTTTTCCAGGTATCTCAAGTACCTGGAAAAAGTCATGGTAGGACTGCACTGATTAGAATATGTACTATGAATGAATGAATGAACGCATTATTATTTCCGTGTCTCGTCGTAAAGACCCATCCCTTGCGGGATTATAAGACACCAAAAACAAACATCACATTCACTTCCCCCACAGAAACTGCACAAAAGAAAATATTTGGTTAAAACAAAAATCTAAACAAAAATAAATGTACATCACATTATGTTTTCTTTGTCAGTTTGTCCCATGCTTTTTCTAAATATTCTGGTCGCTCTGTGTCGCTCAGATCTGTTTTAACACCTGTTAAATAACTTTTGATGTAGCTCATGGTACAATGGTACTACAGTATGTGTATGTGTTTTGATAATGTGTAATTAGATGAGGATTAAACAGACAAACCAACATGAGTGTTTGTGTCTCTACTCTGTTTCCTAAAGAAAATAGAGAAAGAAACAAAGATTACATTTTTGTGACACCCTGATTTGATTTATAGAGGAATATTAAGTAAGTATTAAGTTTTCTTTTACTTGGCTGCTACTCTACAGTATGTTAGTTTAAAGTCCTCTAAACAAACATTAAAAGAGTCCATAGACTTGGCTGCCATGATATGACGTAATTAAGAAAGGCAGACTCCAACGTCTGGTGGTTCCCCGGATGTGAACCATATGGTTCTCAGTTCGATCACGGGCTCCCCCAGAGTTAGTTTCTAAGTGTTCTTGAGCAAGACCCTGAACCCCTAATTGCTTCATACACCGCCATCTGTGTATAAATGTGCTTGTGAACGGGTAAATGTAATGCACAATCTATGTAGAGCTCCTTGGATAAAGGCGCTATAAATGCACCATTTACCATTTAACAGCCAAACAGTACATCAAGTGATGTGAAGTACTGTACCATGTTTACAAGTTCTGACTGAAGCCTAATTATCTCCATGCAGGCTGGGAGGCGAGATTATGCTTTCACCTCTGTCTGTGTGTGTAGTCTCGTGTATAGCCAGATACTATTATTCCACAATCTTCGAATGCTATAGAGTCTGGAATTACACCATTTCTGTTCACAAAAATATAGTTCAGATTATCTGGTAGCACCGTCCTAGACCAAGTACAATAGGAAGGAACAATACACAAACAAGCCTGTACTAATCCCCAGAGGTATGTTTCATGTGCTGTACATGATTTGGGTTTAGTTTTAGTTGTACTACTTTTATTGCTTGTTTATTTCTTATCGTTATTTACCATATAGATGATAGTGATTGTAAAGTTGATGAAATTAATGTTTTTTGTTGGACCCCACAAAGATTAGCCTTTGACATGGAAAAACCTAATGGGGATCTTAATAAGCAATAACAGTAAGGACATCCGCTTTACTCCCGGACTGAATGAGGGAAGCATTTGGAAAAAAACTGCGTGAGTGTGTGCGCGCGTGCATGCGCATGTGCATGTATTTACAGTCAGTGTCAAACTGAAACTTCTAAAGAGGGTCTATTGAAATATCAAAATACCAAAGAACGATTGCACATGAAATGATTGGCGAAATAGTTCCACAGAACTTACTTCTAAATAAGCAGCACAAGCATCTACTTCCTGCAGCTTGTCTTTGATTACATAACATCACTGTTATAATAAAGGCGACAAGTGATGGTGTTAGGATATTGTGCTCTGGGGCAGCAGAGGGTTTCACATATACATACATCAGTCATATCATTCCACCTCATGCACACATGGTTTGTTTATTTGGTTTATTGTGTTGGCACCGCCTCTACCTCACAAAATTGGAGGCCGGCCACGGCAAGTACGACGTCATAAAATAGACGTCATCAAAACGGGACGAGAGACGGAGGAAATGTTTGGATAGCATGGTGTTTAGGGAGTGAAGCAATTGTTAGGGGATCTCGACTCAGTAGTACCGTCCCATACACACGGAGGCCACCGCTCAACTGCACTGGACCTTAGAGTATATATGAATAGAGACGGCACCCGGAGGAAACCCTGAGGCGAAATGGACATAGTGGCCAAATTTTGTATTGCAGCTCGAGCCAGTGCTGGTCCGTTGACTATCATTGCGCACGTTCATGTTATTGGGGCCATGACACGTGAACGAATGTTTCATACGTGAACGCGCACAAACGGCACAATGATAGTCAACGGCAGCGCGTTCATGTGTTTGGGGCCAATCCATCCCAGAATGCACTCTGTTCCTACACGGAAGGAGGAGTGAAATCGCCTCATGCGCTTTTGAGCAACTTAATGCAAGTGGATGGGAGGAGAACTCGGGTGTCTTCTCTATTCATATATACTCTAAGCACTGGACCAGAAGATAAGCAAGTAGCAACGGATGGATAGCGCTGTCCTACGTTAGCTTATAGTTCCCAGGTGCGTTGAGAGTAGTAGTGGAGCTTCGCGTATGGAGGACGGTTACTGACGGTCCCTTGTTGCCATCCTGTGTCGGCGTCGTGCAATACATAAGAAGAGAAAATACCCTACAGGGGAGAAAAACAGAAGAAAACAAACGAAAGCTATAAAAATAATACCTACGCGGGTTGTTATCCCCGCACCTGAACGACTACTGATCCAGCACCTCGCTTCGGCTGTGGGCCAACGACAGAGCTGGCCGTAGCCAGCAGGTGAGTGGTTTTGATTGATTGATTGAAATATTTATTAACAGTTTGTAGAATTACAGTACATTTCAAGCACAAACTCAATACAAAGACTGATAACTGTGAGTGGACGACCCAATTAAGCATTACACTTGTTTACAACAGGGTCCACATTGTTCAATTCATCAAAACATTTAGAGACATACAAATAGACACTTCTATGTAGCTAAAGAACAGAACAGGAATTCATCATATAGGAAGCAAAAAGGGAAAAGATACATATACAGTGAGGGGAAATGGGGGGGGCGGTGGGGGGATTCAGATTTTACAGAGGCCAGTTTCGAATTGCAGCCATCCGTAGGTGCCCTTTGAGAGCGGTTTTGAAGGAGTCAAGGGATTCACATGTCTTAATGACTGTTGGTAGGGCGTTCCACATTTTGGTGGCATAGGAGCGAAAATAATTTAGACCCTTGTTTGTGCCGAATCTGGGTTGTACATGGTTAGTTGCACTCCCTCTGGTGTTGTGGGTGTGGACTTCGTTTACATTAAGGAAGTATTTAGACAGGTACATGGGTATCTTGGTGGTGTATCGAATCTTGTGGACCAGACCCATTGCAAGATGCTGTACTCTGTCGTCGACCCTAAGCCATCCCAGCCTGTCAAAGTGGGCAGGGGTGAGGTGGGTTCGGGGGGTGAGGCCAAGTAGGAGCCTGACCAGTTTGTTTTGGGAGGTCTGGAGCCTTGTTGGGCCTTTGAGGTGCTGTGGTACCAAGAGGTGGATGCATAGTCAAAGAAACCTTGTACGAGGGCTCCTGTTAAGGTCTTCAAGGTGTTTTTGTTGACCAGTGAGGAGATCCTGTAAAGGAATCTTGTTCTTTGATTGACTTTTTTGATTACGTTGGTGGCCATTTTATCACTGGAAAGATTGGCCGGGGGACCGGGGGTTGTTGTTGATACGGGGGGCGGTGCCGTTTTTGATTTAGTTTGACACATGCATACAACATCACGACACGTCCACGTCTTTTAGGTCAGGGTAGCTCCTATATTGTTGTTAATTAGCGAGCCACGGGAGCAACCCGTGACAATGGCTTAAGGAAGTCTGAGAGGAGAGGGTTCTTACAGCGACTAGGTGATTGTACATGGACTAGTAAGTTAATTTGCTAGTTAAGAGTGAGGAGTGGAGAAAGGAGGAAAAGGAGAGTTGAGACAACCTCAAGAATGCACCACTCTAAAGAAGGAGCAACGCTGAACCAAATCTAACAAGTTCCTTTTTACCATTCATGACCATTCATGGAAGGAGGCAATCTGAACGGTGCAGGCTCAGACTTTGAACTCAATAGTTGACGGCAGGCCGTTGTGATTAGACTGAATGTCCTGTAACCAAAAGTTCACAGGTTTGATTTATTCGGCCCTAGCTAACATGCCCTCCTTACCGGTCCTTGAGCAAGGCACTAACCTGCCCTATACCTTTCCTAACAGACAGTGCTTCATACAGAATGATGTGAAGGAACTACTTCCTAATGACTCTGTGTGGAGGTTCTTCTGAAGAGTGTCCAGAGAATAGCAAAGGGTTGAAAGATCTCAGTGAAATAATGTAACACTGAATCTCCTCCTTGGTGCTTCTTTGTTTTCATCTACACACCTGAAAGATAATACAACTAGAAAAAGTGCCCTACTGGGCACAGGTCTCCACCAGGATGAGCAGATGTGAAGAATTCCAGGCAAAGGTTTTTCCTTGGCCTCTAGGGAGTTGGCATACAAAGTTATCCACAGATCCGTGCAGTTAGAGGTAAAAACACTTTTCGGCCAGTTATAGCGCCACCTTGAGGCTGAGTTGAAATTGTTCATGTGGCATTTCGTCCTCTGCCTAGTGGGAATGTGGGTGCACAATTTCACGAAAATCACGCGATGTGTTCATGATTTGCAGCATTTTGTTTGAAACTGAGCACTCCTGTGAACTTTGGAAGCCAATCTTAACCAATCAGGATGGAGTCTGAGAAATCTGAAAGACTGGTTTCGTTGAATGGCTCTAGAGAGACTGTGTACCAATTTGCGTGATGTTTGGACAAAATCTGTAGGTGTACTGTGCAAAAACTTGTTTTGCACAAAGCGGCCTCCTGGTGGCGCTATAACAGGCCGTTGTGGAAATCTGAAAGACTGGTTTCGTTGAATGGCTCTAGAGAGACTGTGTACCAATTTGCGTGATGTTTGGACAAAATCTGTAGGTGTACTGTGCAAAAACTTGTTTTGCACAAAGCGGCCTCCTGGAGCGGCCTCCTGGTGGCGCTATAACAGGCCGTTCTGGAAATCTGAAAGACCGGTTTCGTTGAATGGCTCTACAGAGACTGTGTACGAATTTGCGTGATGTTTGGACAAAATCTGTAGGTGTACTGTGCAAAAACTTGTTTTGCACAAAGCGGCCTCCTGGTGGCGCTATAACAGGCCGTTCTGGAAAGTTTGGGGCAGAGGTTCATCGTTGGCATCCAGGGAGTGTGTGTGCAAAATTTGGCATCGACCGGGTTAACGGTGGCTGAGATTAGCTGGTCACGGACGGACACACGGACACACGGACACACGGACGGACGGACGGAGTGCAAAACATACTCTCCCCATGCCTTCGGCTGGTGGAGACAATGAAATGGGAAATATAGTTGTTTGTGTTCTCTCAGAGTTCAGTTAACACTGATATTTTACAGCACAGCTTAAGGCCAAGCCATCTAGAACAGGGTTCTTATGTATGTACAGTACTGTATACTGTATGTATCTAGTCTGTAGAGTAGACCAATGACAGCCCACATGAAACAGAACCACTTCTGCATGGCAGTAAACAAATGCAGCATGCCATGAACTAGTAAAGAGCCATCTACTGTATGTATGAAAGTGGTTACGTTTACGCTTTGCACAGGCTTGACCATAGAGATAGAAAAAACATTGAGGCGACATGACATTAATAATGTCCCATTTCAAGAATGATAAAATAGGCTGATGTTTTCATAATAATCCTTCAGTAGTAGACAACCGTCTAGAAATATGAACAAAAATGGAAGAGGAAGAGGAAGTTTGTGTGTGATAGAGAGGCTAATATGGTTTCCTCGCTGTGCTTCCTGCGCTGTGACTGGACAGTCCTACACCTAAACCTAACGCTAACCTTAAAGGACCACTTCACCACTTTTCAACCTATCTTCATATAATAGGTCCTCACTTATAATCATGAAGAAATGGCGCAATTTTTTTCTACTCGGTCTGTGTCTCATAGGACAGATGTGGGCAGTTCAGAAACCGTCTTCCAGTGACATCATCGATGGGGAATACAAGCTAATAGAAACTGCAGGCTTTCTAGTCCTGAAAAGTTCCAATGCGAAAATGGAAGCCATCGTTCTCACGATAATGAAAATCTAAACATTATTGTAAAGAAATCTTGTTTAAAAATAAATCTGCCTAATGATGATGTCACTGGAAGACAATTTACAATTACAATTTACAATTTAGGAATTTAGCGACTTACATTAAGCAAGAACAAAAAGCATGGGAATACATCACATAAAAGCATTTATCATGAAACATGCGTAAGCTAAGAAAGTAACAGTGGAATATCTATATAATGAAACTATACATATAAACTATACATATATACTACTACGTATGCTATACATATGTACTATGGTGTGCTATGACTATATACAATGCAATTATAGTGCTGTCTACATAACATGCTATAAGTCTGTATCAAATGCTATCTAAGTCTACAGAAATGCTATCTAAGGGGGTAGGGTAAGTGCTATGGGCCATGATGGAGTCTGAAAAGGTGGGTTTTCAGACTACGGCGGAAGATTTGGAGTGAAGACGTTTTCTAAACTGCCCACAGCCCTCCTATGAGACACAGACTGAGTAGAAAAGAATCGTGCCATTTTTTCATGATTATTAGTGAGGACCTATTATATGAAGATGGGTTGAAAAGTGGTGAAGTGGTCCTTTAACCCTCTAAGACCCAGCGTTGCTTTTTAGCAACAATTTTATTTTATTTTATTACTAAATTATTATAATTTTTTTCTGTTCTTTTTTCACCTAAACGTCATCAGTGATGTTCATTGCAATGCCATTTCAATAGCATTGGTCATGATATTTGCATATAAATACCCCCCACAGAGGCTGAAATTCATACAAATAAAAAATGTCTGGACTCTGTGCAATTTTGAAAAAATTTTAACCTAAGACTTTTGACCTTTACCCTAATAAAAGTAGGTAAAATTATTGTAATATATGTTTTTTTTGTGATCATTAGGTAAAACTACCTAAACCTAACCCTAATCCTAACCTTAACCTCAGTAAAACTATACCTAAACCTAACCCTAACCTTAACCTCAGAAAAACTATACCTAAACCTAACCTCAGTAAACTATACCTAAACCTAACCTCAGTAAAACTAACGCAGTGGCTGGGGGGCGTTTCCAAGAACCCGAATCTGCAGAGGAAACCCTTTTAGCGATAGAGAGAGACGAGTAGATACATTTATCTCCCAGGAAGAAGAGACAGTTTAAGGAACTTCAAATACTTTCTATATACGGTAGACACTTTTACTTCACATAACAAATATTTTAGGCACAGTGATTTAAAATGAATATCAGACATGTTCTGCCCTGCTGCTTCATCCTTGGTAAGTGTATTATAATATTTCTATATGTGTAAACATTTTTATGCCTCCGACTCATTTGTTAGTATATTTGTGTCTTTGTGTCTTTCTGTCTGTCTCTGTTTTTCTGCCGTGGCTCTGTGCGACAAGACTAGCCATCTATAAGAGGGGTTTGTGCGTGTCCCAGTGTGTGTGTGTGTGTGTGTGTGTGTGTGTGTGTGTGTGTGTGTGTGTGTGTGTCCAGAGTTAATGTTGAAAATGGCTTTTATACTGTAGTAAGTTTTATAATAAAAAATAGTCTATTTAAATAAAAATATTATAAATATTTAACTTAATTATGTCTAGAGTCTGGACACTAGGGTCGGCCTATAGACACTAGGGTCTAGACTGAATAGGACCTACTTTCTACCACTTGATCATCAACTGTTCATGTTTGTTCCACAGCTCTGTGTGGAGTCACTCTACAACAACGTGTCTTTGAAGAAACTGAAGGAGAAGACATTACAATTACATGCAGGTTCTCAACAGCTGGTCATCTGTTCAAGTTCTTCTGCAGAGGAACATGCACTACATATCTAATTGGAACAGCTAAGTCCTATGCTGAGAATGATAGATACAGTATTAGAAATGAACAAGGTGGATTCCTTAGTGAGGGCGTGTTCCATGTAACCATCAGACAGCTGAGAATGTCTGACAAAGGGACATACTGGTGTGGTGTGGACAGAATATACGCAAAAGATTCAGCGGAGGAGATTCGGATCAGCGTCCTAGATGGTGAGTATAAACAGGTCGTTTCGAGGAAGCAATCTGATTGGTTGAAACAGCCTTCTAGCCGTGGTTAGTTTTAAGGGTAACTGTTGTATAATTGCAATATTACACGAGAGGGTGTGGTTTAACGTGATTATTGCCACTTCAGTGATGCTTGCGAAACTCGACTACGTCTGGTTCGTGGCAATAATCACGTTAAACGCTTAAATATAATTGAATGCTCAGATAAAGGTTGTCAGGTGCACAACCATCATGTTGGAGGAGAGAAAGCAAAAGGACAGTTAAAAAATAAATATAAAAATAAATCCTGCCTACTGTAACTCTATCCCTCTATAAAAAATAAAATAAAGGCAAAAGCCACAAAAATCCAATCCAATCAGGGATTGTGCGTTTTTGGTGGCGTTGCTCGGCCAATCAGAGTGTAAGTTGGCAGCTTGCTGCGTATGTCGGTGGCCCCTCAACCGATTGGATTGGTGGCGTTGCGCGGCCAATCAGGGATTGGGTGATGACGTAACCAACTATGTATGTTCATCTAGAAACTGTTGTGCATGACGTAACAAATTTGAGTTTCAAATATAAATATAACTTAAAAAGTCCATGGATGCTGATAGTGTCCGTTTCTATTTACCCATTTGCCAAAGAAGCTTCTATACAGTATGTACCCATTTGCCAAAAAATGCTTGCCTTGGGAAAGAGAAAGAGAAACCGAATATTCGGCTGCAGAAAATATTCGGCAGAAAATGGCAAAAAATGCATTTTCGGCCTATTAGGTTTCGGCCCGAATAGGCAGAAAATATATCACCGAATAGTGTATGCAATTAATGCACTCAAAAGAGCTGAATAAATGTTTTATGGACCCATAATAGTGATTATTTTTTAAGTTAAGTTTTGCCATAACCATTTATTTTGCCATCAGGTGACAGCAATGGTAGGAAAAAAGATATATAATATTAATCATATTCGGATATTCGGTATTCGGTTTTCGGCCAACTGTTTCCTATATTCGGTATTCAGTTTCGGCCAAGAATTTCCCTTTCGGTGCATCCCTAGAAAGAGAACATACATAGACAAGACATCCTCGCACGTTGGGTGGTCTAGAATAGAAATAGAATCTATTCTAGACCAGGAATAGGAATAGAATCTATTCTAGACCAGGGGTTTTTAAACTGGTGGAAGAAGGGGCCAAATTCAGCCCACATAATTATTACAGAGACTCATTGACAGGACTTGACACCTGTTACCAGACAGAGAATCAGGAGGTCATCATGTTGTACTCTGAGAGAACAGACAAAACACCTTTTGTTGAAGAGGACTTAGTCAAAGGACAAGGAGTTGAACCCATACCTCTCGAATGGCTGGGTTCTAGTCCAAACGATGATAACAATTTTCAATGTAGACTAAATTGAAGACGTGAAACACGCGAAGAGATGGGTGATCGATTGGGGAAAAGGAGGAGATACGACAGACGTGTTCAACAGGAGGGGCCTACATCGTTATCATCACCTTTATTTATACTCGGAAATACAGTTGAGGGCAAGCCCCCCTTTCAATGTAGCCGAGTTACAATACACAAAATACAGTAAAAAAACAATACATCCAACACAACATTATAAATTACAAAGGAACTTCATGCAGAACAACCAGTCAGTAAAATAAATCAATTGAAGGAGGACATCTGTCTGTACATGTTGCCACAGACCTTACAAGGAGTATTTGATCCAAAATACAGAAAAAAAGAGAAAATAATGGAAAAAACTGATTTGTAATGCATGTGATGGTAATTTAAAAAAAGATCTATTACCTGCTCGGGCAGCAGGCAATTTAATATTTGAACCTATTCCAGATCGACTTGACACCTGTTACCAGACAGACAATCAGGAGGTCATCGTGTTGGACTCGGAAAGAGCAAACAAAATAACTTTTACTTTTACTAAATTAATTGGTCAAAGGGACAAGAAATTGAAGATTGTGGAATAGACTACATTTTTTCCCCCATTGGTGTAAGTTTTATTTTAAATGTTTGGTTATGTTTGGCGAAAGGGCCTTTCTGTGTGGAGTTTGCATGTTCTCCCCGTGTCCCCTAGGGTAGGTACCCTCACAAAAACATGCAGTAATCCTGGTCTCTAAACTGCCTCCCCCTGGCCAGCCGGGGCGCCTGATGGAGGGGAAAGGAACTGGTTGGAATAACGTGTTCCTTCCACGCGCTACGTCCAACCAGGGAAACTCCCCCCTGTCAGGTGTAAAGGAGCAACTTGGACACTCAAGCATGAAGGAAGCATGAGTTCAAGTCCGTTGCTCTCCCCAGGTTGGCGGAGGGTGTGTAGAGCCCAGGATCACATTAGATGATTGACACAGGGGTGAAAAATGGGTTACAAAATTGTGGGATAAAAAATATATTAAAAAAAAAAAAAAAGTTTGGTTATGGGTTTCATCTTTATTTGTTATATTTTATAGAGGGAGGGACAGTAAGTTGACGAGAGTCAGAGATAGCTGCACGCTCTGCTCGTGCCAACTTGTGTGCAAAGCGCAAGTTGGCAGCTCGACAGAGTGCATTTCTACTTATAATTGCATTTACTTAATATGATGATATTCACAGCTCCAACCACCATCCCTCCTCCTCCACCGGTTCCGACTCCAGATGGAACAGTCTCTACTACTACAGTCACAGCAAGACCAGGTAAGAACAACATGTCTGTCCGTCTGTTGGGCTATTTGTTTGGCTGTCTTTGTGTCTGGTTGGCTGCTATAGTCTGCCTGCCTGTTTGTCTGCCTACATAGTGAGCTATATTAACTAGGCTAGTTACATCTTTCTACATGCCTAGTTGGCTGATAGCTTGTCTGTCTACCTATTAGTTAGTTGTGTATACTAGCCCTTACCCGTTGTGAGATATTTGCCCCCCCCCCCCCCCTGTGGCCGTGGGGGGTACTGCTCCCGGGTGCGTTTTTAATTCACTAATACATTCATTAATAATCATTAATGTGTCAAATCGAAAAAAGAGGTTTATTATTAAACTACCTGTCTAGTAGTCCGTCCGTCTCTCATTCAGTAAATACATGATAACTTCCTCTAAACTATCATAATTGTTGCAATGTGATGATGTAATTCCAGCCCAAGGAACCATCGTCTACTATTTTACTGTGGGACTGGTTGTCAAACTTGTCATGGTCACCATGCTGACATTGGCTATTGTGATCTACTTCAGGACACAATGCACCAAACCACCTGGTAACGCACAAACACACACAAACCACCAAACCACCTGGTAACACACAAATACACACAAAACACCTGGTAACGCACAAACACCAAACCACCTGGTAACGCACAAACACACACAAAACACCTGGTAACGCACAAACACCAAACCACCTGGTAACGCACAAATACACACATACTTGTGAATGCGTGCGCAGACTCACTCACTCTGCACATGTACACAAAAGGCAGGTTGCAGAGATATAGAGGCAGAAATAACTATAACTAGGGCTGCGATATTAGTAATTTAATATGCCATTGTTGTTATTATAATAAAATGTACGTATATAGGCCTTGGCAATATTATTGCCAAGAACAATACCTACAGATAACCAACATCCACTTTGCTTGAAATCACTCTAATTGGCAAGATAGGAGTCCTAGCTCTGAAAAAGAACCTTTATTATGCCAGGGATGATCTAAGTAAGCAAAACAAGTGATCAGCTAATTATTTCTAAAGGTTCTACTGTGAATCAATGAAAGTAAAGAACTCATACACTGTACAGGATGTACTTTGGCTGAATTATAACGCTAAATCTGTGTTTTGCAGAACCTTCCAACTCTTCCATAGAGGCAGTTTATGCCAATGTCAGAAAGATGAGTTTGAGGTGTCTGAACAATTGTGTACAAAGCAAAATGTAAATGTATCCCTACTATAAATTAACCCATATACAGTGTGCGTTTGTGTGTGTGCGTGTGTGTGTGTGTGTGTGTGTGTGTGTGTGTGTGTGTGTGTGCCTGTGTGTTGGAAATTAACTTACAAAATACTACTAGTTGAGACTGAAACACATCACTGTTCTTTGCTCCTAGCCAGAAGACGGCCCAGCCAATGACATACTCTGAAGTTCAGTTCCACAAAAAGACAAGTGCCCATCCAAACCCTCCACCTGCACAATCCACTGACTCTACTGTGTACTCTGCTGTCAAGTTAGATTAAGATGAGTTATAAACTTATAACAGCATGGATATCTCAGACCTAAAACTAGAAAGGGGCGAGCAGCAGAGTGCAGATCTCTGCCAGGAAGCCTATTACAGGGTGTAATTTTGTTTTCCACTGCATAGTATCTACAGTAGCTCTTTTTCCAGGTATCTCAAGTATCTGGAAAAAGTCATGGTAGGACTGCACTGATTAGAATATGTACTATGAATGAATGAATGAATGAACGCATTATTATTTCCGAAGTAAGTCAAGGACATGCGCTTTACTCCCGGACTGAATGATGGAAGCATTTGGACAAAATTGAAAAATAGAGAGTATGTGTGTGTGTGTGTGTGTGTGTGTGTGTGTGTGTGTGTGTGTCTGTGTGTGTGTGTGTGTGTGTGTGTGTGTGTGTGTGTGTGTGTGTGTGTGTGCACGTGCATGCATGCGCATACAGTATGCACAGCCAATTTATGTATTTACAGTATCAGTCAGTGTCAAACTGGTTTGGCGAAATAGTTCCACAGAACTTACTTCTAAATAAGCAGCACAAGCATCTACTTCCTGCAGCTTGTCTTTGATTACATAACATCACTGTTATAATAACGGCGACAGTGATGGTTTAAGGAAGTCTGAGAGGAGAGGGTTCTTACAGTGACTAGGTGATTGTACATGGACAATTGACATGATGTGTAGATAAAAGGAAATGCACAGGACTCTTGAAGATGTGACCAGTTAACTACTAGTAACTTAACTAGTATTAATTTGCTAGTTAAGAGTGAGGAGTGGAGAAAGGAGGAAAAGGAGAGATGAGACAACCTCAAGAATGCACCACTCTAAAGAAGGAGCAATGCTGAAGATGGATGCAGGTGTTCCTTTTTACCATTCATGACCACTGAATCCAGTCTGGAAGGAGGCAATCTGAATGGGGCAGGCTCAGACTTTGAACTCAATAGTTGACGGCAGGCCGTTGTGATTAGACTGAATGTCCTGTAACCAAAAGTTCACAGGTTTGATTTCTTCGGCCATAGCTAACATGCCCTCCTTACCGGTCCTTGAGCAAGGCACTAACCTGCCCTACCTTTCCTAACAGACAGTGCTTCATACAGAATGATGTGAAGGAACTACTTTCTAATGACTCTGTGTGGAGGTTCTTCTGAAGAGTGTCCAGAGAATAGAAAAGGGTTGAAAGATCTGTGAAATAATGTAACACTGAATCTCCTCCTTGGTGCTTCTTTGTTTTCATCTACACACCTGAAAGATAATATAATGGGAAATATAGTTGTTTGTGTTCTCTCAGAGTTCAGTTAACACTGATATTTTACAAGCCGTCTAGAACAGGGTTCTTATACAGTACTGTATACTGTATGTATCTAGTCTGTAGAGTAGACCAATGACAGCCCACACAAAACAACCACTTCTGCAGGGCAGGAAACAAATGCAGCATGCCATGAACTAGTAAAGAGCCATCTACTGTATGTATGAAAGTGGTTACGTTTACGCTTTGCACATGCTTGACCATAGAGATAGAAAAAACATTGAGGCGACATGACATTAATAATGTCCCATTTCAAGAATGATAAAATAGGCTAATGTTTTCATAATAATCCTTCAGTAGTAGACAACCGTCTAGAAATATGAACAAAAATGATAGAGGAAGAGGAAGTTTGTGTGTGATAGAGAGGCTAATATGGTTTCCTCTGCAGGTTTGAGTAAATGGTGCGCTGTGACTGGTCAGTCCTACACCTAAACCTAACGCTAACCTTAAACCCCGGGAAAACTACCTAAACCTAACCCTAACCTTAACCTCAGTAAAACTATACCTAAACCTAACCCTAACCTTAACCTCAGTAAAACTATACCTAAACCTAACCTCAGTAAACTATACCTAAACCTCATCATCATCATCATCATTTATTTAACTCACGGCCATGATCACATGGTTTGGAGCACAGATTCATAAAAGTATATAATCGGAAGTATACAATACATTACAGATTACACGATATACATAGACATATCGGAAGGCTTTCCCTATTTATACAGTGGAAGAACATTTTTCAGAAAAGCACCCAATTTATAGATTACTTTTTGTTTTTCAGATTTTAGTAATGCAATTAACATAGAAGGGTGGGTAAAAAAATAAAGTGGCAGGTATTTTTGCCTGAAATTCATAATGCCAGTATTCTTGCATTCCAACAAAACATGATAGTCATCTCCAATTCTGCCATCATTACATAGGTTACAAATCCTCTGACTTCTTTCCAATCCTTTATATCTACCGATGACCTTTGGGATTCTTGTGTTGTTTAGCCTAAGGTTGCAAATAGCCTGTCTATACTTACGGTTTTCACATAGAAGGTATTTTTCTAGTTTGAACTCTTGTTTGTATTCAACATAGATGTCACATGATGTCATACTATTGAGTTCACTTTGCCACTTTAGCAGAAACTGGTCTTTCAACCTTTGTTCGACAGTTCGCTTCAACCAGTCAATGTTATTACATTTCCTAACCTCAGTAAAACTAACGCAGTGGCTGGGGGG
The DNA here is from genome assembly GCF_964188405.1 of Protomyctophum parallelum. NCBI lineage: Eukaryota > Metazoa > Chordata > Actinopteri > Myctophiformes > Myctophidae > Protomyctophum > Protomyctophum parallelum. The sequence continues at coordinate 10,397,914 of NC_139705.1, forward strand.
CGTTTCCAAGAACCCGAATCCGCAGAGGAAACCCTTTTAGCGATAGAGAGAGACGAGTAGATACATTTATCTCCCAGGAAGAAAAGACAGTTTAAGGAACTTCAAATACTTTCTATATACGGTAATAATAATAATAATAATAATAACTTTATTTGTGTAGCACTTTTCAAAAACAAGTTTACAAAGTGCTTAACATACAATACACAAACAGGCAATTAAAATCAACAATGAAAATTTGTCAAATACAAAATACAAAAAAAAAAAAAAAGAGATAAGAAACTGGGACTGTTCATTCAAACTCATTAAAAGCCTTTAAATAATAGTGGGTTTTTAAGAGTTTTTTTAAAGTGGACACTGAAGTGGTCTGTCTGAGTTCCAGAGGTAGTTGGTTCCACAGCAGTGGAGCCCTAGCAGCAAAGGCTCTGCCGCCTTGCGTCACCAGCTTTGTGTTGGGGGGGGTTGAGTAAAACTTTGTCTGCTGATCTGAGGTTACGGGAAGGTATGTGCGGGGACAAGAGGTCGGAAATGTATGTAGGTGATAGTCCATTTAGTGATTTAAAAACAAACAAGTTAATTTTAAAATCAATTCTGTACATGACTGGTAACCAATGCAGTGAGGCGAGAACAGGAGTATGGTCATATCTCCTGGTCTTTGTAAGAACTCTGGCTGCTGTGTTTTGAACTAGTTGAAGGCGATTGATGGATTTTTTTGGGAGTCCAGAAAAAAGAGAATTGCAGTAGACACATTTACTTCACATAACAGATATTTTAGGCACAGTGATTTAAAATGAATATCAGACAAGTTCTGCCCTGCTGCTTCATCCTTGGTAAGTGTATTATAATATTTCCATATGCGTAAAAAAATGTATGCCTCTGACTCATTTGTTAGTATATTTGTGTCTTTTATTTTTCTGTCTGTCTTTCTGTCTGTCTCTGTTTTTCTGCCGTGGCTCTATGCGACAAGACTAGCCATCTATAAGAGGGGTCTGTGCGTGTCCCAGTGTGTGTGTGTGTGTGTGTCCAGAGTTAATGTTGAAAATGGCTTTTATACTGTAGTAAGTTTTATAATAAAAAATAGTCTATTTAAACAAATATTTAACTTAATTATGTCTAGAGTCTAGACACTAGGGTCGGCCTATAGACACTAGGGTCTAGACTGAATAGGACCTACTTTCTACCACTTGATCATCAACTGTTCATGTTTGTTCCACAGCTCTGTGTGGAGTCACTCTACAACAACGTGTCTTTGAAGAAACTGAAGGAGAAGACATTACAATTACATGCAGGTTCTCAACAGCTGGTGATCTGTTCAAGTTCTTCTGCAGAGGAACATGCACTACATATCTCATTAGAACAGCTGACTACTATGCTGAGAATGGTAGATACAGTATTAGAAATGAACAAAGTGGATGGCTTAGTGAGGGAGTGTTCCATGTAACCATCAGACAGCTGAGAATGTCTGACAAAGGGACATACTGGTGTGGTGTGGACAGAATATCCATAAAAGATTCAGCGCAGGAGATTCGGATCAGCGTCCTAGATGGTGAGTATAAACGTAGATTATACAACAGGTCGTTTCGAGGAAGCAATCTGATTGGTTGAAACAGCCTTCTAGCCGTGGTTCAAACGATTTTCTAAGTTTTAAGGGTAACTATTGTATAATTGCAATATTACACGAGAGGGTGTGGTTTAACGTGATTATTGCCACTTCAGTGATGCTTGCGGAACTCGACTAGGTCTCGTTCCTGACCACATCACTGTCGTGGCAATAATCACGTTAACCGCTTAAATATAATTGAATGGTCAGATAAAGGTTGTCAGGTGCACAACCATCATGTTGGAGGAGAGAAAGCAAAAGGACAGTTAAAAAATAAATATAAAATAAATCCTGTCTAAAAAAGGCGAAAGCCACAAAAGTCGAATCCAATCAGGGATTGTGCGTTTTTGGTGGCGTTGCTCGGCCAATCAGAGTGTAAGTTGGCAGCTTGCTGCGTATGTCTGTACATGTTGCCACAGACCTTACAAGGAGTATTTGATCCAAAATACAAAAAACGGATTTGTAATGCATGTGATGGTAATAAAAAAAAAGATCAATTTTTTCCATTTACTTAATATTATGATGATATTCACAGCTCCAACCACCATCCCTCGTCCTCCACCGGTTCCGACTCCAGATGGAACAGTCTCTACTACTACAGTCACAGCTAGACCAGATGGTTCTGTAACTGTAACGGTCTCATCAGCTGCCTCTGAACCCTCTTCACCTTCTGTACAAGAGGAAAACTCCTCTACAGACACAGGTAAGAACAACATGTCCGTCCGTCTGTTGGGCTTTTTGTTTGGCTGTCTTTGTGTCTGGTTGGCTGCTATAGTCTGCCTGCCTGTTTGTCTGCCTACATAGTGAGCTATATTAACTAGGCTAGTTAGTCTTTCTACCTGCCTAGTTGGCTGATAGCTTGTCTGTCTACCTATACCTTTAGTTAGTTGTGTATATAGCTAGACATATATATTCTGTATACACCTGTCTGTCTGTCTATCTAGAGTAGTGGGTTTATTATCTACCTGTCTAGTAGTCTGTCCGTCTCTCATTCAGTAAATACATGATAAGTTCCTCTAAACTATCATAACTGTTGCAATGTGATGATGTAATCGCAGCCCAAGGAACCATCGTCTATTTGCTGTGGGACTGGTTGTCAAACTTGTCATGGTCACCATGCTGACATTGGCTATCGTGATCTACTTCAGGACACAATGCACCAAACCACCTGGTAACGCACAAACACACACAAACCACCAAACCACCTGGTAACACACAAATACACACGCACTTGTGCATTCGTGCGCAGACTCACTCACTCAATCTGCACATGTACACAAAAGGCAGGTTGCAGAGATATGATATGATATAATATGTATAATACTTTATTGTCAGTTCACACTGAAATTTGTCTTGCGACACAGCAGCCATGTATGCAGAACACATATACAAACACAAAGAACAAGACAATTTACATACATAAAGACATGAGCAATATCCACCGCTTAGATTATCCTGTGGCTACTACATCTCCTGATTAAGCCTCAAGGTCGACTGGTGGACAAAGGACCTCTTTAGTCTGACCTTATTGTATGCTGGTACACCATATCTCCTTCCTGAAGGTAGCAACCTATATTCTCCATACATCACATGCTTAGTATTAGAGGTGATATTCCTTGCTAACCTTAGGATGCTGTTATCATACGTGGATGTATAAAGTTTCTGAAGTTGTTGTCCAACAATCTTTGAACAAATGTTCAGTTGTTGCAGCAGTTGTGACTTTAGGGCTGCAGACAAACATCCGTACCAGGTGGTACATATACGTATATAGAGGCAGAAATAACTATAACTAGGGCTGCAATATTAGTAATTTCATATGCCATTGTTATTATAATAAAATGTACGTATACAGGCCTTGGCAATATTATTGCCAAGAACAATACCTACAGATGCCAACATCCACTTTGCTTGAAATCACTCTATTTGGCAAGATAGGAGTCCTAGCTCTGAAAAAGAACCTTTATTATGCCAGGGATGATCTAAGTAAGCAAAACAAGTGATCAGCTAATTATTTCTAAAGGTTCTACTGTGAATCAATGAAAGTAAAGAACTCATACTCTGTACAGGATGTACTTTGGCTGAATTATAACGCTAAATCTGTGTTTTGCAGAACCTTCCAACTCTTCCATAGAGGCAGTTTATGCCAATGTCAGAAAGGTGAGTTTGAGGTGTCTGAACAATTGTGTACAAAGCAAAATGTAAATGTATCCCTACTATAACTTAACCCATATGCAGTGTGTGTGTGTGTGTGTGTGTGTGTGTGTGTGTGTGTGTGTGTGCGCGCGCCTGTGTGTGTGTTGGAAATTAACTTACAAAATATCCTATGGCAACTACTAGTTAAGACTGAAACACATCACTGTTCTTTGCTCCTAGCCAGAAGATGGCCCGGCTAACATGACTTACTCTGAAGTTCAGTTTCACAAAAAGACAAATCCAAACCCTCCACCGGCCGAATCCACTGACTCTACTGTGTACTCTGCTGTCAAGTTAGATTAAGATGAGTTATAAACTTATAACAGCATGGATATCTCAGACCTAAAACTAGAAAGGGGCGAGCAGCAGAGTGCAGATCTCTGCCAGGAAGCCTATTACAGGGTGTAATTTTGTTTTCCACTGCATAGTATCTACAGTAGCTCTACCATCCTCTACATTTCCATTAGATCAAAGAGATTGTAAAGAGCCATCCCTTGCGGGATTATAAGACACCAAAAATCACATTCACTTCCCCCACAGAAACTGCACAAAAGAAAATATTTGGTTAAAACAAAAATCTAAACAAAAACACATGTTTTCTTTGTCAGTTTGTCCCATGCTTTTTCTAAATATTCTGCAAGTGTGAATATATTATGTTCAAAAATCCGCTCTGTGTCGTTTACAACCTGTACTAGAAGTATGTTTCATGTACTGTACATGATTTTGGTTTAGTTTTAGTTGTACTACTTTTATTGCTTGTTTATTTCTTATCGTTATTTAGCATATAGATGATAGTGATTGTAAAGTTGATTAAATTAATGCTTTTGTTAAAATATTTCTCTTTGTTGGACCCCACAAAGATTAGCCTTTGACATGGAAAAACCTAATGGGGATCTTAATAAGCAATAAATAAAGCAATAATAAAGAGGGTCTATTGAAATATCGAAATACCAATGAACGATTGCACATAAAATGATTGGCGAAATGGTAATAAGCACCACAAGCATCTACTTCCTGCAGCTTGTCTTTGATTACATAACATCACTGTTGTAATAAAGGCGACAAGTGATGGTTTAAGGAAGTTAAAACCGTTTGTAGATGATAGAGTTTAAGAACAGTGTTTTAAATTTATTTGGAGACATTATTTGTCCTGTTGCCTGATCCTTGGTGAGAACGATCTATCTCTCTGCCTGTCTCATTTCATCCCTTTCTACAGTATTGTCATCTCTCTGTCTTACCGTATTTATACTGTCTCTTGTCTGTTTGAATAGGACCTACTTTCTACCATCAACTGTGCATGTTTGTTCCACAGCTCTGTGTGGACTCTGTGGAGTCACTTATACAACAACGCGTCTTTACATTCACTGAAGGCACCACATATCTCATTAGAACAGCTGACTCCTATGCTGCGAATGCTACATACAGTATTAGAAATGAACAAGGTGGATTCTTTAGTGAGGGAGTGTTCCATGTAACCATCAGACAGCTGAGAAAGTCTGACACAGGGACATACTGGTGTGGTGTGGACAGAATATTCAGAAAAGATTCAGCGGAGGAGATTCGGATGAGAGTCCTAGATGGTGTAGATGTAGAATATAATCGAATGCTCAGAGAAAGGTTGCCAGGCACACACCCATCATGTTTTGCATGAGAAAGGAGAGATTGTGAGCTCATTCTTAAAAAATAAATAAATTTGATATCAGCGTAACTTAACAAAACATGATTTAATTAAGCGTATCGTATGTTTTCTACATGTTGCCCTAATATTGAATATTGAAATTATTTAATTTTATGACCATATTACATGTATTTACCAAACACTGCAGGGTCCCTTTATTTTTTGTTTCCTACATTTTGTTTTTCATTACTTTTTCAAAACATAAAAAAAAAACCACTGCCCAAAAAAGGCCAACTCTTTCATGAACAAAACAAAAATCAATGATTTCGTTTTTTCAGTCATTTCATGAAGAAATCAACATTTTGTTAAAGACATTCCCTAAATTAGAAAACAAATGTTTAAGAAGTATTTTGAGTCACAGGCTAAAAGGTTTGGGAACCACTGGTGGATACTGATAACAGACATATTAGCAGACAGGGACAAAGTGCTAGTGTTGACACAGTGACTCTCACTATGTGCTCTCTGTCTTCAACATGGTGCTATGTCCGTAACCATGCACATGCAACCACTCTCTCTCTCCACATTCCATGGCAATCCTCTTTTAAGCCTAATCATAATGTAATGAATCAACAGTAATTATCAACGCATGTCGGTAAATAGCCAGAGAGAAACCGGACAAGAAAACAGTATCATTATATCAAAAGTGGACACGTGAGTTTTTATTTTCATGTTTCCCAACCTGGGTTGTAGTTTCCTGGCCGTATCCTGATTACCGATTGGTTAGGATGAAAATGGTTTGAATATTATTTCTTTCAATGTTGATTTTCACATACCAGCTCTGTGCAGCGGTCAACATACAACCTGATCAACTATTAATGTGTTAAAACACATTAATAGTTTCAACACAATAAAACAAACATCAAATGGAATAATTTCTTGACTATAATTATATCAGAGCTGGAATGCTAGCAGCTGCATAGCAGAGTAAACAACAAACAATAAACTACAGTACCAAATGGTATGGAATTACTGGAATAGTCATCATTTCTTCATGTTTGGCTAAAATAAATGTTTAAATGTTACTTGAGTTTTGCTGTGTTAAAACTGTGTATAAACAGCTGCACAGAGTGATGATTCACATGTGAAATTCAATGCATTTATTTTTATTATCATCATAGTACAACAATAATAATAAAAAAAAACTGGTACTAAGACATGTATTTTGTGTTAGCCATGAATCAAAGACCCAGAGTTTCCAAAGTTAAGTAGCTTGCCAAAAGGAATATTTGAACTGTCAACATCATCTGTATTGTGCATTCTGCATTGGTAGTTGTGGAACTTGCCTATGTTGTCACTCGAGAACAGTAACACAAAACAGAAAATGAATAAAACCTACGTTCCACATGAAAACAAATATTATAAATGACTTACAGTGCTCACGATTATGCCGATATGTGACAAAATACGACATCAAAATAATTCTATACAAAACACGATTAAATGTAAAATGTGCTAAATTATGGTTAAGGTGAAGACACTGTGGCACAACATTAAACATGCACAAGTATACACACAAAGTACGGAGGACAGAGAGGAAGGAAGGTAATCTCTGACGCAGAATAAAGCTGCATAGGATCCATTTCACCAATCTCTAATATAGAGAACATTACAGGATAAGGTGCATTGTTTTGACTGTGAAGCAGACCCTCTTCTGTCACTGAGGGAGTCAGAAAAGGGGACCCTCTTCTGTCACTGAGGGAGTCAGAAAAGGGGACCCTCTTCTGTCACTGAGGGAGTCAGAAAGGGGAAAGAACAGCTGCCACTGAAGCTACGGCCGCCCCAGAGGTGCCATACCTCTGCAGTGATTAAATGTTTACGTTTATGTTACAGTATATGTTGGCACACAAAGTGTGCTTGTCAAAACTAGGGATCTTTAAGCTACTGTAGCAATGCAATGCAACTCACCAGGAGGATATTTTTCAACTCTGACACAGGTGACTCACTCTGAAATCATGCTGATCTTGTTCCTTTTTAAACCTCGCCGATAGCGTGTCAACCTACAGTAGTACATACAAGCTTCCAAACTACATTTCTCATCCAAATTGCCCAAAAATGATGAATGCCAATGCCAAAGCTTTGATTTTGGAACAGCACTTCACATCAATTCTGTCCAGACTGTCATTATTGCCATAAAGTGTTTTACACCTAGTATTCTCAAATAGATTGACGCAGCCATAAGTACAAAGACAATGAGGATCAGACAATTTATCGCTTTGAGTATTTCCTGCAACAAACCAGTTTAAAATATAGGATATGCTCTCAGGTAACTCCTGGAGTGTGGGTTGTCAGTCACATAATCTTAGAGCAACAACACATTACTAATAGATCACGACTGATTTGTAGAATATGGCCTACCCTCTAGACAAATGCTCAGTGTTAACTTAAAAATATATATAAACAATGGACCTACTGGTAAAGGAAACCCTGGGAATTTTGCTGATTGAGAAATAAGATTCTAATTAATCATTTGCTATAATGTAGAGTCAGCAATCTAAGTGCATTATTTATTTATTTACGTTTTAATTACTTTCATTACTAGAAACTGGTATTCTCTAGTTCTTTGTGTTACTGTAGCCAGTCCTTATAGGCTTGGTAAATTAATCCAGCCATCAGCTGAAGCTAAAACCCTGTTTTAGCTTCCGTGTATCTCTGTGAATTCTAACCATACAGACATGTGAAAGCAGGGTTTCTTTGACTTGGAGAGAGAGAACATAAACCAGTGTTGTTCTTAGTCTCTTTGATATGGTCTCTCAACTGGCTTGTTACATCACCACAAACAGGCCTGTGTGTCATTTGGAATCAAATAGGCTACTTTACTTACAGAGGAACAACTAACAGTGGGCCATCCCCTCCTGATCTAACATTCAGGTGATTAATCCAGGTTGGAAGCTACAATATATCCCTTTAATCAATGAGATTTAGTTGATGAATAAAGCCAGTGGAAGAACATGGATGTAATCCCTTCAGAGCAAGAGCCAGATACTGGAAGTCAGCTTCAAAATGAACAAAACAACCACCAACATACAGACACAATTCTTTGGAGACAGAAACATATGTGCTGTACTGTAAAAAGGGACATTCACACACAGGCCTAAAACACATAACATCGCAAATTGGCTCCATCAGCATTGAAGCCTCCAAGATGGTAATTCATTCCAGTCTGCAGTTTATTAGATATCTGGTGCTTAGTCTTAAATCACTGTGCCGCTTGAACTTATAAATTATGTTCTGAAGTCGTCGCTCTGGATTACGAGCGTCTGCTAAATGCCTAAATTGTAAATTGAAGAGGGTTCTCTCAGTGATGTTAAAATGCTCTATTTAACTTTATTTGTTACCTTGCCTCGTTCCAAGCATTTATTTATTAAGGAATTTCACTAGAGAATAAGCCCCTTGAGATGCAGCATCTGGTTTTCGAGGGGGTCCTCAACTTGACCTTCACGCATGCATCTCAGAGGAGAAAGCCTGGTCTCAACCTAATGCAGAAGAGTGTCTATAGGGGTAGTGTCTACTTGGGCAGTGCTTCCGCCAGAATGACGAAATGTTCCTTTAAGTATGAGAGCACATCCCTGATATACAATGTTTAAATGTTTAAAATAAAGGGAGTGCAGGTGTTCATCCCCCCCTGGTGGACAGATTTGCAGACGGAATGAAATACACATACATGACACAAACTAATTGTATCGCCTTGTGGCTCAACTAATAAGTTTAGTTTGCAAAACAAAAGAAAGTTTGCAAACTTGAAATGATTCTTCCTCTGAAGGATTAACTTACTTTAGTCACTTATCTCAATCTGCAGCACATGTACAGTATAAACACTGTAAAAAATATAATATTCTCCTCAAAAGGAGTGCTAGAATAAGATATAGGATTGTGAAGCATAAAAGCAAAAGTGCAAAAATAAAATGTCATGATTACATGATTATCCATCTGCAGTGGAATATAAGAGAATAAATAACATTTGAATGAAAAGGACAGTATACTATATGGATATATGGACGTTTATGTTAATAGAAAAGTATTTGTGGTAAGTCTATTTCACAGTGGTACAAGGTTAAATAAAAAAAGGAGGTCAACACAGTGTATTCCCACCATTAAACGTTCAGGAAGCGATTTGTCAGTTTGTTACAGGCAAGTGCTGTCGTAAGTTCATCATGACATATGCAAGCTGATGTCAGTGTGATTTCACAGTTCTCTTCCCTGTCTCTAGTAAACGTGCGATTTAAATGATCGACAATGCAAAAACAAACACAAAAATAGTCAGTTGTGAAACGGAAGTTTTGGTTCGACTTTCCCCGACAGATCATTTCCTAGGGAAACAGTGGCACGAAGAGACCACTAGAGGGAGGCAAACTGTAGAATATCAGTATGCTAGAATTATATTCTGTCATACTGTAGGAGGAATGAAGGATGGCGTCAGGATAAGATACAAAACAACAACAAACTACTGGTGAAGGAGGCCGTCAGGGGAACAGAGATCTTTGTGAAATGACGAGGAGAGGGTGAGTCCAAAGGAAACAACAGAAAAGCAACAGCAGGTGTTGCCATGAAGAGGGAGATGAGTCCCGTATGGCCACTGGGCCCATTGAGCCACGGTGCCAATACAGGTTTGTGCAAGTCAATCAATCACAGTGTTGCTGAACTTTGTTGTCTGGGGGAGGAAAGAGGATGGAAGGATTCCTGCAATGCCATTGTGCTATACAGAGCCAGACACCACCATGGGCTGATGATGTTGTAGAAGATATTCCTGTGATGCACGCTGTGTCTTTGAGCTGCATATCTATGCTGAAATGAGTCGTGATCAGAGAGTCGTAAGGTGCTAGAGGTGCCCACCGAGGAAGCAGAAAGATCAGTGTGCGGTTGTGCCAGTGAGCCAGACAGACGCTGCTATAATGGCTTCTGTTGTACCAGGCGTCGGTAGTGTGGCAAGACTTTGCTCTCAGGGAGGTAGAGCGCCATCTCCAGGGCGACCAAGATGGTGAACTCAAACGGTATCAAGTCTCTTCTACTGATTCTAAAACGCTCCTCTAGTTTCTACATAGATACAGACAGAAAGATGGAGAGACAGACAGAGACAGAATAGGACAGACAGACGGACAGAGCAAAAAAAGAGTTAAAAACTGTACAAAGGCATATGTAGGAAAGAAAATAAGAAAGAAAGAAAGATGGGTATGTGGAGACCTGCTTTATGTTATTCATAATCTTTATCAATATAATTACTAATTCTAGAGATTGCGTCAAAATGTGTCGTCAAAATGCGTCATCAGACATTGCACAATACTGTACTCATTACCAGATTGGCCGCTTCTCCTCTGAATTTGCACACGGGCATATTGTGGCGTCACCCTACCTACAGTATATTGTCCAATCATATGAAGGAAATAATAGGCTGGGGCGTGTAATCGTCATCCAATCAGAGGAGAGGACAAAAACACACATTGGGTATGTCATAACCCTGCACGGGTATGGACTAGTATAGATAAATTAAGAGAAATCAGTGGTACTCAGAAATATTTAAAACAATCCGTGTATTGTATCTGAAATTATGAGAAACATCATCATCGTTCATGGCCTCCGCTTCAGTTCAGGGAGTGAGAGATAAGAATACACACTACACAGGCACAGCTTGGCACTTCTCCACTTGTAAATCGTTCAGTCTTAATTTAGTTCCTTCCATCACACTCAGCGTGTATAATTTGATCTGTACTGCACTATCGAGCCTGGTGGATCTGTGTGTTAAATGCTTCCTGCTGGCATGTCTGCTTTGTGTCAGCTCTCTGTGTGTGTGTGTGTGTGTGTGTGTGTGTGTGTGTGTTATACTGTTGGTTATTCTATTGGTTCATGCCAACACAGCCAAATGTGTTTGTTGGTGCGCATAGCCAAGGCGGAGGGACCGTGGAGGAATTGAACAGTACAGTCTGTAATATATTCTCTTTAGTGCCATCCCTGGCACTAAAGAGTTTTAACTACAGCAACATGCAGAATACAGTATGTGTGATGTATGCATGAGTGTGAGAGTGTGAGTGTGTCTTACATCAATGAGGTGTTTGACCTCCTGTTTCCTGAGGTCACTGCTGATCTTGGCAGCCAATAGGACACATGCAGCTGACACCAGCTTCCTGTCAAGGACAACACCATCACAACACTACTGATGACATTTAGGTGGATCAGGTGCGCAGACATCATGGCTAGGCCTGTCACATTATTACATAATCGCAATTTTTGAGATAATCACGGAGATAATCGGGCATAATCGTCAATCGTTTCCATGTTGATACATTTTCAAACACAAAAACGAAATTGCAGTCACACTATGACGAGTTGTTATTTCCACTATTTTGTCATTTCTTTAGAAGAAATTATAAAAAATGATTAAATGTGTCAGTGATTTCTTTGTATATTTAAGTTCTGCCCTGTGCAATTTGTGATTATGAAGCCTAAAAGGCAAACAGAATACAGGCAAAACACAATTAAATTGTTAATCGCAATTATGCCCGGGACAGCCAAACGGTACATCGAGGTTTCTGCAATGTATAGATAGTTACCTGTTGTGTTTGTTGAGCCTTCCCTGCAGCACCAGTTTCTCAAAGTACACAAACGCCATCGCTATGGTAACAGGCTGGAGGCCACAGTCCTCCTTGACCTGACACATCTCTCTCTTCAGACTGCAGACAGAAAAAGAGAGAGACACAATGACTGAATGAGTGTGAGAGAGGTAAACCAATACTTTCTTTCTTTGCCTTTCTCTCAAGACAACGTAAGAAAGACCAAGAGAACCGAGAGGATAAGAGTCATAAGAAATTAATTACACACACATCTATATAGATAGATATACCGGTATAGATATACTGTATATTATAAACTTCACTTTGTCTGTGGTGGTGTATTATTCTGTGTGCCCGGATTCCAAAAATGGACATGGCCATGAACATTAGTGCAGATTGGTATTTTTTGGCAATGGATTTGTCGTTGTTAGGCACTAGTTGCAACAGTTTTTTCTTTTCAATGTGTGTGAGATCAGACCAGAGCTCAATCAATGAGAGAGAGAGACAGACAGAGAGGTGGAGGTAAAATGGAAACAGGGATGGGGAGATGGCAAGGAGGGAGCGGGGGAGACAGAGTAACGGGAGAGGGAGGGAGCGTATTTCACCCACCCAATAACCAAACTGAAACCTGAACACTTTGTGTTGCAAAGTGCCATAACCCTGGCAATGCCGGACTAATTTATATTACACAAAACAATTTCTTTACATCTTATTACAGTACACACACACACACACACACACACACACACACACACAAAGGACTTTTTCAATAACTGAACCCGTGAAGTCTTGAATTCATGGGGAGCTTTAGTTTTTCTCAAATCCCTTCACAGTGAAGAATTTATGAAATGAAGAAAATAGTGGTCCAAGAAATTAACGGTAGCAAAACAACACTTGCAGTACAATCCACGTGTCTTATATTCCTCAGTACTTCCACAACACTGCTTTCTCATTCAAATACTGTAAGACCAGAGCAGCAGTTGGAAGGTCTGTGCTGCCTTTAATTCGTTATTAAATAGATTATTGCCAAAGCGTTCAGGTACTGTAGCACAAACCTTCAGATATGCTACAACCATAGCATGTTTGTGTTTCTCCTTTGCACCTGGATAAGCTCCACTGTCTCCACAGTAGTGTTGATTGTGTCGACTAAAACTGACAAAAAGAATTCGTCGACTACCTTTTTTCACTGACAAAAACTATGTAAAAACTAAATGAAAACTAAGCTATGATGACAAACTGTATGACTAAATAATATACTGTAAATTTGGTCAACAAAGAGATCCAGTAGAGATCCAGTAGAACTAAAAGACAACTCATTTTATGCTTGGTTTCATGCTGAAAATAGCAGATATGTACACATTGTGAGCTTGTAGTTCAGCTATTTTCAGTATGCAGTGTGTAAAAGTGTAAAATCTGCCATCAAGGCCTGCCAAAATAAAAAAAATTAGACTAAATCAACTGTACTCCAGTCCACATCCATGAATTCCACCAAACCATCAGCAGCAGGAGGATGATTTCAGTGCAGTGGGGAATGGGGATGATGTAACCACATTTGCTCACGGTGAAAATTCAGCACACGGTGGCCCTTTTTCTTGCTTGTATTGCCTGAGGGTTTATCTGCCGTCTCCCTCTCTGTGGAGTCTGTCCTTTTATCACACCCAGGGCTAATGAAGGCTGCATGCACTGTGCGTTTTTAACGATTGAACACAAGATGATAACTGCACACCGTTTCCAGATGCCATGTACACTTTGTGGACTAATATTTCAGTCTAAAAAAAGGTGTGAGGTTACCTGCGTATCTTGCTGAGCGTCAGTTTGATGTGAGGATACTTTTCTTTGAACGTCTCATTCATGTCCCTCTTTAAGTCAGACGGCTTTACATACTCTATTACTGTGGTCTAGAGAGAGAGAGAGAGAGATGTGAGAGGATGTAAATGTTATAATTAATATACAATTAACATATCTACTGCTTTACTCTATCAAGAAAAGCACCCCAACGACCAGTGTATAAAGCATTTGGCCCAGTGGTTCTCCACTCAGACTACTAGTACTGTAGCTTTCTGCTCTACCAGTTCTGTGCCTACAGGACGAGTATAGAACCAGTTACCTAAATGTAGAATATTAAACTGCAGTATAGTGTGTCTACTCTCCAGTACCATGTAGAGAACTTCCAGTTCAACTGATGTCTTTCACCAAGTAGAGATTCACAGACTAGTCAATGGCACTTACAGAGAATTTACGGTACTCTACGTGTATGGTTTTAGAGGGTGTGCGACTGTGCGTGTTAATTCAGGGATAAGCTTAAACCTTCAGCCTATAGAATAATATTCCTCTGATGTCAAAAAGGCACATTTGTGTGTGTGTGTGTGTGTGTGTGTGTGTGTGTTTCTACCCTTTTCATTTCTACTTCCTATATAACTCTAATCCCCCCACCTCCCCCTCTCTGTGCTTTATTTTGCTCCCCTGTTCTGTGTCGTTCCATCTGTCTCTCACTCTCCTGACATGTTTATGTGAATTGTGAGTTATGGCATAAGAAAGGCTGAATGGTTGCGTCATTGGAAGGTCACCTGGATCACCTGGGCTTAAAGAATGGAATGAAGAAATGATCAAAATAACATGGGATGAGTTCTGGATGTACATTCATTCATTTCCTTGCCGTTATTATTTTTCCTCTTTTTTTTGTTTTTGTTTAACTGTTATGTTTCTTGGACTGGCTATTTGTAAGGTTTGTAATGTTGATGCTGCTTTGCACTGAACTTAGATCTTGTACGATTTTGAAAAACAAATACAATTTTGAATTATAAAAAAGAAAGGCTGAATGGTACAACTCTCTGTTCTGACAGAAAACATGCAGTGAGACACACGCACATAAGCACACACACACACCATGTAAGAGGCGAAGATGAGAACTCTCTTGTGTTTTCCGCACGGCCACTGAGGGTCACTGAGGATGTTGGGGTCGTAGTCTGACACATCGTCTACACCTGTGCGACACACACACACACACACACACACACACACACACATACATATATATGAACATGTGTACGGTGTACAATTCACATTACATGTAGTCATGCACACACATTGTTTTAATCTATTCAACCCCCCACCCCCGATTGCAGCTGGTGTGTGTGTGCGTGTGTGGGGTCCAGTGTATTTTTAGTGCATGACCATCTGTGCATGTATGTACGGTAAGTGGTTAGTGAATTGCATTGCACTGTACTACAGTGAGTCAACACAGGCTCAGTGACATCACTGGAATGTTTGTGCACAAACACACAGACAGAACTCTCACCAAAGCAGCTCTCTGCGCGTGCGTGTGTGTGTGTGTGTGTGTGTGTGTGTGTGTGTGTGTGAACAACTGTCGTGCGTGTGTGTCCATGCGTTACCTAGGTCCAGTCCTACAGTGTGTGTGTGCGAGCGTCCAGGGCCAGGCATGCTGTGTGTGCTTCTGGACACAGCCAGAGTGAGGTCCCCTGCCGAGGACTGCTTCTGTCTCACCAGAGCATTGGTGGGGTACAGAAACCGGGCGTACGACACCGTCTTGATAGATAGAGACAGAGAGAGAGAGACAGAGGGAGAAGAAAGGAGAATGAGATGCACAGATTTATTACACGGCTTGGTTGAATACTTGATTCTGATTGGTCAGTCGCTGAACTCAGTGGTGTGTTATTTCTGAATAATGACCGATCAGCTCTATAACAGACTGTCTAATCAAAGCCCCACTGCGCTGTGTGAATTTGATGCCGTATCCAACACGACAGCCATGTAAACACTCAATTACAACTAAACGTTGTTCTCAAGAATGTTTATTTTAAAACATTTGAAGCGAGAAATTGACAATGCAATAAATGTACCAAAAATGTATTCTATTCACTTCCTTGTTTTCCGAGGCGACCGTGTTGCGCTGGAGGGACGGCCAGTGCAACACTTTCATTACCGTAAGCAAGGAAATACTTTGTTTTGTTGTTACTTTTGTGTCAATTCATTAATGTATTAACTGCTTAGATGCCAGGTGTCTCTAGGTGCTGGGTGCCAGACAAATTAAAGAAAAAGTCAAGACGGACGAGCTCTTGTTGTTTTTGTTTGAACCGGAAGTAGAAGTCGGCCCTTTCACAACACTGATCTGGAGTCAGATTGATTGTGCGATCGCATTTTTTGTCATAACTAGGTTAAATTAAGCTGTAATCAAGCCCTGAATGTCGCATTTTGAGCAGATCACGAGCCATAATGCCGATAAAGACTTGCAAAGGCTTGCATGCGTGCACGTGCATGCACCCGGGGATTTTGGCCGTTTTTACGATTTGTCGTTAGCTAAAAATGCCAAACAAATGCAAATGTCTAGTTTTTTTTATTCATCGATTAACGTGGATTAAACAAAACTCGGCCCTACGTCTGAGGCACCCTGGACAAAGGGACAAAGGTAGGTTTAACTCTGCTATACACCCGCGTCACTCAAGCTGTTAATTAAGTAGCCGTGTATTAGACTTCATCTGTGTTTAATCATCCAGTCTGGTGTTATTTCTCAACAACTACCGCATACAGTATATTATTCCTTGCACAGAAAAAGGAAATGAGATAAACTGTTTTAATCTATCGCGTGAGCGTGTGTGTGTGCGTGCGTGTGTGTGTGTTACCTTGCCATATGCATCCAGCTGGAATCCCTCTAGTCCAGGTAACATCTCCAGAGTGGTGGAGATGTTACCTGAGGAATGTCTCCTTCTAGGATGATGATTCAACATTGGATCACTGACAGACACAAAGACAGATTATATTATTAATAATATTTGACAATTTGTTTAAAAAAACAATCTTTATATCTCATCTCAGGTACTACAGTATGTGTAAATATGTAGATAATTAGTTCTTGTTTGATCTCCTTGCCCCCTCGGGCAAGATAATCATCTGGGGAACCGGAAGTTGTTGGAAGCTCCAAATTATTTGGGAACCATTGTATTAGCTCATGTGTAACTCTTTGAATACAAATATGTGTGTATGTTACAGTAAGTGTGTGTTATAGTACATGAGCGTTGTGTATAAAATGCGAGTTACAGTATGCCTGTGTAAACAAACAGGAGAAGGGCGCACACCAGTATTGGTGAGGTGCTGCTGGCCTTGGAAAATAAATATAGATGATAAAGAAAAAACAGGATGTGTGTGTGTGTGTGTGTGTGTGTGTGCCATGCAGTAGGAAAACAGCCCGGGGTCAAGACAGATCTCTGAGACATGTGGGAAAATCACAGCTACCCCCTTCCTGTCTGTCTCTCTCTTCCTCCTTCTCCTTCTGTGAGAACAGTCATCCCTCTCTCCATGAATCTCCCTCTCTATGAACAAACAGTCATCTCTTTCCTCTCCTCCGTGTGAGAAACCATCGCATCCCTCTCTCTCTTCCGCCTCTCATACATACCTCCTGTGAGAATTACTCACCCTCCCCTCTGTCGCCTTCCTCCTCTGATGAGGCATGTCATCCCCTTTCCCTTCTCTGTGTGTGTGTGTGTGTGTGTGTGTGTGTGTGTGTACCTGATATGAAAGCTCTCTCCATAGGGTAGCACTGAGAAGGCAGCACACAGAGACCGCTTGGCACAGATGAGCACGATTCTGGAGAACAAACACACACACACACACTCTAACATTAAAGTAATAACAACCAAACCATTAAAATGGCAAACATTTTAGTGCCAGAATGGTGTGTTGTGTTGGCTTTAAATAACGTTCTAATCACTTCACTTCCGTAATGTATCTGTAAAACAATGACCTAACCTTTCACACTGGATCAAATCAGTTTAATAATGAGATATGACCCGCTAACCTCAGGGACAGCCCTGTATGACAACAAAGTCTGCTTTGGAAACATGCCACACACAATTAGGTGTGTGTGTGTGTGTGTGTGTGTGTGTGTGTGTGTGTGTGTGTGTGTGTGTGTGTGTGTGTGTGTGTGTGTGTGTGTGTGTGTGTGTGTGTGTGCTTAAACACAAAAGTAACTAGTGTATTACAGAATGTGGACACAATACTGTAGGTGTGTGCGTGCATGCATGCATACGTGCGTGCGTATAGACATTCCTTCTCTCTCTCTCCCACACACCCCTATTGCCTACTCAGCCTGGGAAGTTCCAGTGGAAAATGCCATCGGGCACTTACCATAATGTCAATATATTGTCTGTCGGTGTATATACTGTATACAGTGTAATGTACTGTACTGTATAAGGCTGAAGGCTATATATAGATTATCACACAGGCATTCATCATGGTCCATGCTCAGGCTGGGTGATCATTTATAATAATAATAATAGCACTTTTTTAGACAGTCACAAAGTGCTTAACAACATTAAAAACAACAGTGAATTTGTAATACATAACAATTACAACAACAAAGGCATCATACAATTACAGTGTCAGTGAAAATAAAATGAATACATTGTTAGGGGGTTAAAAGGCTTTCCTATACGGATGGGTCTTTAATTTAGATTTAAAAATAGCTATGGAGCTATAGCAAGCCTAAGGTCCAATGGGAGGCTCTTCCAGAGTCTATCACATTATCATTATCACATTATCCAAAGATTTATATTAATGCCAATGATAAAATAGCATAAAACAAGACTTAAAACAAATGTGTTAACATTACTATCAAGTTCAACAAGGAACTGTTCCAGTGAATTAAGTTGTAGTCCCACTGGTGGGGAGGGAGTTAAACTGAAATTAACACATGTGCATTTCATTTTGATTATTCATTAGGGATTAATTATCACATCATTAAATTGAAGAAATACTATACATGTTTACTTTCCTAATTAGATAATATTCTTGTATTGTCAAGAAATGGACAGATTTGAGTGCGTTTCCTTGGTGGTTGTCTGCGCTCCACTCCCGAGTACACTCTAGTTATAGTTGTTTGGCTCCAACACCACAACCCAACATTAACTGAATTCCTCTTTTAACTACAGCAGAGTCTATTTCAACAATAAAAAATGTTTTGAAATACACTCTCAGAACTATTATTGTTGTTATCGTCATAAGAGTGACCAGGTATTCTATGACCCTCAGGCCAGTGAACAGACCGCTGAACTGGCTGAACTGTAGTGTACACCCAGCTTCACCCAGGCCCAGCATTCAAATTAGATTCATTAAATTACAATTTAGAATAGACCAGAACTGCGTGTGTGTGTGTGTGTGTGTGTGTGTGTGTGTGTGTGTGTGTGTGTGCATGCTTGCGTGTGTGTGTGTACCTGCTTCCACGTGTGTCATACTGTCTCATGTTCTTGATGAAGTGAACCTTCTTGGCCACACGAGGTCGAGGAGAACCGGAGAGGTTACGACTCCTACAGGAGAGAAGAAGACGGGGACATAAGAGACAATATGGGGCGTGTGGGCAGGGATGGGAGCAGAAGTAGGGAGGGGAACAAGAAGGAAGAAATGGGGAGGGGAGAGAATAGATGCATGGAGTCAGTGATGATTTAAAATGATTTAAATGATTTAACCCATTCTGACCTGAGATCAGATTCATACGAGGTTTCCACTGGACACACACTGGTCTGATTAACCCATTCTGACCTGAGATCAGATTCTAGAAATGTCAGTCGCTCTTCGATTTTTCAAAAATAGCAGAGCTACAAGCTCGTATCGCGCCACTCGGTGGCGCGATATGAGCTTGTAGATCTGCTATTTTTCAATAGCTAAAGCATAACATGATGCCAACACCAAAATGGGTGCCCGTTCAGAATGGGTTAAGAACAAAATACTGATGGTGATGTTGGTAGTAGCCCATGTCACGATTACAAATTTAAGTTGATGATTCATTGTCATACAAATAATTGTGATTAACGATTTCATTGTGTTCAACATATAGAGTGACCAGAACTCTGTGACCCTCAGGCCAGTGAACAGGCTGGATTGAACATTGGAATGTATGTTACCATTTCCTTTAACGCTTCGTAATCACAAATTGCACAGGGCAGATATGGCAAATAATCTACAAGCTTGTAGATCTATTATTTTTGAAAAAAAAGAAAAATAATTTTGCAATTAGGCGATTATGAAATAATTGCGACAGGCCTAGTTGCTAGTGATTGATACGTATCGGCATCTGCAGACGATTCATCACGTTTCACTTCCATGGGTTCACTCCCAGCCTCATTCCACAGCACTCCATGTTCTGTGGAATGTTTTCATTCTGGAGAGAGGAAACATTCCATGGCGACATTCTATGGAACGGCGTGTTGCCTTCCGTTTTATCTGACTAATGATATTGATGTTTACACAGCTCTATAGTCAATCCCAAAAACAGCAAAAGGCCCGAATTTGTGTTTAAAGTGGTACTGCTGCATTTGATCTGCTGTTAATTGGAAACACATGATCATCATCAGACAAATACAGTTGATATTAGTCTATTGTCTACTTAAACATATAGACAGTGGGCAGTGCTGTCTGCCATCTGGCACTGGACAAGGAAATGGAACGCTTCGGGGACAAGGAGATGGAACGTCGAAGAGTTCCATTAAGACTAGCTGTCCACCACTACAACTAAGCTGCTCAACGGAGATGGAACGTCAAAGAGTTCCATTAAGACTAGCTGTCCACCACTACAACTAGCTCCTCAACGGAGATGGAACGTCAAAGAGTTCCATTAAGACTAGCTGTCCACCACTACAACTAGCTCCTCAACGGAGATGGAACGTCAAAGAGTTCCATTTCCATGGGAACACACAGCATTCCGGAACGCTGTGGGAACAGGAACATTCCAGTGCTGATGGAGCATGCCGATTGGCTGATCAGATTAGAGATGATGACGTCATTATTTACAGAGTTTTAGGAACCTATTTAGAGAACCTATTTGCTCGCTCGCCACAATCAGTGTTAGTGGGGTAAAAAAAGAGTGACTGTTGGAGGGAGAGAAGAGATTGTATAGATTGCTTAAGAGCGCCATTCCATTCCAACTAACAGTGTAGATTCTACTGTACATGTATGTGACCATACTGTAAGTGACTCACCCACTACTCACTAGCCAGCCACACTTGATATATAACCCATTCTGGACGGTATCACCTTTTGGTGTTTTAACTAAGCATTATGTTATACTTTAGCTATTGAAAAATAGCAGATCTACAAGCTCATAGCGCGCCACCGAGTGGCGTGCTATGAGCTTGTAGGTCTGCTATTTTTTAATATATAATTATTTCAGAGCGAACGTTTTTCTTATTTCTACGTCAGGCCTAAATGGGATAACATGAGATATGGAGATAATTGATATATAACATAGTACAGCATGTGTGCATGAGATATGGAGATAATTGATATATAACATAGTACAGCATGTGTGCATGAGATGAGATCATTGTCATGTTGTAACTTAGTTGTAGATTTTAGGTTCAGATCAACACAAAACACGACAAACGAACCAACCAACCATCAACGCTTCTGTGAAACATCCTGACCCTAAAGCTAGGGAAGAATAAACTAAACAAGACGGAGAAGAACTCACAAGATGCTCCTTATTGCTTAGAGGCAAACACACACTCCTAACGCTAACAGCCACCACCACACCCTGAACTACAACAATGCACTAGTCTGTTGAATTTCCCAAAACGATACTCAAGATTGACATTTCTGAATTCAGACAGTTCGAATGTCAATTTTGTCAATTATCCAATGGCATTATTGCACTAGTGTTAACTGTCAAACCATTAAGACTAGCTGTCCACCACTACAACTAGCTGCTCAACGCCGACAACGGACTAGTTTCTTTTTTCTTTTCTTTTTTTTTATCCCACGATTTTGTAACCCATTTTTCACCCCTGTGTCAAGTATCTAATGTGATCCTGGGCTCTACACACCCTCTTCCAACCTAGTGGGGGACATGGGGAGAGCAACGGACTTGAACTCATGCTTCCTTCATGCCTGAGTGTCCAAGTTGCTCCTTTACACCTGACAGAGGGGAGTTTCCCTGGTTGGACCATGGAAGGAACACGTTATTCCAACCAGTTCCTTTCCCCTCCATCGGACGCCCCGGCTGGCCAGGGGGAGGCAGTTTAGAGACCGGGATTACTGCATTATTTTTGTGAGGGTACCTACCTACCCTAGGGGACACGGGGAGAACATGCAAACTCCACACATAAAGGCCCTTTCGACAACCCCACCTCGGGTATAGGCACTGATGACGCGTAGGAGGAGACACGCCGCCAGCACCCACAGCGGGAATCGAACCCAGGACCTTCTAGCTGTGAGGCGAAAGCACTACCTACTGTGCCACCGTGCCGTGCCGTGCCCCCCCCCCCCCCCCCCCCCCACGGACTAGTTTCCAACTGTCCAACCATCAGACTAGCTGTACCAACAAGGACAGTTTCTTGTTCTCCTTAGATCTGTAGATATGAGACAATAGAGTCGTCAGATATTTCCAGCAAGACAAAAACTGTCCTAAATGTATTCAGCTGGGCAGAGGGCTGGTGGAAACGTCAAACGAGTGAGGGATAAAGGAGGCTAATAATAGATTAGAATAATAACCAATACAAACAGCGCTCCTCCAGTTTCACAATAGCAGTAAATACTGTCTGGTGACTAGAAGGCAACTTTAATCATGACTGCACTGCACGTTCATATGCACTATTCCTTATGTCGTATCAAGCTACGATTCTGCAATCTCACTCTCTCCATATTTGAAGATTCCACCTTGTTACCTTACAGTTCTATTTATTGCCCTTTATTCATCCACATGCTAATCTTTCTGCATTCACTGTCTGCTGAAAACAGGCTTAACTTGGACAGGTGTACAGTATCTGTTGGTCTATACGTGTCCCAAAATAGATCTTGTATAAAGATGACATAACTAAAGTTGAGTCTCTCTCGCTCAATATTATTTATGTGGGACCCCGTCTGTCTGTCGGTTCATCAGTCTAGTTGTTTATCGTTTCCCGTTCCCACAGTAGTTCAACTATAAATAGAGGAGTGTGTTTTAGCTCGGAATAGAAAGTACAAACATACATCATCTCTGTCTCTGTCTTCCTTCAACCGGCTCTCTAACTGCCATTCAAAACCCCTTCCTTAATCTCCCTCCCTCCCTCTCTCTCTCTCGCTCTTCGAGCTCTCGCCCTCACTTCACATTTATTTGTCCCTTTTATCTGTCGTTATCGTTATCAACACAACCCTATTTCTGCCTCAGTACTCTCTACCTCCACTCCATTCTCTCCCTCTCTCTCTGATCTAAGAGGCTTTATAGGGTCAGCCGTCACTCTACAGAGAGAGACTGACGTCAGGCACACAGCTCGTCTTAAATACCCTGTGCATTAAATCCTCCCCCCCCCCCCCCCCACACACACACACAGTTATAGATTAAATGTCACTGACGAAATCCATAAAACACACAAATATCGAGTACACATGGAGGCGCGAATAGACACAGACAGACAGTACTGTGATGGGTATGTTGTGGAAGGACAAGCTGTCCAGGGATTGTCCGTCCATGACATTGACGGACACGTCAGACACTGAACTGGCCAAATCGTGTGTGTGTGTCAGTGTGTGTACACACACACACACACACACACACACACACACACACACACACACAGTTGCATAATTAAACATATGGGCAGTTGGGTAGATATTAAATAAAGGATCACACACAGTGGGGTTAGACAGTCCAGTGAGCGTTGTGATAATCTGGGCTACTCCATCTGCTAGATGTTACATCACTCAGATTAACAGATTAACAGTTACAATTCAGATTAACAGTTACGCCGAGGTTCACATTGAGAAATTAGCCGCCTGGTTTGTCTGTCCACACTGATGAATCCACACAACTATGAGTTAAATTAATGGCTGTGTGTGTGTGTGTGTGTGTGTGTGTGTGTGTGTGTGTGTGTGTGTGTGTCAAGTCATCTTAATTTATTAGCACACTTAAAAACAGCAGTTGACGCAAAGTGCTTTCCAATCAAGGATGACCAGCAACAACATGTTAGCCATGACGCACGCGTGTGCTATTGAGAAACTAAGGGTGCAACACAGGGCAACAGCGAGAGGGTGTGTGTGTGTGTGTGTGTGTGTGTGTGTGTGTGTGTCTATTTGAGTGTTATCTAGATGTGCTTCAGGCAGTGACACTAGAACAAAGCATACCATTATTTTACAACACATTTGTACATTTCATGCAAAACTCTGAAGGTTACCGTGCTCCCACAGGTCTTAACACAGTCGGTTTCCTCCTGCAATGAGTGCCATCTGATGCACTGTGTGTTACTGGTACCAGTGGTGGGAAAAGGTACTACTACTCACAACTGTCAATACTGCAATATAGAAATACTCTGGTACAAGTAAAAGTCTGGAATTCAATATGCACTTGAGTAAAAGTACAAAAGCATTGACCTCAAAATGTACTTAAGTACAGTAATTAACTAAATGTACTTTACTTTCCACCACTGTGTGTTACTTGTAACTGTGTGTGCGCGTGCATGATGGATTTGAAGTACAGTACAGCTGTCAATAGAGGCTACAGGGTCCACTGGAGCCCTGTAAAGCTCTTTTTGTGACATCATGTTCTCAAATAGAAAGTAGAAACATTAGCATCAGCCTCAAGCATTAAGTTTCTTCATGTTTGCTAGACAAACAGAGCGTTCATACTCCTCTCTGGTCGCACCTGTGTTTCACCCCTATTGGCTGGAGCCTAGGGGAGCTCTGATGTACAGTACATAGTACAGTATATACGAATAGTGAGAAGCGTGACAGAGAGTTGTGAAGAAATACCCTCCTGTACAGCACTGGTTCTTCTCAATGTGGTTTCTGGGCACCCCCCCAGGTGTCCTTGAGTGGGTTCCCCAGCAGAATGACTCATAATTCTATGAACCAAATTGACCTTAAGGGTCTGTAACTCTGAGTGTACAATTTGGAGAAAAACAATGGACACGGAAATGAACACTGTGGATATTACACTAATTACAGTGTAGATTGGGGTCACAGATAAAAAAAGAAAAGAAAATCGGGTATCAAATGGGGGTCTGTCGCCTATGCATATCAAATGTTTGAGAAACACTGCTGTGTGTAGTTTACTGAGAATCTATAGGCCTAAACCAACCTTCTTAAGGTCATTTCAGATGAGGAGCGATTAACACAACACTGTAAATCCCTGGAACATGTGACGCGTTTAAAACCTAAACACCAGTGTGTAATAATAAAATGCCAAATGTTTATTAATGGTCATAAAATACAGTAGAACACAAGTTCACGCAAACACCTCACGAGAACACCTAGTGTTCGAATTCTAAACACCTATGACTGACTTTGATTGTAAAAACTAAACACGTTTATGTGTTTAAAAAGTGTTACTGGCGATTAAACATGTTCTTCTGTTTATAATCTAAACACTGACATGTTTAAAAAGTGTTACAAATAAGTGTTTATAACCTAAACGCTTGGGTTTAGTGTGATAGTAATTCATTAAAAAAAATTCTGTACATGCGGAGAAGGCAACAACGCAAGCTAATTTACATGGCCGCGGTCCCATGAAATTGTCACACGCATTTTGTGCACAGACCCGCAACTGACTAGCCCTGGATTCCGTTGAGCTGTTTTTTTCTACGCTTGCGTTGTCACGCCCCTCTTGAGCAGACCCGTCTTTGATCCAGGCAACAACGTCTGCGTTAATCGATGCCCGTCTGCAGTACCTTTAAGGCGAAAGGTAAGAGGACAATGGTCAGTCTCATGAAAGCTAAAAGTGAGACTACAGTACAGTGAGTACACAGTACAGTAGTGCACAAATAACTGTAAAACAGTCGCAGAAATAGCAGATCTACAAGCTAACGTATCATAAGATGAGCTTCCAGCATCGCTGAATTGCCAACTCATTGCCCATGAAAAGGATGTACAAATCGGTGTTGTACCTGCCTGGTAGTAGGTGTGTAAACTTAATAAAATGACCACTGAGTCTCGTGAGATCACAGAGCCATCTGTGTGTTTGCAGACTGACTTACTTGCCAGCTAAACTGGACTTTATTTATGCCCCATCATTTGCTGTCCACAGACGAGACAACCCCAACTGGTTATACTTATAACTGCTGCATTGAATGCGTACGTGTCAGAGTATCAGTTGTACCCGCACGCCTGTGTGTGTCCATTTTATGACCATATATGGAGATCTCTGTATCAGTCTGTCTGTGTGCTGTGTCCCTCATACACTGTATATGGAGATCCCAGAGGTATCTACTATATGTGCCCCACATATTGGCATATTCGCCAGATCGGCGGTTCTGGATAACCGCTGATCTGATCGACTTCACGGCCTAGGCCTGTCACAATCATTACTGTTGTTTTGATTGTTCAAGCACTTTGTAACTTTGTTTAAAAAAAGTGCTGTATAAATAAAGTTGTATTATTATTATTACATAATTGTCTAATCGCAATTACTTGAGAGAACCCTGTGCACCATGAAGCCTAAAGTAATCTCGTCTCTGACACTGCTATGAAGAACAGAGCACAGAGTTGGCCGTTTGTTGACACTCCCTTGATGAGACACTAAGAACACAAGTGAGACTAAATGTTTCCGTAGGTCATATGCCAATACAATCATATAACTATTCCAAATAAAACTAAAGCAAACAAAACACATCATCAACAGGTTGGTGAAGGTTGGACAGCCACCATAACATTACACCATCCCACTACACAGCCAAGAAGCAGCAAAATGTCATCAGAGTTGCTGACTCACTGTCACTGGTGGACACAGTATATACGGTTCAGTAGTGTTGTTAAGGCGGAATTATCTTTACTGACATTAAAGCAAACCGTGACCTTAAAACCAACGGCCTGGAGGAGTATT
The DNA here is from genome assembly GCF_964188405.1 of Protomyctophum parallelum. Taxonomy (NCBI): domain Eukaryota; kingdom Metazoa; phylum Chordata; class Actinopteri; order Myctophiformes; family Myctophidae; genus Protomyctophum; species Protomyctophum parallelum. The sequence goes on from NC_139705.1 coordinate 10,424,721, forward strand.
GCTCCCCAGTCCCCAGACTGGATTAGTTATGAATCAGTGAATAAATACTAAATGTGGCAAGAAGGGACTCTGTAGCCTGTGCACCAAAACATTGTCACATAAGTGAAGCCTGCTTTTGCAAATTACATTTCAGCTTTCATCAAGCTTTCAACAGATCAGAGTGACATCCCCTTTAAAAACAAAACAAAGCCATTTGCTTGTTAGTGATGGTTTGTTCACTCACCATGATGGAAATGAGCCGTGTTCAACAAGTCAGTACTAACAAGTTCGAACATTCGAAAAGAGGATCAGTACAGGGATGACACAGTCAGCTTTTTACGAGTTTTACAAGTTTTATTTTGTAATTTGTATCACTACGGAACTATAAATCCTGGTCATATTTTCCATGACAACACACATAAATATATGTGTGCTGCTGCTCACTCATTTTAATGGTCTCTGGAAAAGAGTGTGAAGACAGACAGACTTTCTCTGGAAAAGAGTGTGAAGACAGACAGACTTTCTCTGGAAAAGAGTGTGAAGACAGACAGACTTTTCTTACAGTCGGCTACAAAGTAAAACAATCATCTTAACGTAACTGACAGTGAAGAAAATTTAACCAAATTAGGGTCAATTTGGGTCAAATAAGGATGTACAACACAAAGAAAAAAACCGCAAAAGAAAGTTTCAACTCAGTCATGACAATACAGCCTTTGGAAAGGCCTGCACAATATCCACACAATGAGATTTTGGCTTGACAAGGATTTTCAAAATGTTGCGATTATGATATTATACTCGGATACATGTAGACACGGGTTCATCTTTGTATTTCAGATTATGTTTTACTTTGATTTATTTAACCCATTCAGGGCGGGAAGCTTTTTTGGTGTTCTAACCAGGGGGGCAGTCAGCCAGATATTTCGTGAAGCCTCATTTGAAATCGGTAGTTCATATAATGGCCTGTTGGACTGCTGGACTGGACCCAAAAAGCCCCATAGCTCCATAGAGGCCCATGTATTTTGGCCCAACTTCACCTAGACTGTATTACCTTAATAAACATGGTCATGAATACTTTCTTCTTCCAGTCACTAGTTTAAAGTCTCATTTCTAATGTCATAATATTCTTTTTGGAAGATTATGGTCCCATTAATAAAAAAAATGACCATAAAGTCGCGTATGTTCTGAGGGGCGTGGCTACCGTTACAGTCTATGATCGGTCTTCTCCTCCCACTCGAGTCAAAATAAAAACCAACGGAGAAGAAGGGGGGAAGTCCCGCCTCGTTGTCTGGGCAGCCAATGACCAGCTGGTACAAAACGGAGCCAGCCAATGGCCAGCTGGTACCAAACGGATCTAGAAAGATGGCGACTTACATCAGGAATTAGCATATCATTACAGGCTTCATTTTACGTTCATGTTAGACCCGGGGAACGCTTTGTCCATATTTTTTACAGTCTATGGTTCTAACCCTTCTGGACGGGAACCCCTGTTGGGGTTAAAAAACTTTGATGCTGCTAGATAAATATTTGAAGTTTTTCAGAAAGCTTAGGTCAGGATTTAAAGGGCTTTCTAGAAATCGGCTTCATTCCAAAATGGGTGTTAAACAAACAGTTACAAAAAGATATTGGTTTTTTTTGCAGGCTGTCTGATATTTATCTCCTGAGGACACCATCTTTCTCTAAATTAGTACTTAGTAGTACCGCCAAGACAATGGCATGCCAGTCTGTCAGCAACACACACACACACAACGTGCGCGCAAACACGGTTGACCTCAGAGTCTGAAACATTGCCAATTACTGTACATATCACATATACTGTGCACACACAAACACCATACTAGAGACAGCAAAGACCTGAAATCTTGCCAGCTCAGTTATATCACATTCACACATGCACACACACCCCATGGAATGATAGTGAAGTCTGAAACACTGCCAATTCAGTCTCACACACAGTCACACACACACAGTCACACACACAGTCACACACACACACACACACACACACACACAGTGTCCTCACTTCCCTGTTAACATAAGTACATTCACATAGCCTACAGCAGCATAAGTCCCTCCGTCTCTCTCCACCCACAAAACAAATACTGTACATGAATATGCAGTAATTCAACAACACATCATGAGTCTCTGTTAATTTCTCAGTCTGGTAAACAATAAACACCAGCTAGACAGTTGATATATTCTTTCTAGGTCAGACAAATAAACTCTAGTCTCTCTATCCCATGAACCGTCCATCACAAAAAACAATCTAAGGTTAAACACTGTTACATCAAAATATACAGGGCCTTGGTTGATCACAATGGATGTGGGACTAAAATGGATTAGAGGGATTATACGTTTTAGCCAGTCATGGTCCGGATGAGAGATGATACATACAATTCACTCCATCCAGAATCTCAGACTTAAGACAAACAATATTATACTACTGCATTATCTTTTTGAATATTACAATGTATTTTGTTTATTTTTTGCATAATTTATGTGGATTTATCCACTGTTATTTATTACATCTTCTGCTAGTACTTAGTTTGAACTACTTACTTCATCTCAATAATTATACACATCCCCGCATGGTTTAAACTTTAAATTCCTCCAAAGTGACTGTCAAATACCCCTGCGTGTCAGAGGAAGAAGGCATGCCGTTTAATTACTATGCCTACTGAAGATATTTTAGATTTAGCTACTTAATTACTTAAAATCAATCATCATAAATTAATGTTTCCATTTCTAACGTCTGCCTGAGGGAGTACAAATTAGACAATCACATGTGTATGCTCACTGCGTTAAATACACTGGAGATACAAAGAAATAAAGATGTAGTTCAGTCTCACTCTCACCTCTGCCGGGGCTCCGAGGAGACGGAGGTACAGCTCTGGACCGACAGCAGCGTGGAGGACTTCCGCGGGGGGACAGCTCCCGCGGCGGGCGACAGGAGGCTGGTGTTGGACGGCGAGGCGGAGATCAGCAGGTTGCCCTGCGAGGAGAAGGAGCCTCGACACGGCTCCGGCAGCAGGACCTCCGCGGAGCCGATGTCATTGAACCCGGAGTCCGAGGGGAGCACGAGGATGGGGGGCACGACGTTGTGGAGCCCCATCCGCGGCGACACGGACACATGGCCGGCGTTCACGTTCCCGCAGCTGACGGAGGTCGACAGGACGCCGCCGGGGAACGCCTCGTAGCCGAGAGCCGTCTCCGGGGAGAGCCCACCGGCGACCGCCGAGGAGGAGCAGGAGGCACCGAAGTCTTCTCCCTCGATGTCGACCTCTCTGTGGCGGCGGCGCTGGTGGTGGTGGCTGCCGCTTCCTCCATTCTCCAGCAGTAGTGGCACGTTACTTCGCAGCACGGGCCGCCCGTCCAGAGAAATGTTACTGAGGAACAGGAGCGCTGCTTGTCTCCGCCGCGAATTCTCACGGTTTCTGCGGACGTTGTCTCTGTTAGTGTTTGTTTTCTTGCCGTTGACAGAGGTGGCTAATGCCGCTGCGGTGCTGCCGTGCTGCGGACCGCAGGCAGCAGCGGCCGCCATCATCTCCCACCCTGTGACACACACTGAGGAGGAAGTAAAATACAACTCTATAGAGACCCTCATCATTACTGTCAAACAAAACCTACCCGGGCGCGAGGATGGTTCACGCCCCTCCTCTGCTCTCATTGGCTCCAGAGTAGGTAGAGGGAATTTGGCCTCGTAGTTGTAATGTACATAATCATCATCATCATCATCCGTTATGTCTGGAGTCTCCCGTCCATGAGTCAGGACATGCGTCAGACGCGCCTCCTCAGGAATAATTTTACATTAAAAAAGTAGTACTAGTATATTTAGTGAGTTTTGATTGATTGATTGAAATATTTATTAACAGTTTGTAGAATTTACAGTACATTTTAAGCACAAACTCAATACAAAGACTGTCAACTGTGAGTGGACGACCCAATTAAGCATTACACTTGTTTACAACAGGGTCCACATTGTTCAATTCATCAAAACATTTAAAGACATACAGACATTTAGAGACATACAAATAGACATTTCTATGTAGCTAAAGTACAGAACAGGAATTCATCATATAACTGAGTGACTTAATTTAAATAATATGTATATCAGTAGTGTTTCATGGTGGAGGAAAAAGCTCCATAACAATTGACAAGGTACAGTACCAGTATTTATATTTTAATTTCACATATAATTCACATGCATTGTGTGTATATTTGTCTTTAAATGTTCTGATTAATTGAAAATGGAGGGCCCTGATGTAAACAAGTCAAAGTAACAGTTTTTGAATTGACTTTGAAATGAGCCCATTCTACGTACATTCTGTGAAATAAAATAAATAAATCAGTCAGGTATTATAGACCCAAATTAAATTGAAAATTTATTGAAAATATATTTTGGGCACATGAGCCCAGGGCAGGAACCGCATGGCCTTGAAAACTAAGTGGCGTGCTGGCCCCCAAGTTGAGGGAGAGCAAGTGCATTAATCTCTCTCCCACCGTAGCACTCACTCAACTTGCCTCCTTCTGCCCAAGTTTGGCCTTAATTGACCCAGTGCCTCTGTGCTTGGCACTCAGGAATCAAGGGTTGGATTGGGGCCGTGGGGGTAAGACGTAATTAAGTCCCTGTAAGTCCCTGTAAGACATGTGAATAAACCGCTCTCAAAGGGCACCTAAGGACGGCTGCAATTCGAAACTGGCCCCCATGAAATCGGAATCCCCCCCCTTTGTTTCCCCCCTCACTGTATATGTTTCTTTTCCCTTTTTACCTCCTTTATGATGAATTCCTGTTCTGTTCTGTTCTTTGGCTATATAAGTGTCTATTTTTCTCTAAATGTTTTGATGAATTGAACAAGGTGGACCCTCTTGTAAACAAGTGTAATGCTTTATTGGGTCGTCCACTCACAGTTAACAGTCTTTGTATTGAGTTGTGCTTGAAATGTACTGTAATTCTGCAAACTGTTAATAAATATTTCAATCAATCAATCAATCAAAAAACCTGCGACAGCGTCATATCTTATCCAGGGGATGTACTTTTACATCGAGCTGCCTCATGCTACAGAAACAGGAGATAGGCTCCTGCCCTATGGGCCTCATGGCTTGTATAAAATGCATTCAAATTAAAGTTAACTTACACATTTTGTTTTATTTGATGGCCTTCCTGACCTGGGATTTGGGCATTCCTTCAATAATAAAAACACCAAAACCAAATGACACTAATGACCCTAAACTTTAGGGTCATTAGTGTAATTTGGCCTTGGTGTTTTTTGGTGTCCAATCCAGACCAGAAATTGCATTACTTTAGGTTTAGGGCCTAAAGTAATGCAATTTCTGGCCTGGATTGGACCCTTATTTGAATGTGTCCACTTAAAATACATAATTTCCAAATATCTTGAAAATATAATGTTTATATTATTTTGGCCAACGTTGGTCTATATTCTAAACATTGTTCTTAGAAGAAACCATTTTGTATTGGGGAATATCCATGACTGCCTATCTGTTCCTTTTGTTTACAGAGCTGGCCTGGTTCTCTGTTATGGAACCTTGGTGAGGTTTCAGTGTGTCAAATGGGCTGCACACTCCAGGGAGTGTGTGTGTGTGTGTGTGTGTGTGTGTGTGTGTGTGTGTGTGTGTGTGTGTGTGTGACGTGTGTGTGTTTGTGCATGCATGCGTGTCAGGGTTAGAGTATAGTGCATACACTGTTGATCATCAGATTAGTGCTCGGTAATCCCTGCCATCATCCAGACCATCCCTGCAATATCAGATCTAGTAATCTTGATATCAATGATCATATATACTGCACAATATTGCACGTGTGTTTATATAAGCAATTAACCAATTAAAGGCAGCACCCAAGTCAGGGATCAGTTTGTCTCATATTTGTGCAGCTTGTGCACATGTGCCTGCCCTGAGCGCACACCCACAACATCATTGCCACTGGTATTTCCTTCCCGTCACACATACATGCTTTCACATACACAGTTAGCAACTCCGACGCAAACAATACACACATTTTGTTTATTAAACAAGTAAGCAGGGTGATACAAGCCTTTGAGATCTCTGCCTTACTTCTGTCACTTTTGAACTCTTTGCTCTAGCCCCCTCGTTGTTTTTCTCTCTATCCCCCACTTGATCACAGTGCAGAGAAGCTATAATGCATCATGGGAAAGGTCATGATGCTGACCTGATTCGATCTGAATCTCTCTCCCTCCAGCACAGTGGAGGGAGACAGATTGGGTGGGGGGGTTACAAAAACAATCTTCTCCTGATCCTGAGTATTCTGTCCCCTGCAAACATCTTCTCTTCTCTCTGAATAAAGCTCTAGCCATTATTGCTAATGGTTTCTCTTACCTAATTAGCTAATGGTGCTAATACCATATGTAGGGCTAATACAACCATGTGCATATTACCTGTAGTGTAGACTGTCTGTCAGACATTTAGAATGGATTGAGTCGCCCTCTTGTGTTGATCATGGGTATGACAGTCATTTGTGTCACATTTTATGACATTCTTTCAACACTTCTGTAATGGTTTTACTGTACACCAGGTCCTGAATGATAGCTCAACTAGGTCCATGCTTTCAATTTTGCTTTGCATAACTCTGCCAGGAAGTGTGACCTGCAGTCTATTAAGTATGAAATAATAACTAGAAAAGTGTGCGGAAAATGGGGTGCACATCGTTTCTGCCAGGCCTGCCGTCTACCCTGGGTTGTCAATCATTCTTGAGGTGTGCCCTGATGCCCCTGATGCCCCTAAACATGCGATTCCAATCTGGGTATGACTGAATATTGCAAAATTATATATGATATTTTTTCTAAGAAACAGACCCCACCCACACAAATGCTTTGGTGGAAACACAGCCTGAAAGCCTGATTCATAGCAGATCTACAAGCTCACAGCGTGCCGTGCGTGGATGCTAATTTCAGAACACGACACTGTCGTGCGACACAGTATGAATTAGGTTTTATTCCTGCTCTTTGTCAACAACTCTCTCAGAACATCTGACAAGCTATTGGCCCAGAGCCACAAATGGAAAATAATTGCTTTTTAGGAGACACTGGCATGTGCTCATAATGTCATTTAGAGGCAAAGTAGATTTGATCTCAAAACCCCAAAACTACACAGACGTTTACAGACTCTCTGAGAAATATTTATTTTTACATTGGTTGTATATCAACATAGTGTTCTGGATGGCTGTTGGTACAGGATATACAGTCAGAGTTTGATTCCACTGCCGAAATCCACTTTAGCTCATAGGTCGTAGATTTACTCAAATGTATCTTGTCAGTGTATACATGTATCTCCTATTCTCCTCCTCTTTTCCCCCTCTCTTCCTCTCTCTCCTTCCTTTCTCTTTCTCTCTACTCCCTTGCCTCTCTCTCCCTCTTTGCACCCGTCCCTCTATCATAGATAGTAATCTTCCTCCTCGATGTCGTCATGCGTGTCCTGGAATCCCAGGGCCTCGATGTCATGTGTGATGTCACTCATGCGTTGATTAAATTCCTGGGAGCCTGAGGGCAATGACCAGCTGTCATATCTGTTCAACAACAATCAATGTCAAATTGTATTCAATGTCATATCAATGCAAACTACTATATTAAGGTAATTTCCTTAGCGATTATTCTATCGATTACTTTTTGCATTTGTCAAATCATGATGAAGCATAATGTTTTTGATAGATATAAAAAAAAAAAAAAAAGCCAATCTACAAGGTCACACAGTATTTAATCACGACGCAATGTGGTGTGCTACTTTCACTATATAGGGCTGTATTTTGCGTGTCTTAAGTACTTATTTACGTACTTAGTACGTGTCTTAAGTGTCTTATTACTTAACTTAAGACCTGGAGGCGTGGTCAATGCTCTTTGGCCACTCAGAATAGCCAAATGGCATTGATCACGCCTCCAGGTCTTAAGTTAAGTAATAAGACCTGGTACGCAAAATACAGTGTTTAATCAACCAACTACAATTTATACCATCAATAGTTATAGTGTCAATATAACCATAATATATATCATCGTGAAATCAAACAACGCACCCTCGCATGGCGGTGGCTGACGTGCTGCTCATGCTACGTTTGATGCGTCCAAAGCTATCCGTTAGAATCCCTCCCTCTCTGATCCCAATGCCTTCCAGGAACGTCTCGAACGCTCCGACATCCTTATCAGGAATGAATGGACGCATGCCTGGAATAGACCACATTCACCACTGTTACAGGTCTGGCTCAGGACATATAACCTTAGGCCTGACGTCGAAATTTAAAAAATGTCTTCAAAATCCTGACAGTTTTCTGAAATACCTCATGTTTCTGTATCAGTGGTGCTCAATATTTCATGTCAAGGACCCCAAAGATTATATGTAATATGCCTCCGTCCCCCATCTGAAAATATGTTGTTCCAGGGACCCCAACCCAGAAGCAAAGAATTGAGTTAAAATGTTCACTCTGTAACAATATTTATTCAAAGATTTGAGGCATATTTTCACAATTTAAAAAAAATAGCAGACCTACAAGCTCGTAGCGCGCCACTCGGTGGCACGCTATGTAGATATGCTATTTTTCAATAGCGAAAGTATAACAATGCTTAGTTAAAACACCAAAAAGGGTTGCCGTCCAGAATGGGTTTTAAAGGAGTAGTCCACCAAAAAGGTGACTTTTGGTGCACCCGCTTCAAGTGTTCAGGTCAATAATCAACCGATAATCACCAGAAGGTTTCTTAATATGACTTGAATATAATCAGGCTCGCCTGGAGCTGACTGCATGTACTCTCCACTGTGATTTAGGAAACACGAGAGTGAAATGACTGACATGGCCAGTTAAGACTGATATGAGGTTTAGGGACTTATGTGGCCAGTTAAGACTGAGGTTAGGGCGATAGGGTTAGATTTAGGGTTAGGGTTAGTAATAGTCGGACAACGCAACCAACGCCACATCAGACACCTCTGCATTTCCTTATCAAAGCCAGTCGGCTACAGGCGAGCTTGCAGCACTGAGGATGTTGCTGTGTATAGGTGCTGTTAGCATGGTATGGGATTAAGCATGGGTAGTGGTGTAATTCTTTTTACTAAGTACTAAACTTTAGTACACTTTTTAGGATATTTTTAACTTTACTGGAGTATTTCCAATTTTCAATACTTGTACTTAAGGGACATTCTGCTAAATGAGTACTTTCAAATGTCATCACAGAAAATAGCTGATCTACAAACTCACAACGCAATGAGTGAGCTTGTACGTCTGCTATTTTCAATGTTCAGCTATTATGAACAGAGAATATGAACATAAGATAGTATTGAAGGATCTTCATAGGGAGTTCACTGAGAGAATGCATGACATCAGCCCCATGTGGGCCCCTTTGGGGCCACACAACACACACACACACACACACACACACACACACACACACACACACACACACACACACACACACACACACACACACACACACACACACACACACACAGTAAGAGGAAGAGGTGGTTTCACCTTTACCACTCATTAGAGTTTGTGGCTTTCAGTTTCAAGATGTTTTTGTGTGAGCTGTGTGCGTGCGTGCATGCGTGCATGTGTGCGTGTGTGTATGTCTCACCCAGCAGTAGGAACTTGCGGTTGTCTCCATACAACTGCAGCAGGTCGGAGCAGAAGTGGCTGATATGAGATGATCCCAGTCTGTACTCCCTCAGTAAGACAGCAAACTGCTGCAGCTCTGCAGGGCTCAGTTTACTACGCAGCTACACGCACGCACGCACACACACATGCATGTGGTTAGAGAGAAACACAGAAGAAAGGATAAAGTCAAGACAGGAAATGACAATTAGACAAATGTAAACACACAGTAAGAAACACCCAGAAAGACACACACACACGCACGCTCGCACGCACACACACACCGTGATCATGTACTCCTGCATCAGCAGCAGAGCAGGGTTACTGTCTCCTGGGTCACTGTTTAGACTACGGTGAGAGTCCTGCAGAGAGACAGACGAACTCTCACTGTACGTCTCACTGTAGTACAACTCAAACGCATCCTGAGAGCCATCACTACAGAGAGAGAGAGAGAGAGAGAGAGAGAGAGCATATACAGAACATGGGTTTATATTAGGCTTTGTATGCATAATTATGCAGCATACTATCCATGTTGTAATGAAACATGCCCACCAGGATGGTATAAAGACCTGTCAACATGGACCTGTGGGGACACTGTTCAGGTCCACATGAAGGAAAGGGTCATTGTCACGGCTAAGTAACATAGAGCTACAATACCTAAAACATTCTTTTGTTTTGACTCCTATACCTTAATCGCTATGCCAACTCGTTATGCCAGGCATTTCTGTGTTCCCCACTGCTGTTGTACCTCACTGGCTCACCTGCTAATGAGGAGCCTCCACCGGGAGGATGTAGCACCTCCGTCCTACTCCCTCCCAGGAGTCGCTATAGCGCAGTAATCCAAAGATCCCACCCACCCTGCATGCCTGGCTTCCCTCATTCGAACACGGCCAGCTGTGTTTGTTTAGATACCAAGTCAGACGCACCACAGTGCTTTCAAACCCCCAGACTCCCATTTTAATGGCAAGGTGCCTTTGACGTCCCCAAGGACATAGAGCGAGCTCTCACGCGCGCGCGCACGTGTGTGTGTGTGTGTGTGTGTGTGTGTGTGTGTGTGTGTGATCCTTCCTTACTAAGAACTACAGCAGCTGAAGTCATTGTCATAACTGTAAGACATGTCAGTCAAACAGCTGTCACCTGGAGGCAGAGAGAGACAGTGAATGAGGAAAAGCTCATGTTTAATTTGAACCCTGTAAGACAGTAAAGTTATGTGTCATGAGTGTCAATCAATTCAAGAAATCTATTGAGGATATTAAGACACATGATTGGTTAAAAGGTTGAATGCAGTTGTCACTCACTCCTCTGCAGCCAATAGCGATCAGGCACGGAGTGATGGAAACCTGCTCTGTCCACACATTCTATAGTCTGATGTCCATAAATGATCTGAAACATCTGACAGATCAGAGAGCAGTACTCCTCTGCCGCGTCCTGCACGCACGCACGCACGCACGCACGCACGCACGCACGCACACACACACACACACACACACACACACACACACACACACACACACACACACACACACACACACACACAAGCAGTTACATAACATGAGGCATTACATCATATAGGTCAATTCAACATACTATTTAATAACATCATTATGTGTGTCAGAATGAGTTAGCGTCACTCCTTTCAACTGTTTCTCACACACGCACGTGCACGCACACGCACACAGGTATACAACTAACTTGGCAGTATAAAAATATATAAATTACATCATGATATTTTGCAGCTATGCCTGTGGGCATGTGGGTCCCCTCCCCCAATGTTTGACAGACAGACAGACAGACAGACAGACAGACAGACAGACAGACAGACAGACAGACAGACAGACAGACAGACAGACAGACAGACAGACAGACAGACAGACAGACAGACAGACAGGCAGGCAGGCAGGCAGGCAGGCAGGCATACAGACAGACAGACAGACAGACATAGCTCACTCTGCTCTCCACAGCCAGTAGGACCAGGTTACAGTAAGCATCTGGACTGGGCTGAGGTTCCAGTGGGTTGTGGTTCCTCCTCTCCCAGCTCCCGTAGCTCTTCCCTCGCTCCCAGCTCCCCGTGCAGGCATGCCTCCTCTCCCAGCTCCCCCCTCCCGAGCCACCACCACCTCCTCCTCCTCCTCCCCTCCTCTCCCAACTGCCTCCCCCCGAGCCACCCGCCTTTCCCGCTCCTCCCGCCCCTCCCTTCTTCTTGTCCCAGCTCCCGGCACCTCCCCTCGCCGCCCGGTAGCGTTTCTCCCAGCTGCCCGCACCTCCCCCGGCTCCTCCCCCCACCCCCCAGCTGCCGCTCATCGGCCTCCGACCGCGGTTCTCCCAGCTGCCTGGTTTGCGACTGGTCGCCTGCTGGGGTCTCCTCTCCCAGCTGCCAGTGACCCTCTTCCTCTCCAAACTCCCTTCTCCTCCCCTCTCTCCTCCTCCTCCTCCACTCTCTCCTCCTCCTCCTCCTCCTCCCCTCTCTCCTCCTCCTCCACCTCCTCTCTCTCCTCCTCTGTCAAGGTTCTGGGTTTTGTCCTGGGCATTGTTGTTCCTGCTCAGGGATGGCCTCCAGTCTAGCCCACAGATGGTATGCCTCCTCTCCATGGTTCCCCCTGCTGGCCTGGGGTCGGCGTTGCAGCTGACCGTCTGATGGCGGTGGGCGTCTCCGGCGTTTCTCTCCAGACTGTCACCCCCGGCGACCACTGTGTCCACGTTCAGACCTTGGCAGGGGGTCAGGGTGAGTGAGTGAGTGAGTGAGTGAGTGAGTGAGTGAGTGTGTGTGTGTGTGTGTGTGTGTGTGTGTGTGTGTGTGTGTGTGTGTGTGTGTGTGTGTGTGTGTGTGTGTGTGTGTGTGTGTGTGTGTGTGTGTGTGTGTGTGTGTGTGTGTGTGCGTGTGTGTGTGTGTGTGTGTGTGTGTGTGAGAGAGACATGGCATAGCTCACAGTACCACTGTGAGCCTATCCGCCTATATAGCCGTCAATCCATACCAGTGTAAATAGATATAAATAGAACTAGAACTGCACTCTGTCGAGTGCATACTTGCTTGTTGCACACTAGTAGGCCATAAATGGCCAACTAGTGCGCAAGCAGAGCGCGCAAGTCCTTTCGACCGCTGTAAACTGTCAAATCTCAGTATCTCTGTGAAGGAACGTTTGAAATGTATAATTTTTAGATGTAACTATTTGCTACCTACCTACTTTATGCATATAAACACCTAGTATTATTAAGTATGATTCAAGTTTCTATCTATATAAGTTTGGGTGAAGAGCTAGTCATACATATACACACCACATACTCTGGTCCCAGCAGATCAGGCACAATTTGCTATTTTATTTCTACTGATTATGTATATAGTATACGTATGACTAGCTGTAAATGATGACGTAAGAAATATATATAGTATATATATATAGTATATAGGCATATACTATATACGTATACATATATACTATATAGAGTGTGTAGTTGTAAGTTGATTAGCGGTATACTGTGGTTACTTTGCGCCAAAAACTGTGACAGCTGTCCCGCCATTTGATGTTTATGCAAGAAAACAGCAAATCTGTGCCTGGTTTGCTGGGACCAAACGACCACAAATGACCATATTTCTTACGTCATCATTAAGAGCTAGTCATACATATACACACACCACGTACTCTGGTCCCAGCAGATCAGGCACAATTAGCTATTTTATTTTGACTGATTATGTATATAGTATACGTATGACTAGCTCTAAATGATGACGTAAGAAATATATAGTATATATATAGTATATAGGCATATACTATATAGGTATACATATATACTCTATACTCTATACTGACACTGTATAAAGTGTGTAGTTGTAAGTTGATTAGCGGTATACTGTGGTTACTTTGCGCCAAAAACTGTGACAGCTGTCCCGCCATTTGATGTTTATGCAAGAAAACAGCAAATCTGTGCCTGGTTTGCTGGGACCAAACGACCACAAATGACCATATTTCTTACGTCATCATTAAGAGCTAGTCATACATATACACACCACGTACTCTGGTCCCAGCAGATCAGGCACAATTTGCTATTTTATTTTGACTGATTATGTATATAGTATACGTATGACTAGCTCTAAATGATGACGTAAGAAATATGGTCATTTGTGGTCATTTGGTCCCAGCAAAACAGGCACAGATTTGATGTTTTTCTGCATAAACATCGAATGGCGGGACAGCTGTCACGGCGGAAGAGACCGGGCGAAAACATTACTTGCGCGCTCTGCTTGCGCAAGTAAATATAGTTTCTAATACTGTGATTACCTGTCTTTAGCACCAGCAGGTGCAGTGCATCATCCCGCAGGTAGGAGGCAGCAGCAATCTCGTGCGTTGGGATTCTCAGCAGTAGTTTCTCATTGTCTCTCCAGGTGAGAAGCACACAGCGAGCTGACATACTCAGAATACAGTCCTGTTCTACGCTCAACTTCAGAGGAAGAACCTTCAACTGCTGCTAGACAGACAGACAGACAGACAGACAGACAGACAGACAGACAGACAGACAGACAGACAGACAGACAGACAGACAGACAGACAGACAGACAGACAGACAGACAGACAGACAGACAGACAGACAGAAAGACAGACAGACAGACAGACAGACAGACAGACAGACAGACAGACAGACAGACAGACAGACAGACAGACAGACAGACAGACAGACAGACAGACAGACGATTGATTTATTGATCATTTATGTAAGGACATAGTACACATATTTAGGTATTGATAAGGTATATATATTATCTACTATTAGCAATATCCAGTAGTTGTTCATAAATAGGTAATCTTCTACTCACCCTGGCAGTGTCCAGTAGTGTTCATAGATAGGTAATGGTCTACTCACCCTGGCAGTGTCCAGTAGTGTTCATAGATAGGTAATGGTCTACTCACCCTGGCAGTGTCCAGTAGTTGCAGTAGTTCATCTCGGCTGGACGGGTTCAGAGAACACGACACCCAGGTCAGGTGACCCAGGAACTAGGAAGACAGAGAGAAAGTTCAAGGGCAAGCTTCCACGTTGGCGCCAAGGAAAGTAATGAAAGAATTGATTGATTGATGTATTAACAGTTTGCAGAATTACAGTACATTTCAAGTACAACTCAATACAAAAACGTAACTGTGAGTGGGCGACACCATAAAGCATTACACTTGTTTACAATAGGGCCCACCATTTTCAATTCATCAAAACAATTAGAGACGTACGAATTTACACTACTATTATAGTCAAAACAGGAAATCATCATAGAGGTACAGTGAGGGGGAAAAAGGGTGGGTGGGGATTCAAATTTTACGGGGGCCAGTTTCGAATTGCAGCCGTTCGTAGGTGCCCTTTGAGAGCAGTTTTGAAGGAGTCAAGGGATTTGCATGTCTTAATGACTGTTAGGGCGTTCCACATTTTGGTGGCATAGGAGCAAAATTAATTTCCCTTTTCCCTTGTTTGTGCCGAATCTGGGTTGCACATGGTTTGTTGAACTGCCTCTGGTGTTGTGGGTGTGGAATTTGTTGACATTAAGGAAGTATTTAGACAGGTACATGGGTATCTTGGTGGTGTAGCGAATCTTGTGGACCAGACCCATTGCAAGATGCTGTACTCTGTCGTCAACCCTAAGCCTGTCCTGTCCTGTCCTGTCCTGTCCTGTCCTGTCCTGTCCTGTCCTGTCCTGTCCTGTCCTGTCCTGTCCTGTCCTGTCCTGTCCTGTCCTGTCCTGTTCTCACCTTCACCTCCTTCTCAACGTAGTCAAAGATCAGTCTGTCGGGGTGGATGAGGTAGTCGGGAGCGTAGAGGGGGACTGTGTGCAGTGGTCTACGTGGAAACGGACCACCCCTCTCCGCCTGTCTGCGAGCCGATTTAGAAAACACCAACCGCTTAATGGGAGACGTGAAACCCTGGGAGGAGAAAAGAGAGAGATAGAAATAGACAGAGAGGATAGAGAGAAAGAAAAAAGAGGGGACAGAGAGAGAGAGAGGTAACTGATAACAGGAGAAATGCTTGTTTCTACTTGCTTAGTGTGTGTTGGTATGCACATGCCTTGCGTGTCTGCATGCACCTGCGTGTGCGTGCGTGCATGTCCATTCACCCAGTAGTTTGACAGCTCTGACTGGCAGGAGAGTAGGGATCAGTGACAGCTCCCCACTGAGACTCATAATAGGTCTCTCTCACTCACACACACTCACACATGCACGCACACACGCACACACACACTCGTGCGCCACTCATGTCAAGTCTCACATCTCGTACAAAACAACACAACACAACACAACACAACACAACTACAAATGAAACTCACCTTTTTGGGTTTCTTGGGCTCATATTCCATTGTTGTAGTGACTGACAGGCCTATTGACTCTGTGCTGAGGATGATGATCTGCTGGTTAGGAACAACACACACGCGCACACACACACACACACACACACACACACACACACACACGCTCGCGCGTGCGCACACGTTGGCCGACACTCTCCCTGGATGCGTTTCAGTCTCAGCTGAAATAGTGTCTTTCAGACAGTTTTTTCCATCTGTCTGTCTGTCTGTCTGTCTGTCTCTCTCTCTCTCTCTCTCTCTCTCTCTCTGTTTTTTGTCTCCTAATATTATTTTTAGTTTTTGCGTTTCAGGTTTCTCACTCTTGTCCTCTCTTTCGCGCTCTCTCTCTGTCCAGACTGTGATTGTTCTGTTTCTCTCCTGTGGTCATGGACACACACACACACACACACACACACACACACACACACACACACACACACACACACACACACACACACACACACACACACAAAGGAGAGAACAGGAAGTACAGGAAGTCCACTTCCTGATTGAGAGGAAACTCCACCAGAGGCTGATAAGGTCCATTCTCTCATCTGACCTGATATATACACACACACACACACACACACACACACACACACACACACACACACACACACACACACACACACACACACACACACACACAAACAGGAGGAGGCTAGGAGCTCTATAATCGGGAATCTGTCGAATCTTCAGATGGTTTGTTAATACATTTGATATTAAACGATTGCAGCTTGTTCCGGGCCTCCTATTGTGAAAGAAGCAGAACAGTCATCATGAAGGGGAGTTGGCAGAACTTTATTGGCACGTAATCCAATGGATGGACCAATGGTGCCAATGCCAACAATGCATTTTAAAGGTCATATAATACTATCATAATGATAACTTTTTGTTATGTATACAAATAATAAAGATACAAGAAAAAGTAAAATTTATTAGTGAAATAATAATTGTAGTAATTTTGTTGGATCCAGAATGATCGTTTTCACCTGACCACATGGGGGCAGTGTTGTGGCAAAGACTGGAGAGGAGAGGAGAGAGAAGGTTTCAAGGATAACGTTTGAGTCTCATTCAATAAACAAGATCTGATTTGATTGGTAAGCCTATTTATTAATGTTTCCATGGACCATGAACAAATAAGTGTCGCATTTATTTGCACACAATCAGTTTGTATAATGCAATTTTGCCACTAAACAAATTGTGTGTTTCGCCCAGCTTAAATAGCTTAGAAATCACTCTTAGTAACTTAATATTGAAAGTTGAAGGTTTGACAGGGAGGCCACGTCATTATTAGACTTGTCTTGTTCCAGATATGCACAACAACAAACTGTTAATTGCATAATGGGAATGGGGGCATTATGTATTGAGGCCATTAAGGACTTTCTCTCCTCATTTCATAAATTGTTAACCTGACCTAAAATATATAAACCCGGTAGCAATGGTCACTATTTGAATATAGTGCTTTAACCTTTTATTCAAAAACAAAACCACGCCAAAATATCACTTACACCACCCGTCTGCTTGCCTTTTATAGTGTTGCCAGGGCATCGATTTGCAAATGAATATGAGCAGACTTGCATCAAATTTGAAATGTAGGAACATTCATCATCTGTATGGTAGGCCTAATGACAATTAATGGCATTCTTCTCCGGGGGCATGCACAAAATCAAGGGACTATGACAGTTTCAGGCAACCATATGTTAGTTATGTGTATGCTGCTTTCTCGTTAATTAAACACATGAACAATGAGCCCTTTAGTGTCTGACCCTATTCTTGAATTAAACATGCCTAAATGCCTAAATATGTAATTATTTCCCCCAAAGTTACAGTATGTCACGAGGAAAATTGGAGATAATATCAGTTTCCATTAGGACAGATTGTAAATAACTTTTCTACTTGACATTTAACCACCTAAACCCCAGCATCCCATGCTGCGGGCTTCACAAAAATAGCCAATCTGCGTTGTGACGCGTTGTGAGCTTACTGCTTATTGTAGATTTGCTATTTCTGGTGAAGATACTTGGTGTAGCAGGCTGAAAAAGAACGCACGAAGTACAGTTTAACTTTGGGTCCATTTGACTAAGAGTCTAAAGTTGGTCAAACTGAAGTGATACATGTTGAGGTACCCTAGGGTGGTACCCACTTTGAGAACAACTGTTCCAGATCAGCTATTTTCGGCAAAGAGTATAGAGGGGTAGGGGGGGTGGAGGGTTGGTTGGGCGGCTATAGACCCCTGGGGACTCACTGGGTTTAAGTAGCTAAGTAAATCATTTAAGTTTATGAATGAGGCCCATTGGCTTTCCAGATGTGGCTAGAGGTTATTGGTTCTCAACCTTTTCTGGATCAGGGCCCAAATCCCAAAAGACCACACTCCTGATCACTTAATACGGCAGCCAGTTAGGTGGTCAGATGGGTGGCCCACATGCATTTTCAGAGCTTGTGATCAATCAATCAATCAATCAATCAATCAATCAATCAATCAATCAATCAATCAATCAATCAATCAATCGTGTTCTGGCTTGGATCAACAGAACTAATACTTTCAACTCAAGTTGCTATTTAGCAGTATCACAATGAATACTTTTCAAGGTTTTAAAGAAACACTATTTAATAGTTTAAAAAACATATTAATGATTATGCACATCAGATGTGGTTTCTGTCCCTGCCATTCTTCACTTACAGATCCTATAGGTCACCCTGACACAGCTAATAACCTGCCCAAGGAAGAATGAGAGGAAAGAGAGGGGGGTGGGGGGGAGAATGATGGAACACTGCATGGCTAAAGCCTTTATGTGGACACACACACACACACACACACACACACACACACACACACACACACACACGTGTGTGTGTGTGTGTGTGTGTGTGTGTGTGTGTGTGTGTGTGTGTGTGTGTGTGCGTGCGTGCATGAGTGAGTGTGTGCACACCTATGTAGGACATACTGTATATGTGAAATTATGTGTACATTTGCGTGTGTTTACAGGTGCTGTGCTGTACTGTATATGTGAGAATATGAGGGCGTGTGTCAGAGAGAGAGAGAGAGAGAGGGGGGGGGGGGGGGGGGGGGGGAGCAGGGATGGTGATCTTGTATGAAACTTACAATGTGTTTTTTAACCAATTAAACTCCAGGCAGCATCCACATTATGGGGAAAGCTAATTTTGCTGAAAGTATCAGATTGACAAGCTCATGCAAGGTGACACATTTGCATCACATTGTGAGCTTGTTGATCGCCCAAAGCTTTCTCCACAATAATGGAAAACACAGAGCCCTGAGGGACTCCGGTCAACCGTATGGGGTTTAAAGGGATATTTCAGTTTCAAAAAAACTTTTGGTCATTTTATCCTCTACTCAGGTTCATGTGAACACCCCAGACAGTTTTAAGTTGCTCGATTCAGTATTTAGTTATTTGATATTCAATGTGCCCAGCCCTTATATACAAACCAATTGTAACGTCTAACTCCATTTTATCCATGATAGATTCATCGAAAACATGCTTTTTTCTGGTGACTGATATTGTCCTGATATAATAGTAATAATAATAATAGTAATAATAATAATGCATTGAACAGTGATTCTGCAGACAGGATCTTCACAAACGGCAGCATGTGTGTTTCTTCCTCATGTGCCATTAAGTGTGACATTCAATCTTGTGATGTGATTCCCGGTACGTCAAAACCATAGGTCAAAACACACACGCGCACACACATACACACACGCACACGCATGCAGTTGAACCTCTCGGTCATGACTTTGTATTGCCACACACGTCAAACTAATAGCAGGCACACACACACACACACACACACACACACACACACACACACACACACACACACACACACACACACACACACACACACACACACACACACACACACACACACACACACACACACCACTCCCACCTACTGCCATCGTCAAGGTAACCACTCCATGGCGACCATAGGGCTAGCGGCTTAACGATCAGCCGGTTACCTAGGCAACAGGAGACAAAGACGGGACATTTATCTTTTGAGTGGCTTTTGCGTTCCCGCTCCCTCTCTCCACCCTCGCTCACCTCTCTCGTTTTCTTCTCAGTCTCTCTCTTTCCTCCTTTTCTTCTCTCCTTTCTTCCTTCCTGTCATTTCTTTGTCTTTGTCTCTCCTCCTCTGTCTCCTTTACTCGCCCCCTCTCTCCTTCCCATCTGTTTGGCACATACCCTCATCTTTCTTCATCTCATCTCATCTCAACTCATCTCTCCCTCTCTCTCTCTCTCTCTCTCTCTGGGAACTGGGAAGACACACCCAGTACAAGTGCTCGAAGGACTGGTGGCAGCACGCCTTTAGGGTGGAGTTTTCCTAATACAAACTAGTGGACAATTTAGAGGCTTTTAGCCTTTTCTGGGCTCAGGGAGACATGCAGGACGGGGAATTGTGCCTTTCTTTTTGAAAGAGAGGTGTTGTCATCTTTATTTCTAACCCTTTCATATGAGTTAACTGCAACTGTGAAGTGACATTTGTTATGTACTGCAGTGTTTTGATAAAGGTGCTTTTAAAGGTCAAAGGTCTCTCTCTCTCTCTCTCTCCTTTCCCTGGCTCCCTATATTACTTTATTCTCCTTTTTTCACTCCTTGGTTCTGTGTGTACCTGCCTCCCGTCATCGTTCTCCATCCACCTCTCTCGCCTTCTTGGGCTCTTAGCTCTGAAGAGAGAGAAACATGACAGGAGTCTAAGACTGAGAGAAACATGACAGGAGGATCCGCAGCTGCTGACCTTAGGTCAAACATCTTACCTATAGCAAAAACACATTAAATCACCTGAATCACCATGCCATTGCCGCACTATGCCATGCCATGCCATACGATGCCATGCCATGCCATGCCACTTTAATGATGATAGTGCATCATTAAACTGGATGAAATGAAATCCTACCTGGAGGGAAGAGAACAATAATTGACATCAAAGGAACCACGTCCTCTCCCCTACCAGTGAACTGTGGTTCCCCAAGGAAGCATTCTATAGGCCGTTAAGGTGGTTGCACACTGGACGCACGGAAAAACGCAGCTAAAAATGTGAAAAACCGCAGCAGTGTGCAGGGACCTTTACTGTTCCTACTTTACATTAACGACGTGAATGCTGCCTGTAACTGCAAATTGTTCCTGTTTGCCGACAACTCAGCACTCCTGATCTCGGGGGATAGGACAAAATGCAGGTAGAGGAGGTTCTCAGTTCGGAACTCACCAAAATCCAAACTTGGCTTACCGATAACAAACTCTCACTACATCTCGGAAAAACAGAATCCTTTCTTTTTTTGGTCCAAACATGCTCTCAGTAAAGTAAATGGAAATGATTTCGAGGTCAGAGTTGACGACATAGTAATCTCCAGCAAAGAAGAGATTACATATCTGATTTCGTGGGTGTATTCTTGACCACAAACAGGTGAAAGCATGGCAAGGGTAATCAAAAAAGTGAACGAAAGAACCAGATTTCTGGGCAGAATTTCCTCGTTTGTCAACAAAAGTGCTCTCAAGACTCTAGCGGGAGCCCTAATTCAGCCCTACTTTGACTATGCTTGCACCTCTTGGTTCTCAAACATCCCTATGACACTAAAGACCAAGCTACAAACCTCCCAAAACAAACTAATGTTACTACTCCTCGGTCTGGGGCCCATGACCCATCTTTTTGCAACCCATTTTGATAGTCTAGGTGGCTTTGGATAGAAAACAGAGTTAAGCAATTGAAATTGGGACTGACATGTAAAATTGTAAATGCAGCTTTGCCCTCTATGCCTCTATGCGCATACCAGAGCGACTACCATAGTCACAATACAAGAGGAAGCGAGAACAACGATCTGGTACCACGCACTTTCAAAACAAACATGGGCAAATTCTCCTTCTACAGCACTGCCACCCAAGTGTGGAATGCCTTGACAAAAATGCAAATCCCTGGCGTCCTTTAAAACAGGCCTGAAAATCCACCTTTCAGCATGCCAAAGGGAGAGGAAATGATTACTCCCGATTACAGACGTACTGTACACACACATACACACAGACATGCATTTATAGATAGATGATTAACTCATCCTCAGTGCTTATGTATTAATTTGTGTACAAATGGAACCAAATGGATACATTTGTAGATGCTTAGTTTAATTGACACTGAATATTTTAGTGCTCGCGTATAAAGCACACTCCTTGCCCAACTAAAGAAATCACACACACGCCAGGTGTCAGTTTTATTGAGGGCCGGAGGGCCATGTTTACTACATTATAGATCCATCTACAGATTTCAGCACAGCTTGTTGAGTTGTCTGTTTTGTTTTACATCTCTTCACTATTTTTTTTTTCTACTTGTTTTCCGTTATGAAGCAGCTTTATCAAAAATTCTATAGAACATCCATACATACATCCATCCGTCCATACATCATAGATCATACATCCGTCCATACATACGTCCTTACAAATCACAACACACACACACACACACACACACACACACACAAGCACGCATGCACAGTGCACACGCGCATACAGGCACACACATGTTCTAGTATATCGCCACTCTAGTTATATACAGATATATAGAATGAGTAAAAAAAAAAAACTATCTATATTTCCATTTGTACATCTTAATATAAGAATCATAGCAAAGACGTGTTCACCAGGCAAGTCTTAACAATAGATAAATAGATATAAACCAATACAAAAATAAATAAATCAATAACGAACGCAACATAAATACTCATTGTAATAAAGTAAGGATGGCTGCATTCTTTTTGTTTTACTTTTGGCCTTTTTTTGATCACCGTTGCTCTGTTGAAGTCAATACCTTGAATACAACACTTTTTTTTAATTATTATTCTTTTGCGATCCAATCAAGCGAGCCTTTTTTTCTCATCAGACATGATTGGGTGGTTGGACCCAGGTGTCGTCTTTATGCTTTTTTTTGTCATGTTTGACATGACAGTGATTGACATACAGTAATTAAATTAATCATCAGCACCAATGTTAGAATCATTATAGTCATTATCATTGTTAGCATTCTTATCTTCATATAGCAGCCATTTCTGTTGTCATCAATTAACTCAATTAACCAGTGAGAGCAGTAACAATGACAGAATAACTTGTATCTCGTCTATCCAAAAGTATATTTGCCCTTTCGGTGGACAACATAATCATGTAAGTGCATTCATTTACTGTAAGGAACAGCTTTTGGTTGATATGAGATCTAAATCCTTTCCATGGCCTTTGACCTTTTAAAAACAGAAAGTAGTGTAGTAGTTAGTAGTCAGTAGTCAGTACTGTCTGTTGACAGTTTGATGCTTTGCTGCACAAAAGCCAAATTGTAGCTTAATACCATATACATTATCAGCGAATAACTTCTTGGAGGGACAATTAAGCGGCGTTCAGCCAGACAAGAAGGGGCAATAACAGTTCTGTGATGCCCGTAGATGTCCGGGGCTGCATGCACGACACACTGAGCGGATCAGCGTGCGTACACCGTTGCTCTGTTGAAGTCGAAGCTTTGTTACCTTAAAAGATAACATGGTTCATTTTATTTATTTATTATTATTTTGCGATCCTATCAGATAAAGAGAGCCTTTTTTTCCCTCATCAGACACGACTGAGTGGATTGACCCATGGTGCCGTCATGTTTGACAGTAATTAAATTAATCATCAGCGCCCAATGTTAAAATCATTATTATCATTGTTAGTGTTATTATCTTTAGCAGCCATTTCTGTTGCCATCAATACAATCCTGCATGTATTCAACTTTATCACCAGTGAGAGCTAGTAACTCACTGCTCATGATGGGATAATTGCAATGATTCCCCGTGAACGAGGCACTCCATGCCCTTTGTTGCCTATCGCTACTACCGGCGGACTACGTCTTGAGAAATTAGTGTTACCTAAGAATGGAGCGTTCATGATATAAAGGTTGGTACAACTAGAAAGTTATCCTGGCAAACCTCTTCCTTCCACAGTTGCTTCACAGTAACTTGGCTAAAGGTTCAGTTCCTTGCACTTGTTTTTACTTGGCAAATAGAGCTAGAATAGACATTTGAATAGAACCAGTCTACAAACAGTTTTGACTGTTTGTAGACCATGGTGGTACACAGGCTGATGAAATAAGCTTCTTCCAATTGTAGCAGCCCATTGTAATAGCTTATATTATAATCTCACACCAACTATTGCCCGTAGCAAAAGTTGAATTAGAGGCCTTTTTCTGATACGTCATCACATAACACATCACATGACACATTATGGGAACCACTGTGGAAACCTCCCTTTAACACAGACACAATAATTCTTTTTTTTTGGGGGGGGGGGGTCTAAAGCTACAAGTGCAACAGCAGTGCAACACGCATAGCATGTGACATTTCCATAGTTTCACTGAATACTGGATATTTCTTTCAAATTTGTTAGGCCTACATATCCCTCTGCTGAACTGACTGCTCATTTTCATGACACTGGGTCCCGGGGGTGAGGGACAGGTTTTTTAAAAGGTCTGATTAAGCTGACACCCCCCTGTTGTCTCGCAGAAACACCACCCTTCACTTATATTCTTTTCTCTCCTTGTCCTTGGTCCCTGGGTTAGATTGCTTCTACTCTAGCCAGTTCCCAGGAGAAGAGACGCCGTTCTTAATATCTAAGAAAGAACCCACCCCAACTCTTATCTCATTCTCCCTTTAATGATTTACAGTCCATCGCTGTGAGATTGAGTTTAAGAGCCACTCAGATCTCGTTTAGCACTATTGTGTACCCCTCATATGCTCTTTAGCACCGATTTATGCTACTCCTGTACTGGGTCCAAGAGAGCGATTCTAGATCAACATCAGTCCCACATTTTATTTTCAATATTTTAAGAATTTATTTAAGGCCCTCTGTTGTTGTTCTTCACTAGTTACCTAATGAACCGTACTTTCTCGAGCACCAGCATCCATACGGCTGCTTTAGTATGTCCTTGGTGCTAATTATGGGTCAAACTTAGTCACAGACATTTTGGAGAACCACCTTTCAAACACGTGTCCAGAAACAGCTCCTGGACTGTGTCCTGGCCCTAATTGACAATATGAAGGCTTGCTTCCAGATTCTGCTTTGTCAGCGTTCAAGAACATTACTATTATACATTTTTAACCAGTATAAGATACTGCATTCATTCCTCAAGCTCCCAGTCCATGTTACAGGTCTACTGGGTCCAATGAGAAACCTGTGCCACAATCCCATAACACATTCTGTAAGGATGGAACTCCATCTTGGTTCCTTTAGACTGTGGTTTCGTACTCCAGCACCTCTTTGCTTCCCATCATGGAACTCCTGTACTGTATCCGAGGACTGACAGGTGAGGTGGTCTCCAGGACCAGGATGGTCTTGCGAAGCCGCCGGTCGATAAAGTGTGCGTCCCAGGCTGGGTACCTCTTCCTGGGGAGGTCAATCCGGATCACGGGGCCATCGTGGGCCCGGGAGGAAGAGGAGGCAGCTCTGTGGAGAAGCGCTGGAGAGGAAGAAGGCGAGGGGCGCACCTGGAAGACAGGCACACAACTGTCCCTGTCCCTCTCTCCGGGGACCGGCTCCCCGGTGTCTCTAGTCCTGGGGAGGGTTCTCGGGGGACTGGTGACGGCACTGTCCGATCCCCCTCCCGGGGTCTGGGAGCCCTGGGACGGGGTGAGGCAGGAGTCGATCACCCCCCCCACCCCGCCCTCGCCGCCCTCCCCTTCTTCCACCACGCAGCCGCCCCACCTGGAGCCCAGCACGGGCCCGTCCGGGTGGAGCAGGCAATAGTACACCAGCATGAAGAAGGTCCCCAGGGCGAAGCTGCACGCCACCATGCAGACCACGGCCAGGGCGTAGGAGTCGGAGGTGTGCGGGCCACGGTAGGTGTACCAGGCGGCCGTGAGGGCAGCGTTCTCCACCATGGTGACGGTGTAGTAGACGGTCATGCGCAGGCGGCTGGGGCCCTCCTTGACGTTGAACCAGCAGAAGATGTAGATTATTCCCACCACCATGTTATAGATAATCTCCTCCCATTTAGACATGCAGAAGTCTGTCTCTCCCTGGATGATCCAGAAGGTCATCACACACCTGGACACACAGCAGATTACACTGACTAGGATAGATAGAACTGCAGCTACTGTTAGTGTGTAACGACTGTATTTATATAGGCAGGCTAGGATGAAAGTGGCATACGCAACAGGGAATTAGTATTGGTAATGGCAATAGGATTCAAAGATGGTGGTGCTGAAGGAGGGAGGGTTTTTCTAATGGTTAGCCAGCATGTAGAGCACCTTAAGACACCTTAAGTACAATATTGTATTGTATTGTATTGTATTGTATTTGAATATTTTTGAATCTGTGTGGCGACACTGGCGAAGGAGTCTTTCTCTGACTGCCCCGGGTAGATCCCCCCCTTTCCCAATTTCCCCCACCTCCCCGTTCTGAAAGAACACTGCTGCTACAGTGCTACCCAATGCATACGCGCTACGCAGAATGTTGACACCGTTGACAAGTACCGTCGTAATAAACTCTACAAGTGGGACTGTTTGCACTTTGCAGAAAGGTAGAAGCAATGACAATTGGACTATAGAACTTACACGGTTAACGTTATGCACATTGTTTATTCTTGACTAATAGAAATAGCCTGTCTGATATCAAAATCGACCTTGAGACTTAACATTTTGTTGTTAAGAATTAACAGTTAAGAATTGATAGGAATATGCACCGTCGTCTCACTTTGAGGTGGATCTACCCGGGGAAGTCAGGGAAAGACTTATTCGCGTCTGTGTAAGGAGTATATAAGATATATAGTATAATAACAATAATTTGTTAGAACTTAATTTGATTTATTATGTAATTTATGAACAGAGAGGCTGGCACGATGGTACCATGGCCGAGTCAGACCCAAATTGATATGGGCTAGTAAAAACCAACCAGGTGACGTACCAGTGGCTGACGATGAAGATGCCAAAGTAGAGCTGGAAGACGGAGGCAAACAGGGCGAAGGCGACAGTACGCGCTCCGATGGTGAAGAAGTGCCAAAGCATCTGAGCTACGACCGCTTTGTAAGACATGGGCAGCTTGTCATCACGAGAGTCCCTGAGAACCTTCTGGTAGGACGCTATCATCCACGCCAGAGAGACGAGGGACGCTGAGGCCGAGAGACCTATATAGAGATAGAGAGAGAGAGAGAGAGAGAGAGAGAGAGAGAGAGAGAGAGAGAGAGAGAGAGACGCAAATTGTGATTGATGCTGTATACTAGCAATGTACCATGCACAGTTATATGGAAGAAAGGTTGTCTGTGGAGGTTATAGGTCACCTCAGAGAGCAGGTTACCTCTCTGTTGAAATGGTCCTTTTGCACACCTGAGGTCACCTCTCTTATATATCTCAGAGACAAATTCATGTCAAAAGCATTGGAGAGGTGATACAAAAACAAAGGCATAGGCCTACGGCAATGTTGGATGGAGATTAAAGTTTGACACACGAAACAGCTGGGCTGCATTTGTGTATGAAACTATTTTGTCCACAGAGAACTTGTTCGGTTTTGGCGTGTGTGACTTATATCAGGTTGTGATAAACTGACACCAAGCAAAGCGTTGTATATTACTAGTGATCATTGTATTACTTTTAACCCATTTTGACCTGAGATCAGATTCTAAAAATGTCTTCTACATCCTGACAGTTTTCTGAAAAAGCTATGTTTCTATGTCAGTCGTTCTTCGATTTTTCAAAAATAGCAGACCTACAAGCTCGTAGGACACCACTCGGTGGCACGCTATGAGCTTGTAGATCTGCTAGCTTGTAGAATAGCTAAAGCATAACATAATGCTGACACCAAAAGGGGTTCCCGCCCAAAATGGGCAAAGAGCTGCACTTCGTTGACGGACCGTGCCGCTGAACAAACATGTTCAACTGAAAAAAGCCTTGAGAATATTATTTTGTAAGCCTTAGTAGACTGCAACACTTATAATGCAGAATGCAGACAGCTAAGTGGTTGGTGTGGTTGTGGTTCACAGTACTGCAGTAAGCCAATCAACACGATCACCACCCAAATTCATAGTGAAGTAGTTGTATAGAATGTGGTTTTATACAAACTTTGAATATAACCAAATATTTGTTATTTACACCAATTGCTGAGAGGGGGATCGAGGTCAGAGAACAAGAAAGGCAAAAGACAAAGTTCTACCTCGAGGCCTCCGCAGTGTGCACATGACTATTAACACACACACACACACACACACACACACACACACACACACCACACTGAGAGAGCACATACCACAAACGGAGAAAACACAACACACTGAGACACATAACACTGTTCATCTGTGTGAGTGTATACTCAGAGAGTGCAGTAGATGCTATAGGGTATGCGCATGCATAAAGTGAATGGCAGATCGAGTGGCAAAATGAGTGACAAAGTGAATTTAATGTTGTTTAAAGTCATTTAATGCAATCAAATATAGGACTTTTCTGTTTGGATGTATGGGCTATGAAGGCCAGAAAGTAGTTTTTTGCCACTCAGTAGGCGTTCCCGCATAACTTCCGGGTATGATGATGATGTCACGCGCATACACGCTATTGCCTGTGCATGCACGCATACACGCATGCACGCATGCACACAGAGTCCCTACGGAAATATGTACCACACAGCAAGATCCTGAGCGGTCCTTTAACTCTATACTGTTATACCTTATGGGGCAGGATTATTTTAAAAGGAATTTTAAGTCATTTTAGTCATCTGTTCCTCTAATTTTAACGCTGCCTCAGTGTGATTAATTGCTAATTGGAGACTGAATTCTGCATTATTAACAGGCATGAATATTTAATGTAATTAATGGTCCCTGAGGCTGCTTAGCAACGTGGCCACATGTACTACTGCAATCACCCATTCACTTCAATCACCCATTCACTGCAATCACCCATTCACTGCAATCACCCATTCACTGCAATCACCCATTCACTGCAATCACCCATTCACTGCAATCACCCATTCACTGCAATCACCCATTCACTGCAATCACCCATTCACTTCAATCACCCATTCACTTCAATCACCCATTCACTGCAATCACCCATTCACTTCAATCACCCATTCACTGCAATCACCCATTCACTGCAATCACCCATTCACTTCAATCACCCATTCACTTCAATCACCCATTCACTGCAATCACCCTTTCACTTCAATCACCCATTCACTTCAATCACCCATTCACTTCAATAACCCATTCACTGCAATCACCCATTCACTGCAATCACCCATTCACTTCAATCACCCATTCACTTCAATCACCCATTCACTTCAATCACCCATTCACTTCAATCACCCATTCACTTCAATCACCCATTCACTTCAATCACCCATTCACTTCAATCACCCATTCACTGCAATCACCCATTCACTGCAATCACCCTTTCACTTCAATCACCCATTCACTTCAATCACCCATTCACTTCAATAACCCATTCACTGCAATCACCCATTCACTGCAATCACCCATTCACTTCAATCACCCATTCACTTCAATCACCCATTCACTTCAATCACCCATTCACTTCAATCACCCATTCACTGCAATCACCCATTCACTGCAATCACCCATTCACTGCAATCACCCATTCACTTCAATCACCCATTCACTGCAATCACCCATTCACTGCAATCACCCATTCACTTCAATCACATGTTCACTTCAATCACCCATTCACTTCCATCTACATTCATATCAGCCCATATATCAGTCCATATATCAGTCCATATATCAGCCCATATCAGCCCAAATATCAGCCCATATATCCTATAACTAGAATAAGTGCTCTTCGGAGCACAGGTCTCCGCCAGGTCAGGTACAGTAGGTTATTGTGGGCTAGCAATGTTTAAACTTCGGAATTGGCCAATCAGGATTGAATATGAAAGATCGGACGGATTCGTCTTGATCACTTGACTATCAGTGTTGTGACTAACGCCCTTACATCGCGTTAAGTTACATAACGTAACTACTATTTGCAGTAACTTGTAACCTAACGCATTACATTTCCCCATTCCATAACGGCCTTATAGTTATTGTGCGAGCGTTACCCGCGTTATGGCGTTATGTCAACTTATGTGATCAGTGAAAAGTCTCGCAGCTCCGTGAGTCTATCATACAGGCGTCTCTGTGCTGCTGACTGCAGTGCAGAGAGAGAGAGAGCGCTCTCTGTGTTGACAGTTTCGTTTGTGCAGTCATACTAGCCTCTGAGGCCACATGGCTTGATACACCCTAACTTGATAAAAGCACGTGGCAGAAGAGGTCATTGATTGGCTAACGTAGGGCCAGATTTCAGGGTAAGCTAATCAGAGACAGTCTACAGGGTGGGCGGGCTTACTGGCTGTCGTAAACGCATACATAGACACTACACAGACAGAAATCGCGGGTTGAACGAAAATCATAATACAGTACCACACGCTAAAATGGCAAATGCGGATCATGACAGCGAGATCGGTTGCTTTGGGGGTTGGAAATATCGATTTTAAATCGCCACAGGAAAAAAATTGTAGTAAATAAAATGTTTTGCAAAAATCTGCCTCCTGGTGGTGCTAGGGCAAAGGGTTTTTCCTTGATCTCGTGGTAGTGCGCATACAACGTTTTACGCAAATCGGTGCAGTTATAGGTAATAACAAGAATCGGCCTGTTATAGCGCCACCATGATTTCAACATTTTCAAGTGGCATTTCTTCCTCGGCCTAGTGGGAATGTCCGTTCAACTGTTCAAATTCGTCCCCTGCATTTAACCCATCCCAGCTGTAGTGCGTCGCAGTCCCGCCCCCTTTCATGACGACGACAGGCCCAGGAAATAATTCCCCATGCATTTTTCCCATTGACATTTCAAAAAGTATTTATTTAAAGATCTGTAAGCCTCGAACAAAGCCAACTCGGATCGTGACAAATCATGACAACAAGCCGAACAATTAATTAGAAAGAAGAAAAAAAGGACACGGTACAACACATTTTTTGTTGTTTTTCTTCTTTGTTAAGCCCAAAATATTTGTTTGTTGTCATGATTTGTGACTGGGGCTCACAAAATGAGGCTCAACCCGGCTAGAATGAAAAGGCAGAAAATAAATTAGATTTAGTTTTTTGTGTTTTTTCGTTTTTTTTCCTCCATATTAACAGTTCGAATGTTAAAGAAGGTTTTCATTCCAACAGATATAGTTGATTTAAACTCATTAAATATGGTTACATTTATTAGGCAAAGTATCCTTGTTTTTTTGGTTTCTTTACCCGTGTTTGGGGGGGGGTGGAGATGTGCAAGTTCCGAGTATTTGCATACACGTT
Organism: Protomyctophum parallelum; assembly: GCF_964188405.1. Taxonomy (NCBI): domain Eukaryota; kingdom Metazoa; phylum Chordata; class Actinopteri; order Myctophiformes; family Myctophidae; genus Protomyctophum; species Protomyctophum parallelum. The sequence goes on from NC_139705.1 coordinate 10,455,910, forward strand.
TCGATTGGTCTTATTGATTGTCCTCTAGTTTATCTAAGCTCATCTCGCTCAAGAATCGCCTAAGGGTGGCGCCATTTCCATGGTGCCAACACAGAATAAATCCATATACTCACGAAACAATACTGATTGGGTCGTGCAGCTGTCTGTCACGACTGTGGCTGCAAGCTCCGCCCAGAGCCTATAAAGCAGCGCACAGCCAGAAGACGTCATTCCTGCCTTTTTCTGCGCTAACACAGATGTATTTTCTAAGACTACCACTTCCATAACTCCGTTGAGACTATTATTCCCCCTGGACGAGTGCTTCACTTGTACCCTGGAATTCGCGGTGGAAACCCGGTGGTCTTACACTCACGAACATAGAAAAAGAAACTAGGTAAGTTTCTAGGACTTTTTCAAGCAGTGCCGAGAGGCCTCTTGAACATAGCTCTATTAGCGTTGACAAACGCTAGCTTAGCTCTTCGCTTAGCCTAACCAGCGTCGGAAGACCTCACGTTAGCCGCGAAGCTTTGCCTGGCCCTTGGACAAGAGCCAGCCGACAATGGACGAGACAGCCGCTCGTCGGAAAGAAGCGATCCGCGGACGTCAACCTGCGCTGCTCTGCTACGGTGAGTTGTTAAGCCTCCGTTTTGCAACCCCAGCTTGTTAGCTCTGTTTTCCCTTGTTTTCTCTGCTGCTAAAGCCTCGAAAACTGTTAGGGACCCTACTAGCTACCACGCAGTTTTACAGACTCCCTCAGCCCGCGCTGAACCACGCTCTTTCTCACTACGTTGTGTCGCAAGACCCCGTCGGCTCGGAAGCCCCCGCTCCACGCGATCACAGGCTTCCATACGGCCTCACGGCCCACGGCTAGTTTGGTAGAAGACCCTAGCTACTAGCTAGCTGCTTTTAGCAGCCTTTCTAGCTACCTCTAGCCTCCTCTAGCGGCTACTCCTGTTGCTACTCCTGTTGCCTCTAGCTACTGTTTGTATTATGTTTATTATATATATATATATATATGTATATATTATATATGTAATATGCAATCTATGGTTTGTTGTTGTGGTCCTGTAGCTATTTATTAAATATATTGGATATACATTTAACATGTATTAAATATGTTTATTATATATATATATATTTTTTTTATATATGTATATATATATTTCTAGCTGCGTCTACACTGCGCTTGACCTACAAGACTCTTCCATGTGTCGGAAGACCCTGGTTAGTTTTCTAGCCTTTACTACACCTCAGTGGACAGTTGGAAAACTAAACTAGGCAACATGGCTACTGGCGGTGACGCTACACAGCACAACCAGACCAGGAGGACCCTCAGTGGGTATGTTTCAGTCGCAACTTCAACAGAACCCTGGCAACAGACAACCCGCATAAGCAGCAAGCTGCAACGCTGTTTCGCTTGCTACCGGTGTTTCTAGCTAATCCTCTGCCGCTAGGCGTTGATTTTAGCGTCACCAACAACAAGCAACCACCGTAGCCGGGTTACGACGCTAGCTTGCTATCCAGCCGCAGCTTCGCTAGCCTTCCTAGGTTAGCTAGCTCCCGCTAACGCAGCTATAGCCTTTTAGCTCCGCTAGACACTAGCTAGTTTCCAGCCGTCAGGCGTTGACTACAGCTTCTCTAGCTTCCTTTTGGCACGGTTGTTTTTGCTATCGAAGGCCACGGGCCTGCTCTACGCAACCCGCACTACCCAACGAACCGCCGCATCGCTCTGTGTCGTCAGACCTAAACAGCACCAGCCCGACGGCCGCGCTACGCGAGCCCCAGGCTTTGCGGCCTTCCCGTAGTCCGGCGCCTTTCTTTCACGCAACTAAACAGCCTCTCTGGCCACCACAGTTTCACAACGTGGTCCTCTCTGTTTAGACAGCTGATTTTCAGTGGAGCACCACGAGTCCTACTCTTCTACTCCACCACCTTCTTCTTTTATAATTTTATATTATAACTTAAAGGAGAAGTGCTTCTACAATGTCTTGAACTGCTGGTTCCTTCTTTAAGCTACAACTGTGCTTGACCTACAAGACTCTTCCCTGTGTCGGAAGACCCTGGTTAGTTTTCTAGCCTTATTACACCTCAGTGTACAGTTGGAAAACTACACTAGGCAACATGGCTACTGGCGGTGACGCTACACAGCACAACCAGACCCAGGAGGACCTTCAGCAGGGGTGACAACAGCCCTCCCGGGTTCCCGAGGAGGAACGCCACCGGGAATTTTCTCATGCAAATGCAGCAACCTGCTGTCCCCTGAGGACAGTCACTCTCGCTGCATGGTTTGCCTGGGTCTAGAGCATGCTCGCCAGGCTCTCGAGACCTCTGGTCTCTACCCCTGCTGCTTCTGCTTCGCAGACGGGGAGAAAAGCTGACGCATCTCACGCGTCAAGAGTCACCAAGACAGGTCCCTGGTCGACACCTCCGAGCCCGGCTGTCCCGACCAGCCCCAAACCTCGAGGCCTAGGCCCACCACCTCGTCCTCTCTCTCCAGACCCCTCAACCTTGACGCGTCTCAGAGACACCATGACGAGTCCTCCCTGGGCTCCTCCCCTGCCAGGAAGGCGGCTCGGACCGCCAACAACAAGCTCCACACGCTCTTCACCACACTGGTAAACAGGCCTGTGGAGCCAGACCCAAGACATCAGCCAGGCCTCGCCGGCTGGCTCTGGGTGCTGCTCTCCCTCCAGCGGGATCTCATCGGCCCACCGACGAGGCTCCCCCGAGCCGGGTGGTTGCGACAACGAGATGTCGGATGCAGTCCTAGGCCTTCACCGACAACTACCGCTGCTACTACTTCACGCAGCGGCCAAAGGCACGAGTCTCACTCGACGTGGTTCCCCAGCGACCCTCGACTACCGACTGCTTCCCTCAACATTACAGGTATGTACATTGTGAAGCTAGGGTTGTTTAGCTGTTTAGCTAACCTTTTCGAGGTCGGGAGTAGCAACCTCGTTGGATGGCCGATGCCACCCTAGCATGCTTAGCATTCTAGATAGGCTGCTTTTCAAGGTGGACGACGGACAGCAAGCTCCTCCAAGAGCTCCCTCCGCACGCCAACCCCAACACACCAGCGGTGGTAGGGGTGGCCGCTCTGGCTCCAAGCCCCACCAGGAGAGGGCAGGAGGCCAGCTGGCACCGTCCGGTGCCTCGGCCGACACCCCCAACCGTGACAGACGCCCGGCTGGGCGTGGCCACGGCCGCCCGCCCCATGGCCCCAGACGAGGCCAGGGCAGAGGCCGTGGGGAGCCACAGAGCAAGTGACACCGTCCCCATCCCAGGGGAGACGAGACCAGACGTCTCCCCTCCCCCCCCCGAGCCTGGATTCGAGTGTTCTTCTCACACTCAGACCGCCCAGGAAGAGGCGGGGGCTCACGATGCGGAGCATCACCACGGGTGCAGCCGATCATCGACATGTTGTTGTTTCCAATGTTGTACCTGTTTTATTTCCTGTAATGAAGGCCTTCACGCCATTAAAACAAAAACAACGACAACAACATCGGGGGGACATGAACCCACTGCCAGGAGTAGCCCCCGGGCTCTCCGACAGTGGGGCGGGACCTTGGCCTTGTGGCGGGCCTAAACGCCACTGGCAGGACGGGTCATGCCGAAATTTTCTCTGGTCCACCAGGGGGCGCCAGCCCTGCGCGACGACGCGCTCCCCTGGCGATGGAGAACCCCCTTGCGCGTCGCCTGACACAGTGGGAACTGTGCGGAGCGTCTCCTTGGGTTCTCCGCACCATAGCGAGAGGTTACAGGCTCCAGTTCGCTATGAGACCCCCTGCATTCGGAGAAGTCCTCTACTCCGATGCACGCGGTGAGGCGGGTCAGGTTCTCCAGCAGGAGATCAACTCTGCTGGAGAAGAAGGCTGTCAGAGAGGTACCCCTGAGCCAGAGTCGCAGCGGGTCTTACTCACGCTACTTCCTGGTCAAGAAGGAGGGGGGGGGGGGCTACGTCCAATCATGGACCTACGAGCTCTCAATCGGTACCTCAAGTCCTTCCGCTTCAAGATGCTGACAGCCAAGTCTCTCGTGCGCTCTATACGCCTGAACGACTGGTTCACGTCTATAGACCTGAAAGACGCCTACTTTCACATCCCTATCTACCCACCTCACAGGAAGTTCCTGAGGTTCGGTTTCAAGGGGAAGGTGTACGAGTACACGGTTCTCCCCTCTGGGATGTCCCTGAGCCCCAGGGTGTTCGTCAACCGTGCACCGAGACGGCTCTGGCCCCTCTGCGGCGACGAGGTCTACGTGTAGCAAGCTACATCGACGACTGGCTTCTGAGTGCGGGCTCGCCACAGGAGGCACTGTGGAACACCACTCGGGTGGTGTCCCATATGTCCTCCCTAGGGTTCACCATAAATCACGAGAAGAGTGTTATGGTGCCCGCCCAGTCGATCAACTTCATAGGCATAGCACTGGATTCAGTCTCCTTCACGGCTCGGTTGAGCCCGGAGAGGATCGACGCCTTCCTGAAGTGCGTGGCCCTGTTCCAGAGAGGACACAGACTGCCACTCAGGATCTGCCTACGTATGGCGGGACTGATGGCATCGGCCATCTCTCCGGTGCGGTTGGGCAGACTCCACATGAGACCCTTTCAGCGCTGTTTGAGGTCTCTACGGGTGCCCACCAGATTCCTCTCGCGGCGAGTGACAATCCCCGGGGAATGCACGCTCGCCCTGAGATGGTGGTCGGACAGACGGATCCTGACGGAGGGAGTCCCCCTTGGTCTACCGTTGACCAGGAAGGTCGTCACTACGGACGCGAGCCTGAGTGGGTGGGGGGCCACCCACGAAGGCAGGTCAGCCAGAGGGATATGGGATGGAACCTTGAGGTCCGCCCACATCAATTATCTGGAACTCCTAGCGGTCTTCCTCGCGCTGCAAGCGTTCGAGCCGCTCATACGGGGTTGTCATGTCCTCGTCCGTACCGACAACACGACAACGATGTGCTACATCAACAGGCAGGGTGGACTGAGGTCCCTACGCCTGCACACGTTGGCATACAGGCTTTCGACTTGGTGCGACAGACGTCTTCTGTCACTGACAGCCTGCCACGTCCCGGGACTTCTGAACGCGGGTGCAGACCTGTTGTCCAGAGGTCCCCTCCGCTACAGCAACTGGTCCCTACACCCGGGTGTAGTGGAACAGATCTGGGACAGGTTCGGGACACCGGTGGCAGACCTGTTCGCTGCAGGCGGGAACGAGGAGTGTCCACTCTTCTTCTCCCTGACTGCTCCCATTGGGACTGGACGCGATGGCACATCGGTGGCCTCAGGGCCTACTCTATGCTTTTCCTCCACTGGAGTTGATTCCCTTCACCTTAGCCAGGGTGAGGGTTCAGGGCTCGAGCGTGCTCCTAGTGGCGCCAGCCCGAGGATCCTGGAGGCAGGACATCTGTCCCCTCCTCTACGACCGGCCCTGGCAGCTCCCTCTATGGAGGGATCTGCTTACCCAGGCGGGTCACGAGATATTCCACCCGCGCCCGCAGGACCTAGATCTCTGGGTATGGCCGGTGAAGGGTCGACCCTAGTAGCCACGGGCTTGCCCCCTAGAGTCATTGGGACGATTTTGGGAGCCAGGGCCCCTTCAACTAGACAGCGGTACAACACGGCTTGAAACGTGTTTGTGCGCCGGTGTGCTGCGAGGCCGGAACGGGTGGTTCCTTTTCAAGCCTCGGTGGTTCTTATCCTAACCTTCCTGCAGGAATTGTTGGATAGAAACTTGGGGAACTCCTCGGTCAAACTCAACCTGGCGGCCGTTCGGCCTACCATGTGGGTATGGACAACAGACCAATAAGTGAGAACTTATTGATTCGTCAGTTCATGAGGGGTGTCAAGCGTGCTCGGCCGGAATCTAGATCCTTAGCTTGGTGCTACACGCTCTGTCAAGAGCCCCCTTCGAACCACTGGACACAGTGGGTTTGAAATTTCTCTCACTAAAGACCGCCCTGCTGGTCGCCTTGGCTACAGCGAAGCGATCTAGTGACATGCATGCGCTCTCAGTGAGCTCAAGCTGCATGAGGTTCAGTGGGAACGATAACAGGGTTTTTCGCTCAGGCCGAAACCTGTCGTTCCTGCCTAAGAATTTTCCTTCCGGATGTGCTCCGGTAGATTTGGCGGCTTTTCCACCCGCCCCCGTTCGCATCGGCGGGAGGACGAGAGACTGAACAGTCTCTGTCCTGTCAGGGCACTGAAACTGTATGTGAACAGGACTGCTGCCTTTAGGAAGGGCAGTCAGTTGTTTGTTGCATGGGACCCTCAGAGAAGAGGGACTCCCATAACCGAGGTGAGACTTTCACAATGGGTTGTGGAAGCCATACAGTTGACTTATGCCGAAAGAGGAGCACAACCCCCCGGAGGGTTTGCGGGCTCACTCTACGAGGGGCATGTCTGCATCCTGGGCCCTTGCAAAGGGAGCCTCACTTCAGGATGTGTGTACGGCGGCGAGTTGGTCGTCCCCTTCGACTTTCGCCACGTACTACAACTTGGACGTGGCATCTTTTGGAATTGCTCACGCCGTTCCGGGGAGCTGCCGCTATGTGATGGGACAGTTGGGAACAACGGTCACACACGCGCACTTCAGGAGATAGATCCATATAAGATGGGGTACCATCAGCCCGCGTCTGAGTGCTTAGACAGTCTACGCTGGCTAGCTCCTTGGATAGGTTCTTGTCTACTGGGCCTGTGGTCCAGATAGCCTCCTTGCCTTTCCTTCTCCCCACGGGCAGGGGACTGCTGGGGGAGGGATCCCGGGTCGGGCCTCCTTTTCAACTGGTGGTAGTGATACGGGGGGTTTATGTACACCCTTAGGCGATTCTTGAGCGAGATGAGCTTAGATAAACTCTGGGTTAC
>NC_139705.1:10462947-10480447 GCF_964188405.1 Protomyctophum parallelum
GATTCATTTCCTGGGCCTGTCGTCGTCATGAAAGGGGCGGACTGCGACGCTCTATAGACAAAGCGCGGAGCGCTGCCCTATAGGCAAATCATCACTGCGGTGTCGCTGTACTCAAGCTTGAATACTTGATACCGCAGTTATGTTTGGAGCTCGGCAGACTGGTCTATAGAAACAGTGGGCAGGGGGCACAGTGGCACAGTCGGTAGTGCTGTCGCCATTTCGCCCATACACGAGGCGGGGCTGGCGAAAGGGCCTTTCTGTGTGGAGTTTGTTCTCCCCGTGTCCCCTAGGGTAGGTACCCTCACAGAAAACATGTAGTAATTCCTGGTCTCTGAACTGCCTCCCCTGGCCAGCCGGGGCGCCTGATGGAGGGGAAAGGGAACTGGTTCCTTCACGCGCTACGTCCAACCAGGGAAACTCCCCCCTATCAGGTGTAAAGGAGCAACTTGGACACGCAGGCATGAAGGAAGCATGAGTTCAAGTCCGTTGCTCTCCCCATGTCCCCATATATGGGGACTAGGTTGGCGGAGGGTGTGTAGAGCCCAGGATGATTGACACAGGGGTGAAAAATGGGTTACAAAATCGTGGGATAAAAGAAAAGAACAGTGGCAGTGCCTGGGGAGCAGTTCATTGCTCAGGGGCACTTTGACACACAGACCGGGCGGAAGGTTAAAGCAGGGAACCTTCTGTTACCCAGACGGCCTCTCTACGGCCTCTCGTTATTTATTAAGTGCGTTAAGCTTTTCCACAAAAAGGTGCAGATTGCTGTGCTTTCATGCACTTTTGCATCCGCAGGAGGCTATATCTGTCAACAGCCAGCTGTGGTAATATTAATGTAATATGGTGGAATTTGAACTGAATCCAACTTTCAATGTCAACTTTAAGTGGATTTAAGATTAGTGCAAAGTTGAGCTGATTTCGGATGAGTTTAGCTAATATTAGCATATTCCTCTCCTCTCTCTCTCCCTGGGCTTTGTACCTCTGTGTCTGAAAGTGTGTGGTGTGTCCGTGTCTGTGTGTGTGCACGCGTTTGTGCGTGTGTGTGTGTGTGTGTGTGTGTGTGTGTGTGTGTGTGTGTGTGTGTGTGTGTGTGTAATCTATGAAGTTCTAGCTTTCAGCATCCCTGTCATACAATGAAAGCTAGAACTTCATAGATTACACAGCACTTTTTTATTTTTATTTGAGGGGTACTCCAAACCGTTTGGGTCTATACAAGTGTCCCCTGGTGTGGCTATTCTCATAGCAGAGCCCTGAACAGCCCTTGTACCCTGTGCCAACCAAGTTTAGTGCGGATCGGGCAATGTCTCGCATGTCTCGCAAGTGCTGATGTTAGATTTGTGACGTCCACGGTCGACCCACCCTCTAGAGGCCATTTTAATATAGGAAGAAACACCAATAAAATTTTATATATGTTGTTGTTGAGAGCCATACCAGTGGGCCGATGTCTCTCAACTCTGTGGGCCAGTCGGCCGAGGACAAGAGTAAAAACATAAATAAACACAGCCCGGCACACAGTGTGCTCTGAGACACCACTGGTCAAATACATACTGGCTGTCACCAAAGTCTGGTGAGAGAGAGAAAATGCTACAAAGTGTGGAATATGAGCAGGGAGAGAAGATAAGAGAGGAGAGAAGATGAGGGGAGTGCTAAAAGAGACGAGTAAACCGGTTCAAAATCACATCCTCCTCGGCTGTGTGATGTTGTTGTGTGCATTTGCCTTCATGCCAGTGTGTGTGTGTGTGTGTGTGTGTGTTGTGTGTGTGTGTGTGTGTGTGTGTGTGTGTGTGTGTGTGTGTTGAGTGTGTGTGTGTGTGTTTGTCTGTGTGTGTCTGTGTGTGTGCTTGTGTGTGCGTGCGTGCATGTCTACTCCATGTCTATGTTTGTGCCTTTATGCCAAATTGCAGAGAAAAAGGGAGCAATCTGGGACACACTGGCTGTCAAAATTACTCCATTTCACGAGGAAGTGCGTGTTTTGTGCATTTCACCTATGAACTCTCATTGCATTTAGTGTGCGCATAAGCGTGTGTGTGTGTGTGTGTGTGTTTCACTGAGTATATTTGCAGAAAAGGCAATTTGGACTTTTGTTCACAAAATCATCTGCTATTCACTCCATGGATGCACGCACGCACGCACGCACACGCACACACACACACACACACACACACACACACACACACACAGCTACACATGTGAGGCTTTCAACTTATTTCCATCGACATACATATACATATACGTTCCCTCATCTAACGCTATCTATCACTAGCTCAGGGGTTCAAAACGTTTTTGGCTGGGACTCCGGAAATGCTTTGGCCTGCATGTCTCGCGAACCCCACTCCGCCCACCCCCCGAGGGTTCGCGACCCACGGGTTGAGAACCCCTGCACTAGCTGAACCAGAACCACCTACTCTTAATTACAAAATCCACTGGATTGGTACAAATAAACAGGATACCACAATGAGAAAAGAACATTTGAGGACCAGCCAAAATGTCCCTAATTCGAATTTCCATGCTTTGCCTTCATTTGCTTCTCCCAACGAGAGCAGCCGCCTACAGTGCAAAAACTCTCTTTCTTCATCTCTCTATATATATAAACCTTTTGCCTCCACCTCGTTGTCTCTTCCATCTATTTCTCCTGCAGTTATTTCTTCCTTTCTTTCGTCCCTCTGTCTGTCTGCACACCCGCCCTCCCTCCTGTGTGTCCTTCACTGTTTTGTTGTCCGAGGGCAAATCAACTCCATCTGATTATATGAGATGGCTTTGTTAAATGTGTGTGTGTGTGTGTGTGTGTGTGTGTGTGTGTGTGTGTGTGTGTGTGTGTGTGTGTTTTGCATGTGCATATACTTGCCATGCGTGTGTGCGTGCGTGTGTGTGCGTGTGCGTACAGTACTTGCCATGTGCATGCTAGTAGTACTGTAGACCTCGGTGTGTGTGCATAAAATATGTGCAACATGCACACCGCACATACTATGTGCGGTGTGCATGTACAAACGTTTACGTATATACAAACGTTTCTGTGTGTGGTCAACCACAAGTTCAAGTATTCATGTGTCCCTAGAGCGTGTGTGTGTGTGTGTGTGTGTGTGTGTGTGTGTGTGTGTGTGCGTGGTTGCGTGTGTGTGTGCGTGCGTGCGTGTTTGTGTGCATGTAAGAGAGTTACACTGTTGTTTTATTTAACAAAGGCCAGCCTGTTCCTTGTAAGAGGTGAATGAATAAAGCATAAGGGTCTGTCAGTGATACCTGCACTGAGTAGCAGTAGGCCTACCGTGTTACTAGGGATACAGCCAACGTTCGGTGGCTGGCATTATTTGGCCGAAAACAGATAAAAAAAATCACACCCGTGTGAAGTCTTCTGTTTCTGCTCCTGTCCTTTTGCTGGCTTGTCTTTTATATTGCTTTCCTCTGCTATAGTTTTGATTTGTTACTTTTATACTTTATGTATTTTAGTCTTTATTGAAATATACTCCTAAATATAAACAGTTTCACATTTTATAAGTAGGCCTACATACATTTCTTAACCTTTTCCCCGCTAAAAAACGTAGTCTGCGTTATTTGTCGGGAAGCGACGCTGCAAAAATACATAATCTACGGTTATTCAGTTGTATAAATGTGTTTCATTCGATCTAGTGGAAAGGCTACTCACATTAGTTTCGTTGCTGTTAGCTTAGACCCTAGGCTGCGCCATCTTGGTTGCACGTGCAAGGGTGTGCGCGCTCACGCACGCTTTCAGTCCAAAACCCCACCCAGGCGGCATTTCTGGTCAAAACAGCACCAGCCACTGCTTCTCATGCTCCAGGCAAACAATAACATCCCGTCGAGACAACACACACCATTAAGCTGACACAACATCCGGTAGCAGAGTTTTGGATCTTCAAACAAGGGTTGAACAGCGTGATATCCTGGCATGTTATTAATTAATCCTGGCGGGGAAATGGTTAATGATATTGAAGTAATAATGAAAACATATTATAATCTCTGCCTCTCTCTCCCTGCATGCCTGCCTCTCTCCGTCTCTCTCTGCCTGCCTGCCTGCCTCTCTCTGTCTCTCTCTCCCTGCCTGCCTCTCTCTGTCTCTCTCTCCCTGCCTGTCTCTCTCTGCTTATCTCTGCCTGCCTCTGTCTCTCTCTTTGCCAGTAGACAGCCCCCTGATACAGTTATGATATAAAGATGTGTCTTTGTGTATCACCAACAAGAATTAGAGGCCTATAGTATACAGTATATATACCAGTAAGACGCCTGCAGGGCGAGAAGCGACCTCGCCCTTTAGGGAGAGGTCGGCGTGCTGGGCGAGCGCTGGCGCTTTGGCATTGGGGGGACAGAGCAACATATGGAATGAATTCTGTACTGGCCATATATGGAGCGTGTCTTGAGTGTACAGGGTTTGATGAGGGCCCAGGTAGGGCCGGGCCTTAATTTCCGGGCCTGTTGAGGACTCAAGTTTTCGCCGGCTGCCGGGCACGGCTGCACTAATAACTTTGGGGCGGGCCCGTCTAGAGTTTAAATGGACAGGTATCAGTCAAAAGGGAGACATCGAAGAGGAAAGATGGATGGGGAAGGATCAACATATGGAATGTCAGAACAGGTCAGCTCCATATATGGAGATCTAAACTGACGGGAAATGCACGTTTTCATAGTAAATGCGAGCTGCGGTCGCAACTACAACTACAACAACAACTACAACAGTGTACCTTGCAGTGGTAGCAGAGTGTGTTGGTGGATAACGATGCTGAGTTGAAGGACCAGCTGAGGGGCGGACTTCAGGAAGGCCTCCAGAAGGCGGAGCATGGTGATGTCAGCGCTCTCAAACATAAGCCGCCAGTGGAAGTGACGACGCGGGCCGTCGCTGTGCCACCGACTCTGAGCGCCCAGGTACAAAGCATGGACGTACCTGAGAGAGAGAGAGAGAGAGAGAGAGAGAGAGAGAGAGAGAGAGAGAGAGAAAGAGAGAGAGAGAGAGAGAGAGAGAGAGAGAGAGAGAGAGAGAGAGAAAGAGAGAGACACAGAGAGAGACAGAGAGAGAGGGAGAGAGAGAGAGAGAGAAAATCAGAATCAGTTTTATTCCAAATCATTTTACAGATAAAAAGTGTGTGAAATTCATTCTTGTGTGTAGTTCCCATCGTGTAATACTTTCCAAAGAAGAACTAAGAAAGGAAAGAAAAGAGGGGGAGAATAAAAAAACTTCAGTGCACTGTGCCTACACATGTTGCGACTGAAGGTCGCAACATGTGTAGGCACAGTGCAAGGAATAAATGCATTCGCCATGTATCCGAAGGAAGTCTGATCCAATCACTTTTAGATTTCTCCAGTTTAATCCTGAGTTTAAATTTTGTTGTGTTCAAGATCTGATTTTAGGCATGTTTAAGCCTCCAGGAAAATCCGTTTTGAGGTTCTTAATCCACTGTTTTTCATTAAAACGTCTTTGTCCTACTGTCCAGTTGGGATTGTGTTGAAGTCCAGCGCATTTTAGAGCTTCAATGCCGTGAGCCATGAAATGTTGCACAAACCTTGTGGTTGTCTTTTTTGCATTGTTAATATTGTATCTGTGTTGTCCCAGCCTTGTACCTATTGTTTTACCCGTTTCTCCGACATATTGTAAACCACATTTTTCACAACACGCGTTTTGTAGTTCTATTTTTGACTAATTGTTTGGCTTTGAAGTATTCTGGTCCATGGCATACTGGTGTGTTGATTTATTTTAGCTTGCTGTGTACTAGATAATCTTTAAGGTTTTTGTTTTTTCTGTAGGCCGATATAATTTTATAATCTTTTAGAAGATCATCCGTTCGGTTCTCAAAATTCCTTTTTATTCTGTTGTTGGCTAGTGTGCTCTGTGTTGAATAACTGGTTATCAGGGCCAATTTAGGGCCTGGATCCCGCACTCTTATTTCTAAGAAGGTATTTTGAGCTTTCCGGAGGAATGTCCTAGTGTATCCTCTTAGTCTGAGGGCCTTAAATAGTGTTTTACAAGCTATTTTGAAATCACTTATTTGCGTGCAAATCCTATGGAATCTTAGTAGTTTGACTATCCCTGTGTAGCAGTGTGTCGGGTGGAATGACGTTTTGTGTAATAGTGTCTGTTTCTTTAAAGAATACTTTTAAGTCTAGTTTCCCATTTGTGTTAAAAGTTTGGGCCCTTGAAGATTGTTACATCAAGAAAGTCAATCCTTTCAGTGTGTGTCACATATTTTATCGTTATGGATCTATGATGGCTATTTAAAACATCAATAAATTCCTGGAATTCTTCTTTGCTATGTTCCCATATTCCAAATATATCATCCAGAAACCTATAGTAATGTGTTGGAGAGAGAGACAGAGAGAGAGGGAGAGAGAGAGAGAGATAAAATCAGAATCAGTTTTATTCCAAATCAGTTTTACAGGTAAAAAGTGTGTGAAATTCATTCTTGTGTGTAGTTCCCATCGTGTAATACTTTCCAAAGAAGAACTAAGAAAGGAAAGAAGAGAGGGGGAGGGAGAGGGGGGGGGAAGTGTAAGGAGATCAAGGCAGGAAAAGAAAGAACATTTGACCACAAAAAGTACAGGTAAAGGGTTTTCTTCTGTGCGGGTCTGAGAGAGAGAGAGAGAGAGAGAGAGAGAGAGAGAGAGAGACGTGTGAGGGAAAAAAATAGCTTACATTTATGAGTAACGATGTAAGGAAGAAAGCACATATTGCAAAATAATATATAAAAGGGTTCAATTTGCTGCCAGGGATATGGAGGGGAATCCATCTTCTCCTCATGGTCATTCATTACTATGGCCGGTTGGGATGCGTTTTTATCTCTGCCTCTATAGTCAGGCTGAATTACATACATGCATTTCTCCTTTTGGGAGGAAATGCAGACTGTCTGGTGTTTGATATTCATGTTTGATCATTAATATCACAGTTGATCAATTCAGTTAAAAATGTATTTTAACCACATTTTACCCTGCATGGTGTGTCTCTATTCTGGGCATTTTCTTTCCCATGAATGTCCAAATAAAATTAAAAAGCATTTGAAAAGCACTTCTTTACATTTCACAAAAATAGTGACAATAGCAGATCCACAAATGGTTTTCCAATTCACATGCTATACATAAAGCATGATGAAATGTTGGAACATATGGAAGTTAGCATCCGGCAGTTTCTACATACTATAGGGGCCCATACTCAACATTTCTAACATAAAACTTTGGTGTACTCAATATGCCTGGGTTCACATTCTGGCAAGTGGACTTTACGGTTGGGGCGTGAAACCCCTTTTGGTGTTTTAGCTAAGCATTATGTTATACTTCAGCTACTGAAAAAATAGCAGATCTACAAGCTCATAGCGCGCCACCGAGTGGCGCGCTACGAGCTTGTAGGTCTGCTATTTTTGAAAAATCGTTAAAAATGCGGCACAAATCTTTGAACATATATTCTTTCAGAGCGAACGTTTTTTTTTATTTTGACGTCAGGCCTACAGTAAATGGGTTAAGTGGGTAAGGTAACTCTAGCCTGGCCCCTCTCAATTGCGGGAGGACTTCACAGCCGAAGTGGTGACGAGCCAACCAGATCCTTCTGGAACCAGGCTATAACCAACATTTCCCAGTATGCAAATATGGGGCGGGACACTGAGAAGGATGAGACTAATATCTACACAGTGATATTATTATCGCTACGCGCATGGCTAAAGAAAACACCCCCCTCCCATTTTCTTTGACATGCTGCACCTGCATTGCAAACATATTCACACATACCAAGGATTTACTGTACATAACGTATGTCTACGCACGCACGCACGCATGCACGCACACACACACACAGGCAACAAGGCAGCCGGGAAATCTGTGGCTCTGCAAATAATCTGCTGGTCTGGCACTCTCCCTCTCTCCCTCTCCATTGTCATTCCCTCTTTCTCCCTCCTCTTATTCTTTTCTCTCTTGTCATTCATTCTCTCTCTCTCTCTCTCTCTCTCTCTCTCTCTCATTTATTTTCCTTCTCGCCCCAGGCCGCCCTATCTGCAGCTTTCAATCTCCTCCTCTACCATTTTCCTCCCTTCCATTCTCCTCCTCCAAATTCCTTTCCTCTCCTCTCCCCCTTCTCACCTTCTCTCCACTACTCATGGTAGCTGTGTGTGTGTGTGTATTATCTGTTAGACCTGCACAGTTAGACCACTGAGAGAGTCAGAGTATATGGGCGTGCCTGTGTGTATACAATGGGTATCTATCTATCTATCTATCTATCTATCTATCTATCTATCTATATGTATATAGTATCTATCTATAATAGTATATGGGCGTGCCTGTGTGTATACAACGGGTATCTATCTATCTCCAAATTCCTCCCTTCTCCCTCTGCCTGTGCTGTGCATGCATTATCGTGTGTTCATTTTGTGCCTGTGGTTATCCTTTTTTGCATTGACCACAACAGCAGAACCAACCCTACACACAGGAATGTCTCTCTGCCTGATTGACTGACTGACTGATGAAGTTACATGTTAACACTATAAGGTCAGACTGCACCAATGCAACTGTAGTTGCAACTCCTTGCAACAGAACATCTATTATAATTCCAGTGGAATTATAATAGATGTTTCCAATAGATTCCACCCCCATGACTCTTCACACTGTAATTGCAAGCATTCCCAAAACAACAGTGTCACGGTCATTGGTTCTCCTGGACAGCACGTGCCAGAGTGAGAGTCAGAATGTGTGTGTGCGTGCATGTGTGCGACAGACAGACAGACAGACAGACAGACAGACAGACAGACAGACAGACAGACAGACAGACAGACAGACAGACATTTCTAGCAAAAGAACACAACGATTGATAAGATAAGCATAATGGTGGACACAGTAGTACAGTACGTACAGTGGTTCCTGTACAGTGCCCTGCATCATGTGATTTGACACATTTATTTAGATGAGCTCACACAGCCCCATGCAGTCCAGCAGTTCCCCCCTCTGCTGTGCTCAGCAGAGAGGACACTGGGGCTGCATGGTGCTGTACTGTATATACGTACAGTACAGTACCATGGTGGAGCACATATCTGACCCTTTGGTTCCAGTCCGTCTGGATGATCTATTAAACAAACCTCTACGGGGATAACATGAAGCCCTGAGCCATGCTGACCCATGATGAAGTTACACCAGGGTGTAGGCCGACAGAGTGTCGCCGCTATATACCTGTATATCATCCACTTCAAATTAAAAGCTCTCTGGCATTGCATATAGTATACAGACCAGCAATATGGTTTGTGGAGAGAGAGAGAGGTGTGTGTGTGTGTGTGTGTGTGTGTGTGTGTGTGTGTGTGTGTGTGTGTCTAGCATTACCCCATAGAGACCCATAAAACGTTGGAGCTTTGCTCCAAGAGTGCTGGTGAACCAGATATGAACCCGCAGACAAAGGGAAAGAGAGGCAAACAGAGAGAGAGGAGAGAGAGAGAGACAGAGACAGAGAGAGACAGAGAGACACTGTAACTGGAGAGACAGAACGATAGGCTGTGAGTGAAGGAGGGCCGTCCTGCCCCCTTTTCATCTCCATGATGAGAGATTGTTAGAAACATCTTGATGTTAATGAGTCTCTGATGTGTAGTTCTCTCACGCAACGCAACGCACGCGCACAGACACACACACACGCACAGACACACGCACAGACACACACACACACACACACACACACACACACACACACACACACACACACACACACACACACACACACACACACACACACACACACACACACACACACACACACACACACACACAGTAGTGGTAGAAAGCTAGTACATTTACTCAAGTACTGTAAGCACTTAAGTACAATTTTGAGATACTTTTACTATTTTAGTATTTCCGGTAATACTTTCACTTCTACTCAACTACACCTCAGATGCAAATATTGTACTTTGTACTCTGCTACAATTATTTGAAGACCTTAGTTACTATATTGTGAGCTGTATAGTGCTATATGTTCAAAAGAGCTTTATACAGTTAAATACATTTGAAAACTTGTTAAATGGGATATTCTGCATAATGATATACCTATATACTTGGTACATTTTGATACCAATACGTTTGTACTTTAAGTCAAGTACATTATAATTACTTTTTTTTCTTTAACTTTGTAACAGTTTTATGCAGATACAAACATGTGAGTGTGTCATGCCCCGTGACATGCTCCATATATGGCCAAAACAGAATTAATTCAATATGTTGATCCAGAGCCATCTAATAGAGGATTTACAATATGAACACGGCTGGCCAGCAACTCTACATCTGACCGCACAGACAGCATGATTAATAGTTTAACTCCTGCTTCTTAACTGCACCGTATTAAGAAGCTCTGTTGTTTCAGCGCATGCCTCGCCCTTGTAGGTGGCTTCTCGCCCTCAGGGCGTCCTTACTGGTCGTAGAACCTTGGCTATGCCTGCAGCCAGGTGCTCTGCGGCTGGCTTCTCTGCAGAACAGCCAACACACAGGTCTTCAGCTGCCATGGCTTCTGCTGTGGTCGGCCCTATGGCTGCAAACTTCATTTGAGTGAGCTGGACACCCGACAGCCTCCGCACAATCCCTAGGCTAAACTTGACTCCTGATGGGCTGAAGAAAGCCACGCAAGCCGGAGTGCCCTGCTCTGTGAAATAGTTCTTTAGATTCTTCTCCAGATCCGGATGCTCTGCGGTTTCGTAGACGGTCAGTGTCTCATGGGGCACTCCATTTCCCCTCAAAGCCGTGGGCAGGACTTCTCTTTTGATTGAACCACACGGGAAGAAAAGTGGTAAAATATGTGCGTCCTCTCGTTCAAGGATGAGTCGCGATAGAACATCTACTGTCCCAGTATCCTCTCCCAGAGGATTCAGACCTAGATTCTGCACTAATGCTGCAGTTGCCCTCCCGACCACGTAGATGGACTTGGAATTCCATATTTCTTTCACGGAATTGTTCCACTCTTCTGTTCGTTCCACTGTCTGTAGGCACATGTTGACGGCCTCCACTGCTCTGGGACTGGTGAAGACCAGTCCTCCATGTCTGTGTGGTTGAAAGAGTTTATCCGATAAGGTGTTTAATGAGACAAACTTGAAAGACAGGACAGGGATTAAGGTTGCTTTGTGCCCATGAGATGCCAACTCCTTGATGTAAGGCTCGGGGCCTGAGTGTCCCTCTCGTGGTTCTTTCAGAAGCAGGACATGCATGTTGATGGAGGTTGTTGATCCCTTCACTTCCCAGGGAATCTCGTTGAGACTTGTTTTATAACTTACTGGACATATTTCAAATTATACCAATTAAAAATCTAAATAGCTAATACAATAATTCATCTTTCATTGCAACACAAACGTTAGGGTTTCTGACTGATCATAATAACTTCTATAGAATCTAAAAACGTCTACCTACTAAACGATATAAAAGAGAGGCTATTCTGCTCACACTGACATACAACTGGTTCACAAATATGGAGATATTGGGATCCATGATGTCATCAGAAACTGCTGATGTCATCTTGATGACGTACATGGGAAAACATGGGAGGCAGACAAACTCACAGAGAAGAACTGCAGACAAACAGACGGATGGAAGCATATACATTTCTTACCCTGAATACAGTGCACAGAGCCATGTCACACAAAGCTCCAAATATGGAGATGTCTGAGGTCATAGTACTCGCAGACTGGCCAAATAAAGTGCAAGATCCACATGGAGGAAAAGCGGACGAGAGAACATGATATCCCACAGATCAACAGAAGATGATGAACAACTTTGTGCTACACAACAAGGATTCATGTTCCGCAAACAGAGACAATGCGATGTGGTCGAGTTCATAGAGAAGGAGGTCGGCCACAATGTGAAGTCATTAAAGAATGTCGGGCATGTCTTGGAGAAACTGACCGCAGAGAACAAGTTGCTGGAAGAACAGATGCTGTCAGAATCCGGCCCTGTGCCTCTGAAGGTGTCCTCGGCCTTAACCGCAGCCGAGGAGGTCATGGCATCATTGAAGGTCTTGCTGCAGAAAGAGAGGACTCTCTCTAACGCACTGCAACAGCACCTACGGGGGGCCCAACCATGGGTGGACAGACTTGGTCAGACGCTGGGCCAGGTAGACACCATAGACAGACACATGAAATACCTGCAGTGCCTGCAACGCATAGAGGACCTCAGTGACCGCATTCAACAGTATCTGATGACAAACGGAGTGTGGGAGGCCATCACGGCCGTGAGGACCATGGCCAGTCTGGACATGGGATTGAAGGAGTCCGGCTGCACTCATCTACAGTTCTTCCTCAGAGAGACGCTACGCTTCTGGCATAGAATCGTCAAAGACAGACTGGCGGGTGATTTTAAAGAGGTGTTGACTCTTCTTCACTGGCCCTTCGTCTCCCCCTCCACCCAGTGTACGGCACATCCTGCCAACGTCCAGGAGATCAACAACCGGCTGGACCTACTGGTCGGACAGCTCTTGTCCCTGCAGACCTCTGATGATGTAATATCAGAGAAATGGCCGGCGCCCCATTCAGGCATGTCCCACCAAGCTGCAGCCCTCTCCCTGCCCATCCAGGTCATGCTGCTGCCACTCAGCAAGAGGTTCAGATACCACTTCACTGGAGACAGACAGACCAACTCACTCAACAAGCCAGAGTGGTACCTAACCCTGGTTCTGATGTGGATGGGGAACAGCTCAGGCTTTATGGAGAAGATCCAGCACATTATGGACCGGGCTGGAACTAACGGCGATGCCAGGGTGGAGCTGTGCCGTGGCCTGCTTTCTCTAGCCCAGGAGAAATTGGCCAGCGACATCCCCAGACTCCTGCACGACGACGATCTCTTCTGCCACCTGGTGGACGAGATACTGCAGTTTGAGAAGGAGCTGAGGGGAACCTACAGTTATCCTGCCACTCTCCCAGGAGCCCTGCACATCCTGCTAGACGAGGCCACGCTACGGAAATGGCTCACTGTTGAGAAGACAAGGGCGATGGAGAAGGTGGACACCATGTTGTTGGCTGAGGGAGCATGGAGATCTCAGTACCGAGACATCAGCGACGTGGACGAGTTGGATGAGCTGAAGGCTCCAGCTTGTGCCGAGACCTTCATGACTCTGCTGTCGGTCATTACCGAGCGCTACCGCTCACTGCCGTGTTCTCGTGCTCAGCTGAGGTTTCTCGAACTACAGAGGGACCTGGTGGACGACTTCCGCATCCGACTCACGCAGGTGATGAAAGAGGAGTCTAGATGCCCGCTGGGAGCACGCTACGGTGCCGTCCTCAACGCTGAGAACTACATCTCCACCGTCCTGGCAGACTGGGCTGACAACGTGCTTTTCCTCCAGCTTCAGCAGGCTGCAGTCTTCCTGGGCGAGGAGGAGGAGGACAGCGGGGGCACCCTGAGTGGTCCGGGGATGGTGGAGGTGGGCCGCCTGGCTTCCCTGGAGGGCTCGCCGTTCGAGGACCTCCTGGTCCTACTGGAGAGGCTGAGGGGGGACATGATGAGCCGACTCCTGGACGCAGTGATGAGAGACGTGACGGAGAAGGCCCAGGCCTACCGTCAAGGCGGGTGGCTGTCTCTGCCCTCGCAGTGTGACCAGGCCACCATGTCTCTGTCCAGCTCAGCACGTCCCATGATGCTTTGCCTGAGGGATCACCTGCTGAACCTGCAGCAGCTGCTGTGTGTCCCCCTGTTCCAGACCACATGGCAGGGCCTCGCCTACCGCATGGACACGTTCCTCTACGAGGAAGTCATCCTTTATAATAATTTCAATGAGGGCGGGGCGGCACAGCTACAGTTTGACATGACCAGGAACCTCTTCCCCCTGTTCGGACACTACAGCAGGCGACCTGAGAACTTCTTCAAACGTGTCAAAGAGGCCTGCATAGTTCTGTCCCTTAACGTCGGCTCGGCTCTCCTGCTGAGGGACCTGCTGGGAGACGCTGTGGAGGAGTGGACAACGTTAGGCGAGGAGGAGCCAACGGGAGGAGGAGAGGGGAATCCTTCACCGGAGTCTGCACTCAGCGAGCTGGGGGTCTACCTTCTGCCCCCCAGTGATGTCCTCAGTCTGCTCAACCTCAGGGTATCGTGGCCCGGACAGTGACAGGTACAGCATGCGTATGCCAGATATATCATTGTGATGAAACTCGTCATGTTCCTGAAGAGCGTAAGGAGGCAGGATGTCCCACTGTCACTCCATATTTGGGCTGATCAAGTCATCGTCTTCTCAGTTTGAATATCATGTTTAAGTAGTGATGGCTTTAGTTCAGCTATGCAGTAGCACAACATGTAGCCTATATAAGTGTATTTTTCGCAGGCTTTTTTCCCTTACGAAATGAGCAAATAAACTTTCCATCTTTCAAAATCTAATATATATGTTTTTTACTAAATGAAGCTTCCTCAGTGTGTGGATCGCATGGTGATCATGTTGATGATCGCATGCCGCTATTTTATTTGTTCTATATATATAGAGAGAACAGTGAATAAATTCAAGTTCAGATTTTATTAGAAAACATCACTGCATAATGTAGTGGTTGGTAATATATGAATTATAATCCATTTCTTACAATTGTAATGATTTCTAATTGTTTAGACAACTGAACCAGCAATACACAAGTGAATAAACTGCAGGGGCTTGTGCAAACACACTAATCAACACTCGCATACAAATTTGTATGCGAGCCGAGCATAAAACATTTTACTATCCATTTTACTATCCAATCTACCGTTGTATTAGGATATGTTGTGTGCGAGTGTGCATCTTTGTGTGTGTGCACGTGTGCGTGTGTGTGCGTGCGTGTTGGAGGTGAATGAGCATTGATTGTCGTTGAGTCACTGATGTGATACGATCTCACTGAGAGCTCAAGTGTTTAATTGGCAAAGATATAAACCCTGCTTAACGCGTATGTGTGTGTGTGTGTGTGTGTGTGTGTGTGTGTGTGTGTGTGTGTGTGTGTGTGTGTGTGTGTGTGTGTGCGTGTGTGTGTGTGTGAAGTCAGTGATGTTATCGCTTTAGCTCAAGGGGTCAGGTTTGATCCTGTAAATCCTGCTGTTGTGCGTGTGCGTGTTTGTGTGCACATGCATGTAAAATTCCAGAGCTGTCGCTGTGAGAAAAAAAACTGTTAAGGACAGAGAGGAGAGGATGGGAGAGATTGAGGTTAGAGACAAGAAGAGGAAAGGAGAGAAGAGATGATGATGAGGATATATGGGGTTAGAAAATGGAGAGAAGACACAGAAGGAGAGGTTTGAACTGTATTTGAGTTTGTGGAGTGAGTGCGTGCGTGCGTGCGTGCGTGCGTGCATGCGTGCGTGGACCATGCGTGTGCTGTGCGTGCGTGTAGTTTGTGCGTCTGCACCGTGCACGTGTGCCTGTGCGTACGTGCGCACATGTGAGAGAGCTGAACAGTCTGCTGGTGCCTGCATTAATCAGTCATCATTTATAGAATTTTTTAGGCTTCAGCAGAACTGGAAAAAGACAGGGAGGGAGGGAGGGAGGGAGAGATGGGGAAAAGAGAGATAGCGATGGGGAAAATCGAGTTAGAAGTAAAGGGTGAGGTAGATGAGATGAGCAAGAGGACGGTTGATGAGGACAATATTTGACTGCACGGGGACATTCCCCATCAGCATAATTGTCATGTCTTCTTTAAACGTAGCCACGTCGTCATGGCAACACTTTCCTATAGCAATATGCTAGGCTATGTCAACCAGGTATCCCACCTCTCTACTCTTTGAACTCCATCTGCCAATCACTCCTGGATCCTGAACATTAAACATATATCACCAGAATTCCCACAATGCAGTGTGGAAAGCCTAATTTCTATCTCAGTTACAGTCTAGAGCAGTGGTTTTCAACCAGTCGTCCTTGAGGGGATTCCAGGTGGTCCCCTGCAGCTAAATGATGGAAGATGTTTAACAATAATTTAACTCTCAAGAGTTAAATTATTGTTAAACATCTGCATTACTTAATTTACAAGAAGTCTACACAATTAGAGAATGTAAAATAATTGTTATTTTGATCAACGTTTGCCTGTTATCTCTCCTAATGGTACCAACATTAACAAGGTACCAGCAACAACAACGTGGTACCAGCATACAGCATGGAATTGTGGGCAGAATCCTATCCAACAATAACAAAAATATGTTTTAGTTTTGGGTGTGAGAGTCTCATCAATCCCATCAAATCTCATCAAATTGGGCGTTTGTATGGAAAAAGGTTGAAAACCACTGGTCTAGAGCCCATCTACTTTATGTTGCATGCAACAAGGGGTGTGTGTCATTTGGGTCATCAGGGGATGTCAATTGCCACCCTCTAGTGTTCACATTTAACCTTAAGTTCAGTTATTTTATGCATATTGTCCCCAACTCTGAATTATTGCAATCGATGACCCTCCATCCGTGTTATAATTTAGACAAGCATTTTATTGTAGACAACCATTAATCTATTAACCACTTTCAATGTGACATTCCTTCCTATTTTGGGAACGTCATTGTAGGCGAACACTTTTCAAAATGTTTCTTTTTTCGCCCCCAAACAAATAGTGAAAATGGTTGATCTACAAGATCTCAACGCGTCGCTTGGCAACCTGTTGAGAGCTTGTAGATCCACTATTTTAGCTATTTTAGACATGTGGTTAAGTTATTGTTTGCCACTCCAATTTCTTCCTGAAATTACGCCTCTGCATGCACCCGCACAGACTGTTCCCATGTCCACTGCCGGGGTGTATATGTATAGGTGAACTAGGCAATTGCGTAGAGCATCACTTTGCAAGGGCGACAGAATGTGGGCCAACTATTCGAAATATCAATCATGTTCAGCGGACACCAGCTATTGTGCCAATCCAGGGTCTCCCACTCGGGAAGGGACACTAAACGCAAACCTTTTAACCACTAGCATTGTTTTCAAATACATCTTAGGTTTAACTTTTCAGTATCGTGTGTCAGAAATATGAAATGTACAGTATCCAGGTTTGCTTAAGTATACCAATTCAACACTCGCAGATATGTTTTGGCACTCACTTGAGAAAGCCCCAGATCTGAAAATAACCGGGGTTCGCTCTCTGAGGTTTATGTGAATGGTTCAACGACCGCAAGCCAAACGTGATACCAGCTGCCATGCTAGATATATAAGCCACAGTACGTATATGAAATGTGCATTGTCCAGGACTGAAAGCGGACACGTGTTATAGCCAATGAGAACACAGTACAGGTGAACATGGGTTCGTGTTTGATTGTGTAAAAAAAGGGGTTTCTTAACACGCACGCAAGCATGCACGGACACATGCACGCGCACACACACACACACACACACACACACACACACACACACACACACACACACACACACACTAAGGCTGTCCCCAAACATTCAAGGTTCGAATGTTCGCTCGTTAGGGTTGGCACTCGAATCTTAATTAATGGGCTTGAACCATTCGTTTTTTTAATATAATTTTTATTAAAAAAAAATATTATTATTATTATTATTATTTTTTTTATTAACTTGAAAATATATCTCGGCGAGAATGCGATATGAACATGTAAAAAAAAAAGGTAAGTTTCTAGTGCATTCCTGTCAGAA
>NC_139705.1:10482947-10550447 GCF_964188405.1 Protomyctophum parallelum
CCCCCCCCCCCCCCCCCGCTATTCATTTCAATAGAAGTTGCTCAGTGGCGTTTTGAAGCACCCGGAAGACTGCCGGAAGTACAATAATAACTCAATGGCTCGAGTGAGCGGAAGTTAAGCCCGGACCTCAAAGCCCGGACCTCAAACACATGACGTCATGAACGTCCGTCCACCTCCATGAAAGTGCTGCAGTTCCTCTTTTCGCCAGTAGGTAGTGGCAGCTTCAACGTTGGATATAGCCTTACTGGGGGCTTGGGTTCATGTTAGGTTACAGACATGGTTAATGTTAGGTTGAGAGTTACAGACTAGGGCATTAAGCAACTAGTCGACTATTCAACTAGTCGACTAGTAAATCCACTAGTCAACTCAATATCAGGTAGATTATAATTATAGTCACCAATGTACACAGTTTCTAAATGTACAAATATTTATTTCTACATAATAGGTAGTTAAACAACTAGTCAACTAGTAAAAATGACTAAGTGAATGCCCTATTACAGACAGCTTAATGTTAAGTTGAGATCAAGATAAAAACTTGACAAAGGAAACATTAAAATAGCACTTAGTCAGACATCCTGTAAAAAAAATCCCCAAATGTACAAGACATCATTCACAAAAGTGTTCAGTTGTTCAGATATGCATAACACCAGAAATATATTCGTGAACAAAAACATCTTTCTCACAACAAGTCAGTTTAATGTTAGTTAATGGTTGAGAGTTATCAGTCAGGTTATTAAAGGATCACATAACCCATTTCCAACCATATCTTCATACAGTATAATTGGTCCTCACTATACGGCTATAATAATTATTGCATGAAGACAAGAGTGAAATGGATGAAGTGGTCCTAATTATAATAGGTAGCCTACGTACAGTACTGTGTCTAGTGGTGAGGGAATCAATGGAGATGGTAATACATAGGTGTGTGTGTGTGTGTGTGTGTGTGTGTGTGTGTGTGTGTGTGTGTGTGTGTGTGTGTGTGTGTGTGTGTGTGTGTGCACGTGCGTGCGCACACACAGCCTGTCATGACAACTTCTGAACAAAAGCACACATTTTTTGTCACTTTATGACAATTAAGTCTCTACTTTCTCCCTTTCTCTTGCTTGCGCTCTTTACTCCTACTCATCCTCTCTTTCTGTCACCCCCCTTTATCTCTCCCTCTCTGCTTCCCTTTTGTTTTCACCTTGTTGTCATCTAATTAGAGAGAAAGAGAGAGAGAGAGAAAGAGAGAGAGAGAGAGAGAGAGAGAGAGAGGGGGAGAGAGAGAGAGAGAGGGGTTTAAGGATGGGATGGAGACATGTTAATCACCGACATGACACATACAGTACTATACAATGTGCTGCTGGTGTTGTTGTTGTGTCAAACAGACTTCAGTTCAGTCATCATCACATCATGGCTGTAGTCCAGTTTTCATTTCAAGGTCCCCCCCATAACTCTGAAGATGTACAAACGAGTTATACAGAGCTTGCCAAGGGTCCGTGTGGATGTGGAGCCCCCTCAGGGAACGCCGGGGGTCCCTGGACCCCACTTTGTGAACCACTAGCTGTAGTCCATAATAGACTGTGATAACTGGGGTAAGGAGACATGACCTCATTATGTAAATACACGTGAGACCTTTGAATACACCGTAACATCCGCCTCTGTGTTGATTTAATGCAGACAGACCAAAATGGAGCCGTATAGAAGCATGGGTTATAGCGTTATAGGGATGTCCCGATCATGTTTTTTTTGCTCCCGGTCCGATTCAGATCATTTGATTTTGAGCATCTGTCGATACCGATTTTTCCCGATATTTATATATATATATATATTATATATATACATATATATATATATATATATATATATATATATATATTATATATATTATATATATATTTTTTATCCCACGATTTTGTAACGTGATCCTGGGCTCTACACAGTACACACCCTCCACTAACCTAGTCCCCATGGGGGACATGGGGAGAGCAACGGACTTGAATTCATGCTTCCTTCATGCCCGAGTGTCCAAGTTGCTCCTTTACACCTGACAGGGGTGAGTTTCCCTGGTTGGACGCGTGGAAGGAACACGTTATTCCAACCAGTTCCTTTCCCCTCCCCTCCATCAGGCGAGGCAGTTTAGAGACCAGGATTACTGCATGTTTTTTGTGAGGGTACCTACCCTAGGGGACGCGGGGAGAACATGCAAACTCAACACAGAGGGGCCCTTTCGCCAACCCCGCCTCGGGTATGGGCACAGATGACACGGAGGAGGAAACACGCCGCCAGCACCCACAGTGTGCCGAGCGGGAATCGAACCCAGGACCTTCTAGCTATGAGGCGAAAGCACTACCAACTGTTCACTGTCGGGTGGAAAGAAGATATGGAAAGACCTGAGCCTTTCTTCACCCTCCCAATGACTGATTGTGGGGGTTAGCAGAGATGGAGTACTTGTAGAGAGGCTGGGGAATTGGGAATTGGCTATACTAAATTGGGGAGAAAATGTTTTTAGTTTTTCTTTTGTCTTGAAGGGCCATGTTTTGCACAATAACAGTCTTCTTAATATGTCTGCCCACGATCTCTGTGATTTATATGGTACGTTTGTTTACCCCACAGTCACTGATACTAAAATGTTTTAAATTTAAAATTTTCTATGAATCTGTGACTTGACACGCATACTGTTAAACGAAAAACGAAAATAAAAAGATTTTGAAAAGAATGAGACATGCCACACAGATTGTCATTGCTGTGGGAAATCTCCTACTGTATGGAAACCTCCTACTGTATGGAAACCTCCTACTGTATGTCCAAAACAGACATAAAAAATGACCTGTTCCAATGGATCCAACGTGGTTATTGTTTGGTCCTAAGCTCTTGTTAATACATTGGTTCAATATTTATAAAACCTGCAGATCACTTTCAGTTAAAATAAATAAATAATAATAATAATAATACAAAATTGCAGATCTATAAGCTCACAACTCATTGGGATGTACAGTATAGTATGTAGTGTAGGGCATTAATTTATAACATTTATTTAAAAAGACAGCAACACCATTCTCTGCAATGCAGCTAAACAAGCTCTGAAGATATGAAAACATTAACTTGTAACATGTAACTGTGCAAGATAAAGGTTATGCAAAAAAATGTAACGCTGTTCCAAATTAATTTTTTGCAAATGTGTAATAATGGCTTTTAAAGCCGCAATGGGGCAGCAAATTGTACAACAAACATGAATGAATAGAATATGAATAGCCTTATTCATGCAGTTGTAAAATGCTGTTTTATTATGCTCGAGGCGCTTTAAATTGTAAGGGGTGAATTACAATGAGAGAGACCAGAGAAAAATGCGTCGGCAGCAATGTTAGAAATCAACCAACAGTGTGGACTACAAAAGGCCTTATTTCATTGTGGAAGCGTAAAATGTATTATATTTTTAATGGAAGTGAAATAAAAAGCAGAGGTGGGGTTTATTAAAGCTGTTTGAGAGATGTTCTAATATTAGAGCCTTAAGATATAAAATGCCTGATCAAAACCTTACTCTACCTACATAGTACATTTGTGACTGAGATACAGTGCTTTGGGACTTTTTTTAAATTATTATTATCCAATTATTAAAGTAGCCTACAGAACCTATAGAGTGAATGATGTGTCATTCATTTAAATGGGAACATATTTGGTAGGCATTAGACCACAGACCCTCAGGACTCTGAGCGTGTATGAATAACCAAATGGCCCATTATGGGTTAATTTGGTTACCTTTATACACTCTCACAGTTACACACCTCTAAAAAGGGTCCATTTGGCTCTTTTGAGAACTGACCTAGACTATAAAACTAATGTTTAGACTTGGTGGACGACATCCCTGACACTATTTCGCTATCTGGGGAGGTTGTTGCTTCAACATGACAAGCAAAACGCGTTGTGTATTTCGCTATCTGGGGAGATTGTTGCTTCAACATGACAAGCAAAACGCGTTGTGGCTTCTGGTATTCATGGCATGGGACACCGTCATAGGACTAAAGTAAATATATTATAAATCATGCTTTACAGTGAAGAAAGAGAACGTTGGTGGTGGGGCAACGGTTTTGAACACCCATTCTCAGTGGAGTTCTAAGGGTAAAGAAAAGAACTGATAGTGTCAGCATTATAGGTGTTCATTTCCAAAACGCCGGTCGCACCCAAAAGGCTACTCCAAGCAGCAGCCCGGCTCACAACTGTCTCCCCCAAAATTACCACATTTCTCCTATCCTAGCATCCCTGCACTGGCTAGCAATCTCTTTTAGAATTGATTTAACTTTTTTACTCATCATGTTCAAGACCAGGTCTGGTCTAGCTCTGTATCTCCCCCATATGAGCAAATCGGACTGATGAAATCAGACTCCCTGAATCATTGCCTTTTTGGAATCACTTCTTATGTCTACGAAGTTTATTTATGTAATTCACCATGGTTTTATCTGTCTTCTGTTGGGTTGTGTTTATAGTACTTTGTAACGCTCCTTGAGAAGTGCTATATAAATAAAGTTTTTATTAATGTTATTATTACTAGACTTGTCTGTCTGTCTGCCTGCCTGCCTACCTGCCTGCCTGTCCATACTTTTATGCCCATATATGGAGTTCCGTGTCAGACATGCTCAAATATGGAGTTTAGGCCAGTCTATGACAAAATATTAATGGCGTCCGTTTTATTGCTATAGCGTATGTTTTATCGATATTTGGGAGTAATCGCCGATGAGCATGAGTTTTAAGTCGTCTGTCCCATAATGGGAATCGTAGGGCATATAAGCGTATCGAGCATATCGGTCTGGTCAGCGATTATGGCACGACTGGACACTGGGTGCTGCACTCACTCAGGTCCTTGGCCAAGCACATAAATCAGTGCTGTTGAACACCCCTTACGTCTCTGTGTGTTGTTTCAAAAATATTGAACCAATTGGAAAGTAGTCTTTATTTTTACAATTTACATTATGCTGCAGTAACATATCAATTTCCCTGCAGGGATAATAAAGTACATCTCATCTCATCTCTCATCTCATCTCTTAAAACTGGTTCCGCACCGGCCCCGAGAAAACGAGATTAATTCACCTTTGCAATGGATGCCATGCCCGGCATCCCGAGATTTGTTTTATTCCCCACAATCCAGGGGGAAAAATAATAATAAATACGATCTGTGACGTTTACCTAAAAACAGCCAAAATACTCGCGTGCACGCCCGGTCTTTATGTGCATTATGGATCATAATATGCTCAAAATGCGATATTCGGGGCTTGATATAGAGCTTAATTTGACTTAGATGTGACAAAAACTGTTATTCCCCCATCGGATCATCTCCCTAGCTGACCTTTCAAATAGCTAGTGGATGTTGTTTACTAATGTTTAGTGTTTGAACCAGAACTGATGGGTCGGCCATTTTAGCAGTTTTTTCAAAAACGCCTAGCACTGGCGCGCTAGCGGCCACTACAACACTGGCGCTGAAACAGTTAACTCCATTGGACCCTCAAACTGTCTGCTAAAGCAGCTAAATCCACCACCTCTCCCCCTCTCATGGAAGTAATTGCTCAATAAAGTCACAACATCAACTTTGATGAGGCAGTATTGCTTTGTTTTCAAAATATAAGGTTTTCTTAATTTCCTGAAAAATGAAGATTTTAGAGTTAAGTGGTTTCTTCCCGACAACAGAGATATGTTATGTATACAAGACTTTCAAGTTGGACAAAAATAATAGGCTACATGAAAACAGATATTTTTTTTTACCCTGGAAATATCCTTTCATATAATTTTGACCTGCCTGTCAAACAAGCAGTAATAACCCCCGAAAGGTGTTACGCACGCACGCACTCTTGCACGCACTCTTGCACACACACACACACACACACACACACACACACACACCACAGAAGGCGGATGTGCCAAGAGATCAGAGAGTGTTTCACCTAGCTGAGACACACTCATGTATGTGTGAGCACGGCAGCACGCACATGTGTGTGCACCTCCATATAATGACATGCACCAGCGAAGCACAGAGGAAACAGGCTGTCAGCCTACAGTATACAGGTTAGTTTTAGACACATTGGAGAGAAGTAGACAAAGAACCACCAACCAAGTAGGAGAAAGGAATACGAAACTAGAAAAAGTGCCCTTCTGGGCACAGGTCTCCACCATGGAGGAGTGTTTGTGATGTTTGGCAAAACATCACAAACATCTGTGTTGAACACGTGACTATAGAGATTGTGTGTACCGATTTGCGTGATGTGTGGATACAATGTGTACGAGTAATCTACAGAAATGTGTTTTGCAAAAGTCAGCCTCATGGTGGCGCTATAACAGGCCGTTGTGGAAAACACACACACACACACACACACACACACACACACACACACACACACACACACACACACACACACACACACACACACACACACACACACACACACACACACACACAGGATGAATTCCCTTTTGAATGACAATGGGAGTTTTAGAAACTAAGGAACTACATTTTTTTAAACTGTCGCTGTCAGAATCGCCAGCATCTCTGCTTAACAGTAGGTCAACGCTGTTCCTGGAATACATTGTGTCCTTTTCTACGTTGATTGTGTATATATGTACCGGTATGGGTGTGTTGAGACCATAGTGTTGGGGGACGATGTAAATCACCCATTCTTGAGATAAGGGACAAAACTTTTTTCAAACTGGATTTTTTTATTTTTTAAGATACATTCAAATCAAATGGATGTATTTGTAGACACAGGTCTCAACTACCAATATTGAGAAGGAACAGGTTTTTCGCATAACATTTCTTTCTAAAATGGGACATTTATGCACTTAATACCCGATTCATGTCAACTCCGTCAGACACACTAAAATACCTTTTAATTGAATTTGATAATTTCAACAATAATATAAAGTCCTCAGTTCTCTTATAATGGCTTTCAGTAATCAAGTTAAGTAATACAATTATTTTAATATTGTTTTTTTTCCAATATCACACTATTATGAAATATCCAATTTCTCAAATCCGTCATTTCAACCTCTATTTTCAATATTATAACATGAAAACCATGTAAAAAAAATAAATAATCATCATTACGTATCATTTCAGTTGGTGTTTCAATACATATGCACAAAATATTTAACATCACATTTTCTATTTCTTTGGAAATTAACAAAAACATCACGGGACGAACATCTGACGGAGTTGACGAACATCTGACGGAGTTGACAAGTTTAACTGATTTAGGTTCTAGATCACCTAGGATCTTGATTCTGGTGACTAATCCCACATTTTCAAGGATGAGGAATACAGTGGTACTATTTATATTGGCCCTGTGACCATGGCAGCCATTTTCAAAATGGCAGCCACCTGCTGTTATCTTACAATAACTCAAGTTCTACACCACCTAGGATCTTGATTCTGATGACTAATCCTACATTTTCAATGAGGAGGAATACAGTTTTATCTATTTAGATTTATCCCGTGACAATGGCAGCCATTTAAAAAAAATGGTGGACCTGCTATTATTTTACCAATTTAGTCAGGGAATAGGCCTATTATCAGAATAATGTCAAATCTGTGAATACATTTCTTACCAATAATTTTTTCACCAATGTGTTTGTAAAGGTGTCTACTAACATATCCCACATTGGTTTCTATTGAACCACCCTAGAGGCATTTTTGACAGCTGCTGAAAGTTGGGTACCATACCAAGTGGCTATGGCAAAACTAGGGAGTCTATGGCCAAACTAGGGGTCAAACCCCTTGGGCTAAATTCGGCCATATATCCACTTGCCCAAATGTGCTGACCTCATTTTGTGATGATGGCTATGGCCGTTTTCAGCCCAAGGAGTGTTCTTCGTGCATAGCTAATGCTTGGAATGCATTCAGAATCATGAAAACTCCCTAGTTTGACATGTCACATGCTACTTAAAGCATAATGAACATTTTGCCTTATATAGGTTGTTGATGGTACCCCAACTTTCAGCAGCTGTCAAAAGGTCCCCTAGGGTGGTTGAATATAAAGCAATGTGGGATATGTTAGTAGACACCCTTCCAAACACATTGGTGAAGAAAATTCTTGATAAGGAATTTATTACCAGATTGTATTAATATCCCCTGACTAAATAACTCATCTTCTAGACCACCTAGACCCGACTTCACAAACAGAGACCCGATTGACACCTAAACAACAAGTTTGGACAGCCCCACCAATTAGTGTTACGGAAAATAGCAAGTGTCTACCCTAGGCCCAGAGGGAGACACAGAACTTAGATGCGGCTCACATGTTGCACGACTCCTCAACAAGCTGCCACCAGGGATGAGAGCTGAATTCTGCCGCACAATGCTCTGCGGCCCAGGAGCAACCAACACCCTGTTGGAGTTCTCTGAGTGGTTGAAGCATGAGTCCTAGCCATATAGCCTGTGCAAAGGCAAACACCTTGAAGACCTGCTTGAGGTGAACAGTGAGCAGTGAACAGTGAGCGAAAGACTGAAGACAGAAGATCTGCCTTCAGGACTATCAGGCAGGATGTGCAGACACTGAAGGCATCAGTGTCGTTCTGTGTCCCCAGCATGTCAACCAAAGCAATGTTACCAAATCAAAGGAGCCTTCACCTCAAGTCACCTGGGGCTGGGTGAGCAATCGTATCCTGTATCTAGCCTCACAACTAAATACAGACACTTGGCCAGACTGCCGTTTGAAAGGGTCAAACCCTTCATCCTGATTGGGGAAGACCACCCCACCTAATCACACCAACCAAACAAGTGAGGTTGGGGCCTCCAGGTGGGCCAGTAGCCATCTGCACAAGACTGGGCTGGACCCTGCAGGAAAGCAATCTCCAGCCAAGACAATGTAAGTTGACTATAACAGAGCCCCAGAACACAGAGCTCATGAGAAGGATGGAGAAACACTGGCAGGAGGCCACCAAGATACAACGCCACACTGCAGTGGCCAGTGAAGTCAAACTGTGCGTCTGTACCTGAAAGAGACAAGTCAAAGGCCAGAAAGCCCACCTCCTTTTAATGTCCTGTCAGTAGCAACTCAACCTGCACCTGAAATAAGCCCTGACCCCTCCCAGAGAAAGTTCATCCTTGAAAATGTAATGATTAGTCGCCAGAATCAAGATCCTTGGTGGTCTAAAAATTTAGTTATTGGTAAAATAACAGCAGGTTGGTGGTCACTTTGAAAAACAATGGCTGCCATGGTCACAGGACAAATCTAAATAGTACCACTGTATTCCTCATCTTTTAAAATGTATTATTAGTCGGCAGAATCAAGATCCTATGTGGTCTAAAACTTGAGTTATTGTAAAATAACAGCAGGTGGCGGCCATTTTGAAAAACAATGGCTGCCATGGTCACAGGACAAATCTAAATAGTACCAATGTATCCCTCATCCTTGAAAATTTAGTCTTAGTCACCAGAATCAAGATCCTAGGTGGTGTAGAACTTGAGTTATTGTAAAATAACATCAGGTGGCGGCAATTTTGGAAAATGGCTGCCATGGTCACCACGAGACAAATCTGTGATGGCCCTATAGCCAAAAATGTTCCTTAAGGCATGCTCTAACTGTGTGCCAAATTAGAATACGTCCCATTATTCAAAAACTATAATTGTATTGTTTTAGGAACACTTTTGTCAACTCCGTCAGATACATGTCAACTCCGTCAGACACAAAACCTGACGGAGTTGACGTCTGACGGAGTTGACAAAATGTCATTTGTTTTCATCTTAACCCTCTGTAGTACAATGTAGCCATTTTGTTTTTGCTTCATTTGTTAGCTAAACCTAACCCTAAACTTTTATAATAAACATTATTTTGGAATTCTTAACAAAGATCATAATAATGTCCTGACGGAGTTGACATGTAAAAGCTGTGACCACCCTGATATCAACATTGTTTGTTTAAAATATCAAACAATTGAATGCTTTTCAGACCAGGTGCTCCACAGTTGCAACAAATACAAACGGGACTTGGAAAAGGAGTCTTCAGGCTAAATCTGTCGACAATATTTTCTGATTAATTTAAGACTTTTAAAAAACCTGACGGAGTTGACGGGAGACGTGGGACACACATTTGATATGAGATATCTAATGGAAAATATAAATTAAAATTATTGTGTATATTGTTTGCTATGTTGTTGACAATCTACTTTAATTTAGTATGTATATTTATGTGATTGTGACAGTATTAGACACTTTTTTAGCAGTTTGAAATTATGACCACTTGCTGGGGACAGGCTAAATACAGGCGTTTTTGGGTACAGTGCCTGCTTTTAACTAATTCAGATGGCATATGAAAACAATTATAATGAAATGAATGGCATAATAATACACAACTGTATTACATTTAACTTTGCAAGTGCTTTTATTTTTATTAAATTAATTTATTTTTAACAATAATAAGGCTCTTATGTGTGGGACATGTTTTTTCCACTTTTGTCCCTCATTTCAAGAATGAGTGATATACGATAACACGTAAGTGTCCATCATGGTACATCACATCGTATTGCTGAGGTATACTGACATAGCAACAGACTCATCAAACAAACGTATCAAATACCTAGCCTTTTATTTGCCCTGGGTGAGGCGGATGATCAAAGGATCAAAGGGTGATAACTGATATCAAGGGAGGTAGCTGACCAATCCACCATGCGCTCAACTGGAAGAGACTAGAGGGACATTCGTGGGTATACATCAAAGGTAGAGCTACGCAGTCAAATCCTCTGTGTTAAAGGATATATAGATAACACTAGTGATGCACCGAATATTTGGCCACAGAAAATATTTGGCAGAAAATGGCTAAAAATGCATTTTTGGCCTATTCGGATTCGGCCCGAATAGGCAGAAAATATATCACCGAATAGTGTATGCAATTAATGCATTCAAAAGAGCTGAATAAATGTTTTATGGACCCATAATAGTAATTATTATTCAAGTTAAGTTTTGCCATAACCATTTATTTTGCCATAAATCAGGTAGCAGTGACAGCAACATTTTATTCAGACCCCCGTTTGGGTCTAAATTATAGTCCACGGCGTGCACTCACTTTCTGCCAACATCTCCCCTTTACCGTCATGGCCCTTGAGCCGAGTCGTCACCCATGGCTGTTGTCACGGCAGTCAAATAATTTTCAATTAGGCTAATATAGATAGACACAGTAGACAGACAGACATTCACACGAATAAAGTCTACTTTTAATTTACTTTTCAATCCCTGGAGGGAAATTGAATGCAGCCAGATATATTAAATCAAACAAGGTATACTAAACACACACACACACGTATATATATATGATTATAGTCAAACATTACAGTGTGGAAAGAGCACACGACTGAATAAATAAATATTACATGAGTTGGGTTGAAACAACCAAGGATTGATATTTCTGGGTCATTGCTGACGGGGTTTGTGTACCCCTGGTTCAGAGGCATACAAAAATACTTGACATGTCGCTCCTTACATGGAGCCACTTTTGATACTGTCAGGGCCTGCAGTAAAGCAGAATGATTATTAACGTCATCTGTTTTCTAACATACTTTAAATTAAGATATATATTTTTAAACTATCCGTAGTTATTTATGTAGTGGTGCCAGTTAGTTGAGTCCAACTTTGACAAGTCTGGTAAGAGAATGTTCTTCTACCAAGCTCTAATTTAGGCTTTGGTAGCACATCGTTTTATTGAGCTTTACAGTAGTTGTTCTCATATTATCTAATTAAGTATCTAATTAATACATGTCTACAATCAGTAGAGGCACCAGATACATATCAGAGTCCATGAAAAACGAATCTAAATGAATACCTAAAGTTTAATTACAGACACCTCTTCAATGTCTCCTCCCTCAGAAAAATATACATAATTGATAATGGATCTTTTAAAGCACGCTTTTCCTAGATCCAAGCATCATCATTTTGGTCTTCCTGGTATTCAGGACAAGGTGGTTGCTACAGACCCAGTGATTGATATTTAGTAGGTCCATATTGAGGGCCTGTTCTATTTGTGGTGCCTAAAGTCCAGCGATATTAGTCGTGTCATCAGCACTTTGTTAGTGTGGAAAGTAATTTGTATAAGAGCGGACCGAAGCAACTGCCTTGTGGTACACCGTCATTTACAAGGTGTGAAACGGAAAACAGACCATTATAGTTAGTCAGCAGGGGAAGGAGGCCGGTTAGCAAAGAAATGTTTGTGTCTGATGACTGACAGCATTGCCCATCGGCACTGGCTGTGTCGCTTTAGTTCCTGACTGATCTCACTGTAGATGGAAATCAGAATATCAATC
The DNA here is from genome assembly GCF_964188405.1 of Protomyctophum parallelum. NCBI lineage: Eukaryota > Metazoa > Chordata > Actinopteri > Myctophiformes > Myctophidae > Protomyctophum > Protomyctophum parallelum. The sequence goes on from NC_139705.1 coordinate 10,495,203, forward strand.
ATGGCTGCCATGGTGGCTGCATTGATCAAATGCTATCTTGTCATTGTCTGTGACTAAATAAGGCTATATGGGTACGTGATACACAAATTATCTTTGCCCTCTGTAACCAACCACAGGCCCAGCTGCATCCGGCCCTCGGTTGGATAACCTCAGTCAATGACGAATGCCTTGCATGATTATATATTGTATTACAATTGGCACAAATTCCCTGAAGATGACCGACGGTCTTACAACCATTACTACATAATGAATAATACACCTGCCTTCCTCTGCATGCATTGTTCTGATAGCATCAGTTGATCTCCAGGCGTATTCATCCAGCATAAAATACAAACGTGTTGAAGGGCTCAAACGTGTGTGTGTGTGTGTGTGTGTGTGTGTGTGTGTGTGTGTGTGTGTGTGTGTGTGTGTGTATAAACACAATTATACCGTAGGCAGATATGCACAGACACACAGAAAATATTATGTATCTAAAGAGAGAGTATATGAGAGAGAGAGGAAGAGAGAGACGGGAAGAGAGATAACAGAGAGAGGATGAATGGAGAGAGAGAAAGTGACAGATCAGGTGACAGAACAGGAAATAGTAGATCTCCGGACGCTCGCACGCATGCACGCACGCACGCACGCACGCACGCACGCACGCACGCACACAGTGATTAGCGGCTCCCTTAAGGGCTATATAATGAATTATTCAGCACAGACAGACATACAAACATATGGTAGACGGACAGACAGACAGACAGACAAGGCCTGGTCTGGCCTAGCAGTCCAGGCACCTATAGGCTGCTAATTCCGCCTGACAGCGTGTAGCAGGTTCGACTCCTGATCCCGATGACTGTTTTGTGTGACTCCCCATCTCTCTCCCCCCATTTCCTGTCAACTTACTGTACACTATCTATTAATAAAAGGCAGAAAAAGACCCAAATATCTTATAAAGAGAATGACAGTCACATACATGCCATGAGTGGGCAAGAAAGGAGGAGGAAGGTGTTTTATATAAATGATTTTGTCAACAGATTCATCGGCGCCTGGTCTTCATGCCACCTCCGCACATTCTTTCCTGTTGCTTTCCAGCTCCTTAATAACCGCACAGTAAAATCCTCATTGATGATTTAACAACAGACCGCCCGATATATCACTGGCTAATATATGGACCATTATTGGACTTTCTGGCATGCAGGCTCTACAACTATGAGTGTACAAATGTAACCAAATGAACCCGTAAGGGTATTGTACACTCTCTGAGTTGTACTGTGGATTGCACCGTGTAGGCCGCGGCACCACCCATACCTCAGCCACACCACACCACTGCTGAACTCTGCTGATTTTTGCACAGAATATACAGTACCTTTGCACTGACTGTCAATGAAAGATGGTGATGGTTGATATTGTATTTCTTTCATTGTTTGTCCTGTGTTAATGTCTTAAGAGTATGTTACATGCATGTGACACCTTAACCAGAATGGATTCCTGCATGTCGTACTGTACATACTGGCACTGAAGTGTTTCTGGGTTCCTGGTGATTCAGCGTATTGGGACCTGAAGTCTGCCAGTGAGCTACTTTAGCTGATTATTAGACTGAATGGACAGCCGCACGCACGCACGCACACACACACTACAGTATATTGCAGAAACAGCACAACAACAGCCAGTTTCAACTCGCTTCCAAATTCCAAATTAAGCAAATAGCACCCCATAGCATAGCAGCAGACAACATGGGCCACACAATCAATGAAAATCCATTCTGCAAAAAAGAAATACAATTATGACCTTTGATGCCTTCAATCACGTGCTGTAGGCATATCAAGGGTGGACGCTGTTGTGGAGTTTGCCGCCCCCCAAAACTAAAAAACCCTGGAATTGGTGAGGCTAAAATTTAGGCTGCTCTCAGAGGCTTCTCGTGTCAGTAGTGTAGTGATAGTGTCAGGCATGACCAATCAATCTACGCTGGCACAGAGAGACAAACTATAGGCAGTGCCAGTGGCTATGGAAAGCCTAATAGGAAATAAAAAGGCAAATCATACACACAATACACCCACTGCCATATTCACAAAATAATATATCACAACATCAAATGCAGTGATTGCATCCACATGATGTTATGTTATGTAATGATACTACAAAGTCGTTCTTTGCTAAAGAATGGATACTTATACATTGTGTAAGTACATGAGCAATATGAAGCACAATCCCCATACTGTACAAGGATCTGCAGCTCTGACTTTCACTGGTTAAATAAAGATGGAAGAAGAAGTCACAGTTCCTATTTCAGTGCTTAACTCGCGCTCTCCAGAGATCCTGTACAATGAGGGTTTATGTAGGGAATCTGAAGGGAGTGTTGCTCAAGTCAAGGACACTTAACACACGGCCACAGGTCACCGAGGACACACGCGCACACTCTCCTCTCGTCCACTATTAGAAAGCAAGGAAGGATTCGTGTCGTCTGTGTTGTGAAAATAGCTGATCAACAAGCTCACAACATGAGCGGTGAGCTTGTAGATCTGCTATTTTCACAACTTGGCAAGTTTTTAAAATTTGCTGAATTTCTTTGCATTTTATTTATTGAATTAATATGAAAAATCTATCATTTGCATTTATTCGTGAAAAAGTTTGATTTCTTTTTTTTAAATATAGGAAATATTTTTGAAATAATTATAATGATAAAGGATGGAAATGCAGGTCATAATGCAGACATCAGGAAACACAGTAACATTGACTATAATCTGGCAAGGGAAGACTGGACACAGGGTGGTTTAAATACACAAAGACTAACTAGACACAGGTGCAACATAACTACAATCAACATATCATAGGCTGAGACTAAACAGGACACAGGTGGAGAAGACTTCAGGGGCTACAGAATATACTTGATATCGTGACACAAACAGACCCATAAGGGTCCGTATGGTTCCATTTGAACACTCTGAGTTACAGACCTGTTATTCAGGGCTATCTATTTATGTCTGTTTGGTAATGTTATTTGGTTATAATATTTTAAATTATTTATAGATAGCATAGTATAGAACACAAGTGTACAAACATTTCTGAGATTCTATGTTAGCCAAGTAACAGTGAGTCTGGAAACCAGACAAATCTCCAATGCAAAAGAAAAGAAAAGCCCTTGGCAGATTAGTCTGGCCCTGCTCGGTTGTGATTGGATTTCGCTGCCCCTGGAGTTGCGGGGCACCAATCATGAAATATACAGGGCGGGTTTATCACCAGAGGCATTTATTTTATATCCGCCCCTTGGAAATGCAGGTTCCAAACAGAGATTCCATTTAGTCAAAAATATATGAAAAACTAGTGTACCTTCATGGAGATCTTATACTCTCCATGTCAAGACAATATCCCATTCATTGTCAATGGGTAAAATATACTGTAAAGTCCCTTACGGGTAAATCTTTACACTTTCACAGCTAAATTAACTCTGGATGTTCTAATCTGTCACAAAAAGCTACCCAACCAGCCACTGAGTCACTCACAAAATAAGAAGGGAAAACCTTGGGGTACATGTAGCCTAGAATAACCAGACAATAAACAGACAGAGTCAGACAGAGAGGCACATGAGACTCAAAAGAGAATGCTCTGGTGGGATTCCAGGAAATGCTACATTTCATTCTAGAGTCAGAATTCTCAACTTAATTGTGACAATTGTCACAGTTTTACAGGTATAAAGAAGTGGGTGAAATTAGTCTTTGTGCAAGCTCCGTCATTTTCGCTATTTTCAGAAAATAAAGTAGTCAATGGTGTTGCCGAGCTGTTGTCCACGAACAACATACTGCATGTACAGTGGTGCTTATCCTTCAGTCTTTTGCACTTCAATACTGCTATAGGCACCTTGTAATTAAAATCTCTGCAGGACATAAGCACTATTTCCTCTGCTGCTATGTTTACTGTGTTTATAAGAGTAAGAGTACTGGGAGTGTCAGCCACATACCTACAGTAGGCTACAGTACACTCAGGGGAGTTCTGTGGCAATGGAGTCAGCACAACGTAGTAGAACATCCATCCCTCTCACTTAAGGGAGAATTGGAGATGCCTTGCAGAAGTGAATACAATTGTGTCTGCATGACCGACACGACAGTGCCACTGCCTATGTTCACTGGAAATCTCTCATTTAATCACACGTGAAAATGTAATGAAAGATTAACTGCAACATGCCTGGCTCTCAGTTGATATGTTGAACTTGATATTATATGATATGAAAAGCATCCCTTCTTGATCAATACACTCAAACTCTCCCTCCCCAAAACGGCATGCGAAGTCTGCTTCAGCCGTCAAATCCATCCCAAGAAGTCACCAATTTCCGTCTTGGGAGTGAAAATGTGTTGTCTTAATTCAACTTTCATGGAATTTCCCAGTATTATCTTAGTCTGTTTCCTTCCACAACTGGTCGCCGTCAAGATCAGAAATTTCAAAGGGCACTCAGAGATTCCCAGCTCTTCCTTGCATTGTGTCCTTGAGCAAGGCACTGTAATCCTAACTGTTCAGGAGCAGGTCAGTGCCTTGCATGGATGCCTCACGGTGTGTAGCCAGTCTGTTCCCACCGCAGCCACACTCTCTCGCTCTCTCTCTCTCTCTCTCTCTCTCTCTCTCTCTCTCTCTCTCTCACATGCACGCATGCACGCACGCACACACACACGCACACACAGTAGTGTACTCTATTGGTTTGATTTCCACAGATGACTGGGGTCATGTGGTTTATTGACATTTAACACCACAACCCCAACTTCACAATGTATCTAGAGGCCCGTAAACCTGCATGGTAAAACCTCACTCCAACAAGTGTACAAATGAATCCAAAATGGTCCTGTGGCATGAACTCACAATACATACAGACGACCCGTGACACCATGGGTTCACATCCTACTCATACTCACACACAATAAAATAATTGATCTTAAAATGCTGCTGTATCATATCTATAAAGCTTTGAATGGTTTAGGGCCAAAGTACATTTCTGATCATGTGCGATATCATGAACCATCCAGACCTCTCAGGTCATCTGGGAAAGGTCTGCTTTCTGTGCCTAAAACCAAAACTAAATGTGGGGAAGCAGCATTTGGTTTTTATGCACCACAAATCTGGAACAAACTCCCAGAAAACTGCAGGTCTGCTGCCACTCTTATTTCTTTTAAACCACAAATAAAGACCTTTCTGTTTTCCGCTGTCTTTGATCGAGTTACTTTTTTCCCCTTGTTTTCTCTGGCCTCTGCACTGTAACTGTATCTGTTATGTTTTACTTCTTTTGTTTTATGAATCCTAATGTCATTGTATAATTGTGTTTCCTTTGCTTGATGTTCTGTGTAAAGCACATGAAATTGCCTTGTTGATGAAATGTGCTATGCAAATAAAACTGCCTTGCATTTCCTAGGGGCCGTATCCATTCCACACAGTGTTTCTTTTTAGCTGAGGAATGCTTTGGATAATAGTGATGGAAGTATTATTTTTTTGAATAAAGTATCAACACCCTATTTTCAAAAGTAAAAGTATGCATAAGGCCCCATTTATTAAAATGTATCAAAATGTATAAAACATGTATAAAAATCATATCTACAAGTAGAGTGAAAGTCAAATATTTGCCTTTGAGATAGTAGAAGTACAATATGGATGGATGGATGGATGGATGGATGAATGAATGAATGAATGAATGAATGAATGAATGAATGAATGAATGAATGAATGAATGAATGAATGAATCATGAATGAATGAATGAATGACATTGTAGCCTCAAGCAGAGGGCCACTGCTGGAGGGAGATCTAAGATCGTGCTTATAGAGTATAGGTGAATGTGGCTTTTTAGGAATTCAAATTGAGCAGTCTGTTCAAACTGGAATCGATGTCTAATGAACTACAGACCCTGGTGAATATCTTTCTTGGAGAATCAATTTCCTACAATTGATTCTGCACATGCTATGCCATCTTAAAGAATGTGACTTCTATTCTCACAAAATGCACAACACAGTAAACACAAATCTAAATTAAATCTAATAATTTCTTCCCCCCTGTATTAGAGTACAGCAGCTAGCTGTGCATGGGGTCACCGTGTGCTGGTGCTTTTCATTCTGGGTAATCAGGCACTAATCAGGGACACCAGGTGAATGTAATTAATGAGCTGGTAGAAAAGAAAACTATCAGCGGCTCTCTGGTTGTAGTACTGCGACAATGGCCCCCAGAAGTCGGCATACCCCTCCCGGAGTTAGGACCAAACACAACATAGTTTTTCCTCATCTCTAAGGCCTCCCATACATGAAATGGATTCTTGTATAAAAATATTTTACTGCAAAAGTGGTGAAATTGTTATTTAAAGTTATACACCTCAAACTAAAAATAAAGCCTGTCCGTCTGGTGGTTGAGGCACTTAAAGGCATGTAGATTCACAATGGAAGCTCTGAGAGGTTCAAAACTTGGCATACTTGAAGCCAGAACATACCTCTACATTCTAGAAAAGACTGAATGTCAATATCTGAATGTCAATATGAGATATAGTCATTTGAACACATACTTACAGTAGGCGGAATTGTACATCTATGTAGATGTCTTCTCTACTTTGTAGTGACTCTGGAATGGATTGTCATAGCAACACATATGATGGCTTGTAGGAAAGGTGAGGTTCTACTGAATCCAGCAATACCAATTGTGTAAATGTAGCTTGCATAATCGTGGAGTTATGGCACAAAACATATATGGTGTCCCAAACGGGGGGAAATAAAACTAATGAAATCTACAGTATCACATTAGTTTTATTTTTACTTCACTTATCAAGGGTGGGAAAACATAAACAAATCACTTGAGTAGAAGTCCCTAAAATGTATGAAATGTCTCAAACTTGAGAAATGAGAAATTGTGAACAAATAGATGCCGCTTCAATAGAGAAATATGCAAGCCTAGATTGGAACTACTAACTATTATTATGTTGCAGCACATGACCTGGATGTTCCCTCATCAAGCTCAAATCTCAATATTATCCTCATAAATATAAATAATCAAGTTATTCATTTCTGTTATTTGAGTTATTTGGTTACAGTCAAGTTATACTACACTACAGTATTTGGCTCCACCTGCATCTTATTGCCTACAGTATGTGGCTTTCTTCATAAAATGACAGGTAAAATCATTTCACATATTTTGGAATGTGAAAAGATGAGATGAACCTTGTCAAATCAAGTAGCTATTTAGCTGACTGGAGTGGAGAGTGACCTAGCATTTAGTTATCTTTAGTGTAACAGAGCCTACTGCCTGTCCAGTAGTCTACACTGACAATAGCAGAACCCTGCCCTGACACTGTTTCACCAGAATGGAAAATAGACTTAATTAGTATCACTTGTAATATGGTTACTGCACATATACTATAGCCTAAAAATAGTGCGCGCAATGCACAACATAGATACTGTACAAATTCTGAAGTGTATCTTTAAACTTTTACCAAAATGGAATATTGGATCCAAATCTTTGTATCATCTTTGCTAAACAGTTGGAAAAAGGCACGAAACAAGACCCATAATGTATAAAGCCCACGGCAGAAGACCTTCAACACTAACTGTTGTTCAACAGAGAGATGATGTTCATAAAACCCTGGCAAACCCAAATTCAATATACTCTCCTCTCCTCATCATATACTGTATCATGTTGAGAAAACTACTCCAGTAAGACCAGAGTGAGAGCATGCCGTCTCGTCAAGAAGACTGAATAGGGTACAACATTGTTGAATAGGATACAACACTGTTTAACATACAAATATATTGTTTCATTTGTGGGAAGGCCAGCACAATTGATTGATTGATGGATTTAATAGTTTATTAGACATAAATGTAAAAACAGCAACAGAGTACAGTCATACAATCAGTCCAAAAGGGATAGCACAAAAAAGTCCTCGCGGTCTTGTTGCAATCAGTTCATAGACAAAACCAGGACTACTGGTCAGAGTACCAGAGACAGGGCCTTCACATGGTCACTGGTCAGAGTACCAGAGACAGGGCCTTCACATGGTCACTGGTCAGAGTACCAGAGACAGGGCCTTCACATGGTCACTGGTCAGAGTACCAGAGACAGGGCCTTCACATGGTCACTGGTCAGAGTACCAGAGACAGGGCCTTCACATGGTCACTGGTCAGAGTACCAGAGACAGGGCCTTCACATGCAGCATCAGAAAGATTGATGAAGTTGTACATCGGCTGCTCTCGTACCCAGATCTCTTTGCATATGATGACAAATATCATAAATGCTACCTAAAACACTAAATATCTAAACGAAATATAGCAGCTATAAAACAAAGAATTAGAACAGCAGACCAGTAACTATGTCAAAGCTTTTATTAATCTCACTGAAATAGTTAACATCTTTCTTTAAATAAATGAAAGTGATGACAAGTCATCACTTTCAATAAATAAGAGTTATGACATACTGAAGACACTGGTCCATGGTTTTCTTCATCGATATATCTGCAGGTCTATGTAGTAGTTCTGGATTTTCTTGGATATTTGCATCTTCTCTCATTGTGCCCATTTCCCATGGGCACACTTTTAGAGCATGCAACATCAGACTTTCCATGTTCTACAAATTATAATGCTGTATGTTTCCAGGGTTTGTATTTAGACAATATCATCTTCTTCCTCAGAGTCAGTGTCTTCAGTATGTCATCATAACAGTCAAGGAGTTTATATACCGTAAATGGAAATTGGTGCATTTACAGTATATAGAGCTTTTATCCAAAGCACTTTACATAGATTGTGCATTACATTCACACATTCAGTCACACACCGATGGCAGAGGAAACCATACAAGGCACCGACCTGCACATCGGGATCAATTAGGGGTTCAGAGTCTAACTCTGTCTGGGGGAGCCCTGGATCGAACTGAGAATATGGTATGATATAGTACTAACGGTATATTGTTAGTTCACACTGAAATTTGTCTTGCGAACCTCACGGTTCTCCATCCAGCCGCTCTATTGGCCACTCTATCCCTGAGGCACTGCCGCCTCGGCATATTACCAGTATTATTGTATATTTGTCATCATACACAAAGAGATCTGGGTACGAGAGGAGCAGATGATGTACAACTTCATCAACCTTTCTGATGCTGCATGAAGGACCATAAGTCTCTGGTACACATACCAGTACCAGCCATAATGGCTGTCAGATGTTCTGGTCTTGTACTGGCCTTCACACAAATGAAAAATATCTTTGTATGTTAAACAATGTTGTATCAACCCTATTCAGTCTTCTTGATGAGACTGGTGCAGGCATGCTCTCACTCAACATTTGCAACTTGCTCATTACTGCAGCATATTGTCTGTATATAGAGCCACGGTTTTATGAACATCATCATCTCTCTGTTGAGCAACATTTAGTAAGATAATTTTAATTTTGAGTATCTGCCGATACCGATTTTTCCCCATCTGAAAATTATATTTTCATGCAACTCCTCCAATATCACAATAGTACAATATCCCAAATCACGGACAATATACAGTCTAATATCATGATATGGATATCATATTGATACTAGGGATGTCCCAATCACATTTTTGTGCTCCTGATCTGATCATTTAAAAATGTCATGATCGGCCCCGATTTCCGATACACTTCACATTATAAGATCACATAAGATGCACATAGGTGGAGCCAAATACTGTAGTATAAATTGACTGTAACCAAATAACTCAAATAACAGAAATTAATAACTTGATTATTTATATTTATGAGGATAATATTGAGATTTGAGCTTGATGAGGGAACATCCAGGTCATGTGCTGCAACATAATAATAGTTAGTAGTTCCAATCTAGGCTTGCATATTTCTCTATTGAAGCGGCATCTATTTGTTCACAATTTCTCATTTCTCAAGTTTGAGACATTTCATAAATTTTAGGGACTTCTACTCAAGTGATTTGTTTATGTTTTCCCACCCTTGATAAGTGAAGTAAAAATAAAACTAATGTGATACTGTAGATTTCATTAGTTTTATTTCCCCCCGTTTGGGACACCATATATGTTTTGTGCCATAACTCCACGATTATGCAAGCTACATTTACACAATTGGTATTGCTGGATTCAGTAGAACCTCACCTTTCCTACAAGCCATCATATGTGTTGCTATGACAATCCATTCCAGAGTCACTACAAAGTAGAGAAGACATCTACATAGATGTACAATTCCGCCTACTGTAAGTATGTGTTCAAATGACTATATCTCATATTGACATTCAGATATTGACATTCAGTCTTTTCTAGAATGTAGAGGTATGTTCTGGCTTCAAGTATGCCAAGTTTTGAACCTCTCAGAGCTTCCATTGTGAATCTACATGCCTTTAAGTGCCTCAACCACCAGACGGACAGGCTTTATTTTTAGTTTGAGGTGTATAACTTTAAATAACAATTTCACCACTTTTGCAGTAAAATATTTTTATACAAGAATCCATTTCATGTATGGGAGGCCTTAGAGATGAGGAAAAACTATGTTGTGTTTGGTCCTAACTCCGGGAGGGGTATCTCGAAAACTAAAGCACTTTTTGACTGTTTGTTGCAGGACTATTGTCCAGTAACAGAGGTTATAATCACCTGTCCTACATTACGACGGGTGTTCTGTTAATACTAAGCATAATAATCATTATCTATGTTGATACTGATTATGAGTAAATCATAGACTGGGACCCCCATGACGAATGCACTGAGATGTTGAATGATTTGATCAGCCCCCCTGCCCTACAGACAGACAGACAGACAGACAGACAGACAGACAGACAGACAGTGTATACAACACTTTGAACTAGACTGGGATGCTGAGACTGATATGGGTGACTTCTGGCTTGACTCTTCTAGCCTCAGTACTAGCCTGATATCTGTAGTCTAATGATCTGAGCTCATTCTGGCGTGTAAGTTGTTAATGTTGGTCAGTCTTTCTTGATTGCTAAATAGTTGCAATTAGTGAGCCATAGATAGAGTAGAGTGCTGTGTAGTGTAGCCCATCCGCATGCTATAATGACTGCTCCTGCTGCTTTAGCCCAGTTCAATCCTTTATCCTTAAAATCTGTCACAGAAGTGAAATTAGTTCAAATTACGGTAATACTTTTCACACACACACACACACACACACAGATAAGGACGCACCCTCGCGCATATAGTACACGCACGCACAAGCGTGTACATATAAACACGCACGCTGCACGCACACACACATGAAGCATGTTCATCTTGGAAGCAGAATAGAAGGGGGCAGTGAGTGGGGCACTATAGAACACGCACAAACCCACAAACACTTGAACACAGAATGACAGAAACACTCGTGCACACCCCTCATTCAGTCATTCTCCACACTGCATACTATATAGAGCGGTCCTACCTCCAGACTTGGCCCAACTGCAGGATGTGCAGCGCGGTCTGAAACACCCACATGCACACGATACAGCACCTCCGGGGGCCACCGACTCTCCCCGGCACCGCGGACAGGCTCGAAGACGCGCAGACCGGCGTAGCGTTCGCGGCGTTCCCCGCCGCCGCCGCCGGTCCGCCGCCGCGCCGCTGCTCGCTGTCCTTGGTGCTGAAGCTGCAGTCGCCCGCCGCCGCCGCGGTCGCTCCGCCCACCGCGCCCGTTCCGCAGCCGCCGTCTCCGCGGCTGAAATCCGAGTAGTCGTAGACGAACCACCTGAAACTCAACACCTGCACCACGGCGGAGGGCACGGCGACGAAGACGAGTGTCAAGCCGAACCACCAGTAGTCTCCCCTCAGGTAGTAGTCGGCGGCCAGCCACAGGTCGGTGGCGCCGTCGGAGAAGAAGACGAGCAGCGCGCAGAGCACCCAGCAGCAGTCCAGCAGGGTGTAGGGTCTCCCCGCGGTGCTGCAGCAGCGGGGCCGGGCGGTGCTGCCGCCGGCCAACGAGCTGGGATTCCCTGCCGCCACGGACAGGCTCCTTCTGGAGAGGCTCCTTCTGCTGGGCGGGTTGTCATCATCCACAGACACCGCGGCTCCGTCCGATTTAGCGGCCATGTTGGTTAGTGTAGGGAGAGGGAAAAAAGAGAGAAAGAGAAAGAGGTGGGGAAAGAGGGGAGAGAGGGGTTGAGTGTGTATGAGAGAGAGGAGGGGGCTCCAATGTGTGTGTGTGTGTGTGTGTGTGTGTGTGTGTGTGTGTGTGTGTGTGTGTGTGTGTGTGTGTGTGTGTAGGAGCGTATGGAGCGTGATAGGAACGGAGGGAGAGAGAGAGGGGGAGAGAGAGGGAGAGAGACATTACATCATAACTAGCCTCATCATCTGCCAATTAATTCGAGCCATCTTTATGAATCGCGGTTTGAAGCTGAGCCATTGTCTACCTGGGATTTCGACAAGGGCAGTGGGTTTGAAGCCTGAGAGTCTCTGAGACAACACAACGGTGTCTGTATTTTTTATTTGAAAGGCTTTTGTTCTATTGCAATTTCTCTGTCTCTGTGCAGTGTGCACGCATGAAACTATACCGCGTCAACATCGATTACACTACTCCTGTGAATTTCGCTGAACTCATTTAAAATGCTTCCTCTTGCTGAATAGCCAGATGTTGCAGCCTTCTTCATTTAGAGTATCAGGTTTATTTTTAATACAGCTACACTGACACCACCAGAATTACCCCCAAAGTAAATATAATTAAAAATATTGTGCCACTTCTCGAAAGGGCCTTTAGAGGAAACTTTGTCAGACAGTGCAGATGCAGATCAGTGGCTTCCAAATCTAGCCATTTTCTAATATAACCATGTATGCTTCATGAAACAAGTCTATACTTTTACTTATAGACGCTGTGAGAGGTGGTGAAGACAGAGTATAGCCCAGAATATAGAATAGCCTATATTGGAAGTGAGCTGCGATGAAGAAGTGAGCAAATTAAGTTAGGCTTTTATAATTACCAGGTGCTACGCTGTGCAGATTTCTGCAATGGGTGTCATCACTTACATGATGTTTTCTGGGGCTGATTTGAAAACTGTCAAGTGGCATTTCTTCCTCAGCCTATAGTGGGAATAGGCATGCACGGCTTGAGATTACCTTGGATATGCACGGCTTGGGATATCCGTGGATATGCTCCTGAGGAGGAGGATTCTAAAAACGACTTATAAATCCTAAAGCCTTGTTTATACTTCACTGTGCAACGGTCCTATACAACAACTTGCAATGGGCCTGGTCTACAAGACAGTATACACACCTCATTGGTACCCAACCTGTTTACGTCAATAAAGTCCACAATCACGACACCTGAGGCAGAAGGAGCTCCACAAATCACGTTAAACCCAGATTTGGCTCAATTCGTTTTATATGCCACCAAAATGTGCAATGCCAGAAAGAAGTGTGAATTCCTACTCTCTTTCAAAACCGCTCTAAAAGAGCATTTACAGGTGGCTTCAATTCGGAACTGCCCTGTGGTTTTTTCAAACTTTATCATTTCAAGGTCCATCATTTATTCAGCCACGGACAGATTTAATGAGATTTGATCAGACCCAAAACTTATTTTGTTACTTATATTTTTGTTATCATTGGATACATTTGTCACAATTCCATGCTGTATTGATGTGTTACCAATGTATAGGAGAGATAACAGGCAAACATGATCAAAATAAGAATTATTTTACATTCTCCAATTGTGTAGACTTCTTGTAAATTATAAGTAATGCAGATGTTTAACAATCATTTATTGAACTAGAGCGTAAAATGAAATCAAACTGACCATAAGGGTCCACTTGGTTTCATTTTATGCTCCGCTCTCAAGAGTTAAAGATGTATAAGTGTCCAGTTGGTTCTCCATCATTTAGCTGGGGATCAACTATTTGAACTATATTAAAAGCTTTTTTTAAATAGTAAAAAATGGCAAATAAGTTTAGTGATAAGGGTTAAGGGGTTGCGCAAGATATAGCCCTGGGTGTGCAATTGAATAAAGTACAATGACAGAAAGGGTCACAGGGTCAAACAATCAAATCTAGTCAGATATATGGTATCATTAAAAACCTTTCAGCTGAAATGTCTAAAATAAATGATTACATCATAGATGACAATATAGAGCCCACAAACTCCAATTGTTTAAAAAGTTTAAAAATTGCACACCTGTTCAGTCATTTGAACCCATGTCAGTGGTGCTCAAACCTTTTCATGTCAAGGACCCCCAGAATTATATGTATGTGTCCACCGACCCCCATCTCTGAAAAAATGTTGTTCCAGGGACCTGTTCCAGGAAGCACAGATTTGAGGTCGCTCTGAAAGAATATATATTCAAAGATTTGCGCCATGCACATTTTCGCCTAAAGGGCGAGGTCGCGTGCACGCATCCCCCTGGGTGACGGCTGACTGACTGCTGGGTGAGCTTTGGCATGGGGGGGTCAGATCAACATATATCAATTCTGTACTGGCCATATGGAGTGTGTCTTGAGTGTTCAGGGTTTGATGAGGTCAGATCAACATAATTATGGAATGTCAGAACAGGTCAGCTCCATATATAGAGATCTAAGGGTTTGAGGTCAGATGTAGAGTAGATGCTGGCTAGCTCTATATCTAGGCGATGATCCAGACCAGTCTTCTCCATGTATGGTTATACAGGATTAGATGAGGTCAGTGTCGTGATCTTCATGGCCATATATGGTGGCGTGATGTGTCACGAGGCGTGATGTCTCACGAGGCGTGATGTCACGAGGCGTAATGTCACGAGGCGGGACCATATATGGAAGCATGATGTCACGTGGCGTGACCATATATGGAGGCGTGATATCAAGATGCATGACCATATATGGAGGCGTGACTAACGGACAGGAGATGCAGGTTTTCATAGTAATTGCGACCTACGTAAATGGTCCGAACACTTCCCAGAGTCTCCAGGTTCCGACATGGCTGCTTACAATACGGAACATCCGTCAGATGTATTTCCCCAGATACGATATTTTCCCGACCAATCACAACACTTGTTTCATTCGCGGAGAATGAAAACTGATTTGTAAAGCATCAACGTCATTTCATTTGGCGATACTTCCGGCTAAAATGATAGCCTCTACAGCGTAGGTCTTGCTCAGGGTGACCCGGAAGTGAAGATCGACTACAACATGATGAAACTAAATGGTCTACACATGGCCATCGAGCGTCTCCATTGGAGAGCAGTTTGACTGCGTTCACACGGGAAGATGCAAATATACAGTCATTCATTGTCCAAGGAAGCCAGTGACATGAAGATGCAAAGATGCGTCTGACGTTTGTAGCTGCTGCAAAAAAAGCTGGATTTAACTTCAGATACAAAGATAAAAGCTACAAATAGGCTGTGTAGCTTTGCATCTTTGTATCTTTTGCATCTGCCCGTGTGTGCATTTGGAATGCTTGGCTCAAGGACACCTTAATAGTAATGCTGTTGAGGTGAGCTTGTAGATCTGACATTTTCACCGAATGTTTACCCCATAGGGCACTCCAGCTGTGCGTGAGTGACCACGCTTTTACAAACATATTTATTTAGATATAACAAGGCAGCCTTGCATAAAACTGACAAGATGTAGAGCTACTGGTGTGTTTACTACAGTGGACATACTAATTGAAAAGAGACCATAAACTCAGAGTAGAATAGGCAATAAAACGGGTTGGAGAATTATGGCTCTTCACTTCATTGCCCTCAATGAACTAATCAGTGGTTGTTTTTCCACTGTGAGCCCAGGACAAGCTCTGAAGCACCAACTCAAAATAGAGAACTATTTCTCTACCCAAAACAACCTTTAATGATCTAAATAAGAATTGCTTTGAAACAAGATGCAAGAATTACATTAAGCTAATCCTTTTATCCAGAGCTACTTGGATAACATTATTGAGTTGCCCTGGCTGGCTTGATTTTGGCCTTATAGTAAACCAGATTAATGAGTTAGCCCCATGGTTAGAGTGGTTTGGCTGTGAGATGTAAACATAGGATGATTAGCCCTTTGACCATCACCGTTTGGCCTGCTAATGGAAAGAAGCTTAACTATAGAAAGAATAGGACGGATCCGTCTTGTAATTGCACGCTGTGTTCATGATTTGAGGCATGAGTGAGTGGCACTCCCCTTGATTATTGAAAAGTAACTCAAATCAATGTAATTCT
Source organism: Protomyctophum parallelum (assembly GCF_964188405.1). Taxonomy (NCBI): domain Eukaryota; kingdom Metazoa; phylum Chordata; class Actinopteri; order Myctophiformes; family Myctophidae; genus Protomyctophum; species Protomyctophum parallelum. The sequence continues at coordinate 10,511,259 of NC_139705.1, forward strand.
CTGTTCTTATTAGTTTCCCTTTCAATACCCTCATTATGGTAGTGGTTCTCAAACTGTGTGTTGGACCCCAGGGGGGTCGCCAAATGATTATCCCAAATTACTTGGGCTTAATGTGCATGATACTTAATGTGCAAAATGTTCTCTCTCAACAGCAAACAAACCATCTTGTCATCTTGTTACATGATTACATGGACCCTCACAAAACAACAGGAAAGGGCCCTGGGTGAGGTCTACACAAGAATGCTATGAATGGCACTATAGGTGTCACATGGATGGACCATATTGTGGTCATACGGGGACCTACCACAGGTCACAGACAAAGTCAGAGAGAGAAGGATGAGGCAGGGCACTGCGTCAGGCACCCGGAACTAGAGGCAAGCAAACTGACACTCTGGGAGCCAACCCAGGGTAAAGGCAAGAAGTGCACCACCAATGTAGTTGCATTGAGTCCCGAGTTGGTGTTGGCTAGACTTGCATCGCATAATCGTAAACAAACCAACATACGGTGGTTATTTGCACATCTCTAAACTGACAATTTAAGGACCTTTAAGACCTTTCTAATACCTCTATAGCCTAACTGAAATAATAAGATGCATCCAAGTAATCAACAAACTGTACAACTATTCAAAAAATAAAATGACCAAAAACATTGGCCAAATTGTCAAATATTAGCCAATCTCATGGTCGGTCTCCACACCAGTTGGCCTGAAAGGTTTGAGGGAAAAAAACATTACAAAAAAAGAACAAAAACACCTGTTCCTTAACAATAAAGTTTGTGTTCTATTCTCATCTGTTCTATTCTGACATCGTCTCCTATCATCTACAAGTCATTTCCTGACAAACGAGGATCATTAAGAGCTGGCGACCTCAGGGAGCTAATTAACAGACGAGATGAGAGCAGAGCTGCTGGAACTGTGGCACTCTCCAGGCAAACATAAGCGTTATGCATCGCACCACTGCTGCTATGTGTGTGTGTGTGTGTGTGTGTGTGTGTGTGTGTGTGTTACTGTATACAGTTGGGCTTGACCAATTAAGATCTGAGGCCGATTCTACGGTTTCAAAACCAAGTCACGCGCTGTGAGTTTATACTGTATATCTGCTATTTTTGGTTAGCCAATGCTTAAATCTGAAACGGCTACTTTCCCGGTTAGAATGGGTTAATCTTTGAGTCATGATGAAAATGTATTCGATAAAGGATCAGACAAGGAGTCAAAACAGAAGCCAAGGAAAAACGGATTAAGATTCAACAGGTACACAAACAACGACACACATCCTGTTTATATTGGGCTTCCACATTAAGACAAGTGTTTCAAAGATGAAAGATGTGCAAAAGGGGTGTAAATTGCTCGGGAATCTAAATGCTACTTTCACTCAGACACAGGAAGAAGCTTGGATATTGTTATTTCACTGTAGAAAATACCATAAACAGATTAAACACAGTGGGCATATGGGCTTTCTACTGTAGACCATTATGACAACAGTATGCAAAATGATGAGAACGCTAATTTCCAGACTCTCCATTAGGCCCTGACTTGTGTGTGTGTGTGTGTGTGTGTGTGTGTGTGTCGGAGGCCTTGCTGGCAGCTCCATGCTCCCAGTGAGCAGGCTAAGCTCTTTAAGGGCCCCTGGCTCTGGTCATAAATCCATCCAGAAGTCTCTCTCACCCTCCTCTTCTTCTAGATAAGGCTAAGCTAACTTCAAGGCAGAGTTATAGGGCAGTATGGAATGTATAGGCAGGCGCGCGCACACACACACACACACACACACACACACACACACACACACACACACACACACACACACACACACACACACACACACACACACACACACACACACACACACACACACACACACACACACACACACACACACACACACACACACACACACACACTATTGATTCACACTTTGTGGGGATATGGTACTTTTTTGTTGGATATTAACGACATGGATATGCCACCTGTTCATGTCCTTTATTCTTGTATGCAGATGATTCTGCTTTACAGAGACAGGTGAGTGCTTAGCAACAGTCAACAGTTCGTCTCTATCTTGAAAAAACTAAAAACAAAGATAAACTAAAAACAGACAGCCCAAAATAAACGAATGAGGGTAGTGCTTTATCTCTCCCCAAGAACCCACAGCCACTTTATAGAACTAAATTGTATCCCCGGTGAAGGTAGAATACAACAACTGAGACTCATTATGGTCTTTACAATTTTAAAAGAACAATGCCCAAAGTTAGTTCCAGTATGTTAATAATAATAATAATAATAATAATAAAACTTTTTTTGTATAGCACCTTTCATGACATGAAATGCAGCTCAAAGTGCTTTACAGAACAATGGAGAATAAAATAAAAGCAAGGCAACGACTAAAAACAAGCAGTAATGCAATACAGTGAGGACATGAATAACAAAAAATAAAAATAAAATAAACTAGAAAAAGTGCCCTTCTGGGCACAGGTCTCCACCAGGATAGGAATGTAGGACATTGCAGCTTGCCTTCATCTGGTGGTTGGATAAAAGGGCAACAAAAGTAAATTAGAGGTAAAAACAATTTTCGGCCAGTTATAGCGCCACCTTGAGGCTGAGTTGAAATTGTTCATGTGGCATTTCGTCCTCGGCCTAGTGGGAATGTGCGTGCACAATTTCACGGAAATCACGCAATGTGTTCATGATTTGCAGCATTTTGTTTGAAACTGAGCACTCCTGTGAACTTTGGAAGCCAATCTTAAACAATCAGGATGGAGTCTGAGAAATCTGAAAGACTGGTTTCGTTGAATGGCTCTAGAGAGACTGTGTACCAATTTGCGCGATGTTTGGACAAAATCTGTAGGTGTACTGTGCAAAAACTTGTTTTGCACAAAGCGGCCTCCTGGTGGCGCTATAACAGGCCGTTCTGGAAAGTTTGGGGCAGAGGTTCATCGTTGGCATCCAGGGAGTGTGTGTGCAAAATTTGGCATCGACCGGGTTAACGGTGGCCGAGATTAGCTGCTCACGGACGGACACACACACACACACACACACACACACACACACACACACACACACACACGGACGGAGTGCAAAACATACTCTCCCCCCATGCCTTCGGCCTGGTGGAGACAATAAGGTAGGTAGAAAGCTCATTCCAATATACAGGGGTGGAGGAGTGGAACAAAATCCCAAGGGAAATTTAATTTGCCCAGACTTTGAACATAAAACAAAAATCAGCTGAAGAATTGGCTGATGGGAAACATAGAATAGAGACAGAGGCTGAGGGCCCCCTGGCTGGTCTACACTGGACATTGTTAGTATGGCTGGAGATGGGTTTATTATGAATTCCAATTAATCAAATAAATCAAATCAAAATGCAAATGAGAAATGCCGTGAAATAAATATCATTCCAGGATGACACAAGATAGAGAAGAGGAGCCAATATCTGTTGTTGTTTTCTAGAGCCGTCACTGCAACACAAGCGCACTTCCAAAATCCATGTAACCCATGCCATGCTTGATGATAAAGTATTTTCTGACAGTGTAAAATGGTTGCCGTGATAAATAACGGTTGTCTGATAATTTCAACCACGCAAAAGTGACAATGACACTTGTTTGCTGTGTATTGTAGTCACACAGAGAGGAAACAGACAGAAGTAGGACGACATCGACAAGATGGAGTGTTTGTATTCCCAGAACTAACAGCATAATATTGCAGTCGGTTGTCAGATTGGAGTCTCCGCCTCAGCTTTCCTATACTGTCTGTCTCTCCTATACACTGTCTCCCTTTCAGCTGTCCTGCTGTCTGTCTCTTCTACACTGTAAAAGAGACACTCTCACGCACGCACGCACGGTCGCACACACACACACACACACACACACACACACACACACACACATGCATGCATGCACATCAAGCTCAAAGCTCTGATCAGACCATTTCAATGCTCTGTATGCAATAGTGTTGTCCTGCATTGTAAATTAACTTATACACTCTGCATCATCTTTCCAATAGTCAGACTGCAGTAGAATGGAGTAGAATCCAGAACAGAACCAGAATAGTACATGTAGAAGCCATTTCACTGTGTTTTTTGTTTATTATTATTATTATGATTAGCCTAGAATATTCTGAAAATGATTGGCTAATTGATTTATTGTTTTGGGCATAGACGGGCACGCCTCCCAGGCCAAGGGTTTAATTATGGACAGGTGTGGGGGGAGAAGGCATGCACCTAGTGGATACAAGGTTTTTACCAGTAAACACGGAAGACATTTGTATTTTGTACTATGCTGTCTATACACTTTATGTGAATTAAACGCAAAGCAAAAGAAAGTAACAAGTGGACAATGAAGTTCTTCCTGTACTGCGTACACCTAAACCCATAGAATGGGTGCATCAGTGGGTTTGTTATGGACAAGGGTGAAAGCTGACAAACTAGCACTTACAGTACAGATTAGAGGAGAAGAGAGGAGCGGAGAGGAGACAAATGAAAAATAAGGGGAAAAGTCATCAAAACCTAGAAATAATTTCACAGAGACTGGTCATTGTTTACAAAAGACAGGAAAAAAAATAGAAAACAAAATAACACGAAACAAGTCAAGAGTTTAAACCAAATAAAGAATGTTCAAAACCCCCGATCAAATGTTTCAACACTGGTCAAATAAATAAAATAAAATGTAAAACATAAAGAAAAAAAACGTAAAAACAAATCAATAGCACTTTCAAACTACTGAGAAAATGTCATAAAAAACCCCAAAGGTGATGTAACCAACTGTAAGGGTCCATTTGGTATAGAAAGAGTTAAATGGGTATAGGTACCCTCACAAAAACATGCAGTAATCCTGGTCTCTAAACTGCCTCCCCCTGGCCAGCCGGGGCGCCTGATGGAGGGGAAAGGAACTGGTTGGAATAACGTGTTCCTTCCACGCGCTACGTCCAACCAGGGAAACTCCCCCCTGTCAGGTGTAAAGGAGCAACTTGGACACTCAAGCATGAAGGAAGCATGAGTTAAGTCCGTTGCTCTCCCCAGGTTGGCGGAGGGTGTGTAGAGCCCAGGATCACATTAGATGATTGACACAGGGGTGAAAAATGGGTTACAAAATCGTGGGATAAAAAAAAAAAATATATATATATAAAAAAAAAGAAAGAGTTAAATGAACACTGTCAGGATTTGACTGTATACACAGCCTTCAGTCAGAGGAGGGATATGGTGCGGATGGATGGAGACCAGGGAGGGACATGCTGGTGATGAATACTCCTGACCCTGAGTTTACAGTGTTTAGTAAATCTCACTGCAATTATCTACAATCTCTCTGCTTTATGCAACGGCTGGTTTGAGCCAAGCGAGCCGAGGCTGTGCCTTGTAGCTACTGCATCACTGTCAGGCTCACAATCGCAATGAAGAATGTCCTCCCATTGCAGTGTTCTTGGGACTTACGCTGCTGTCAACAATGTAATGTTGCACAATAAGGTTCTGAGCATTCATTTAACTTGTCTAAAACATTATAGACGCAGTGTCTATTTTTCAATTAATGCTGAGGAGTCAGGAAACACGGGGGGCACGGTGGCACAGTTGGTAGTGCTGTCGCCTCACAGCTAGAAGGTCCTGGGTTCGATTCCCGCTCGGGGCGCTGTGGGTGCTGGCGGCGTGTTTCCTCCTCCGCGTCATCAGTGCCCATACCCGAAGGCGGGGTTGGCGAAAGGGCCTTTCTGTGTGGAGTTTGCATGTTCTCCCCGTGTCCCCTAGGGTAGGTACCCTCACAAAAACATGCAGTAATCCTGGTCTCTAAACTGCCTCCCCCTGGCCAGCCGGGACGCCTGATGGAGGGGAAAGGAACTGGTTGGAATAACGTGATCCTTCCACGCGCTACGTCCAACCAGGGAAACTCCCCCCTGTCAGGTGTAAAGGAGCAACTTGGACACTCAAGCATGAAGGAAGCATGAGTTCAAGTCCGTTGCTCTCCCTAGGTTGGCGGAGGGTGTGTAGAGCCCAGGATCACATCACAGGATGATTGACACAGGGGTGAAAAATGGGTTACAAAATCGTGGGACAAAAAATATAAATTATAGGAAACATATCTGGGCTTTTGGGTGCTCAGGTTCTGGCACAGTGGTCAAGTGCCTGTATGCTCACTATACCGCAGAGCCTATGGGGGCTCGAATCTGCACCTCGGTGCATCTGGAAACCCAACCCAGGCCAGGTATAGAGGGCCAGGTTGCATGTAAAGTCATTGTTATATACAGTCTATATTGTCCTATTGTTATCCGATTCGATCTATAGTGTTACCTTACTTATTATGTACTTATGTTCTCTACCTTTACATCTTTGGTGTTGTTATGGCAAATTAATTGAGACCAATAAAGTCGTCTGTCCCTTGGTCTGTCTGTCAAGTTTGCAGAAAGATGGAACATATTTCTTTAGCCTTTAGCCATTTTTTTGCTAAACTTGAAGTTGTCAATCTAGGAATACCAAAACTAACTTCAACCATATCCAGATCTGTTACTATGCTTCCTACCTCCATCATCAGCCCCTAGAAATGTCCCCGTCTTTTCAATTATTTAGCTAGAGACATGACGATGAATTAGGTTTCTAATGTTAGTGTCTAAAATCAGCACTGCTCTCATTACGATATTAATGTGTCTGCGGCAACAGAAAGAAAGACAAAGGATTATTGAGAGACAAAGGGAGAAGTGGAAGAGAGGGGGAGCAATGTTGATGGAGGACAAAAGGCTTGGGGAGGGAGGTGGAGAGGCACTTCCTTTCAGAACATTCACTTGAAAATAATCTCACCTTTTTATGAAATTACTGAAATTCATAGCAGCTTCAATGTTTTACTTTTTAGGAGCAACTTTTCTTCATATAACTATTCCTCACTTATACTCATAAGATGGTACCATTTATAGAACAAGGCTTCTATATTTCAGCATGCAAAGTTTCCTGTAAGAGAAAGGCTGTAGTTTCATTAACTTGGAATCGCCACGCATTATATCATTAGTGAAGCAGGTTTCTAAACTGTCTACAGACCAACTCTGAGACAGGCAAGGCAAGAAATGGTGGCATCTTATAAAAAGCATTAGAGAGGAACATTTGGATAACTGGAAATGGCTGGTAAGCCACAGAGTTTGGTGACAGGTGTTGCTTTTGAAGCAAGATCTAGTTGTAGACCGGCAGCACAGTAGGAAGCGTTTAGAGCGGCTTTGCCACTGAACACTGCATTTTGTTGCCCCCCTCGGCGTGTTGCCCTACTCGCAGTGCGTATTGCGCGTATAGGTAGCGACGGCACTGCACAAACTGTATTATATTTTTAGTCATGTCGATAGTTCGAGAATAGACAGGGAGGCCACAACATTATTCAACACTTTAGTCTTAGCATTTTTCACCTTGTGAACAATGCTCTACACGGCCTCTGTCGCTGCTATGCCCCATATAGTTGCCCCAGGGAGGGTTTGGACAACCACATGCCTCCTCTGATCAACAAGGACCCACCAGCTGCTTCTTTTCTCCTGACAGAGAGGAGCTTCACTGAGAGAGAGCGTAACACGTGGTTCATTCCATCTTTCCCCGGTCCAGTCCTCACTGAGCAGGCACCCCACCAACCAGTAGGAGTCTCATAGTCACCGTTTCCACACCCAAGCGCAAAACGGTCGACAGAAGCGGACAGAAGAAGCTGTGCGCAGCTTCTTTTTCAGGGTTTTTAGACAGCTGGTGGATGGAAATTAAGCTCCACCTCCGTGGACGACTGACGCGGAGGAGAGCGTTTCCAGGAATCTGGCCGTCGCGCAAGTCGTCCGCGGAAGTGGAGTTTCTTTTCCATCCAACAGCTGTCTAAAAACCCGGAAAAAGAAGCTGCGCACAGCCGAGAACGTGCTCGGCTCTTTAGTAAGTCTGTCTCTGCTGTTTATTTATGTCCGGTAAGCTCCCCTATCTACAGACTTAGCTTAATTACTTAGATGTAATGATGGGGTGAGTTGGAGCGAGGCTGTAGGGGGGAGAGCAGTAAGGACTTGGGGGGAGGGGGGTGGGAGGCGTGGAGAAGCCAATGAAAACTAGATATAGAAATAGAGCAGGGCTTGTGAGTAGTAGAGGGAGAGACTGTGAGACAGTTTGAGATGAGTGGCTGAGAGAGACTGAGCAAGAACAGCGATAGAAAAACATGGAGATTGAAAGTGAAGGAGATATTAAACATATATTTGTCCTTTCAAAAAGAGCAGTACAAGACCAACAAAGAAACACTGATAAACGCGAGCACGCTCGCACACGCACGCACGCACGCACGCACGCAGGGTATTTACAGTTTACAAATTTCACCTATTCTCTTTTCAAACAAAAGCACAGCCTCCAACTCAGCAGCAATAAGCTCCTTTATCCTCCAGAAAAGCGAGCAGATAAACAGCTTTCCCCCTGGAGCTGGAGCTGAGCATCTCAGAGCCAATAAACACAGAGAAGAACTTAATGAAATGGACAACACAGCCTGGGTGAACAATCAATACAATGCAAAATGTCGTAGTTTAAAATGAGAGCCGACTGCAAGGTACAGAATTTATTGACTTCAATAATTTTTTTTGAATATTGTGAGATACTGAGAACAGAAGAGAAGAGAAGAGAAGCCTACAGTAGAATCAGAAGGCAGAAGCTACGGTAACTGAGGATAGCTGAGCTGAGGATAAATACCCCCCACAGACAGACTGTAGAGGGGCATTTGGGTCCACTTGTCCCTGGCTTGCACTCACCCATTTATCGAGAATATAGTGAGAAATCGGACTCATCTGACCATATAACGTTTTTTCACGTACCCTATACCAGTGGCCTATGGTTTTTCATACCACTGCGGACCCTCAAACATGCATTTGTCTTTGTAATGAGGTGTTAATGCACTTAGTCTCTACTATCGGTCTCTATGTTGTTGTCAATGGATTGTTCTTGCTGACACAATCTGATCAAGTCCTGCATTGACATTCTCATTCCCCGCAGGAAGAATTGCTCTTATGTTTTTCCTCAACAAATTAAAACCAGGAAAGCATCTGTGTCATTTTATATTTTGGTCAAAAATAGAATATTATGTACAAGCTCACAGCGTGGCATGAAGTGACGTGCTGTGCCTGTGACCTCTGCTTTTCTAACGTTTTTGAAAAATCTTGAATCATTTTGAAACACAATTTTTTCTCTTCTGGAGGTCCCCGTCACAAAACATTTTCAAACTGGGGTCTGTGCAGTGGCTAAATACATGTCAATGTGTTTAGTCACACGCGAAAAAGTTTCAGAACTAAAATGTTTTAGAAGGCATTTGTGGAATCAGTCTTAATGGGTTAAAATAACACAATTGAATGTGCGCGTCGACCACCATTTTTATGTACGCTACTGATGTCTTGAAGCAGACTTTGTGACTCCTGCCATCCGTGCCCCACTATTTTCTTAATCCAAAAATCAAGATCAACTAGACTCAGCATTTGTATACCTGTACAACATGCCACACCAGCTCAGTGGCCTTGTGGTTAGAGTGTCCGCCCTGAGACTGGGAGGTCGGGGTTCGATCCCCGGCCGGGTCATACCAAAGACTCTAAAAATGGGACCCAGTGCCTCCCTGCTTGACACTCAGCATCAAGGGTTGGATTGGGGGTAAGTCCCTGCGACATACTAGCTTCATGTCCAGGGGGTGTACTTGTACATGTATCAAGCTGCCTCACGCTACAGAAACAGGAGATAGGCTCCTGCCCTATGGGCCTCATGGCTCGGCAAGGCTACTTACAACAGGCCATGATGAACTGTTTTTCTTTCTTTCTCTCCAATTTAGTCAATGCCAATTCCCCATATTTTTATAGTCTCTGCCAACTGCTACTGTTTAATCTGGGGAGAGTGTAGACATCAACCACGTCTCCTCTGATACATGAATCACCAGCTGATACGAGTTTTACTGCGTGTAAAGGAACATTCTTGCGCTCCCACTTCAACCTTTGGCAGATCGACCTTTAAGAGTCTCAACTGTAGCCACCGGTTTCCCAAGAGCTGAATTCCAATACCCCAGATCTCTGCCACTCGCTCACTCCAGCATGTGTTAACGGTGAAATTGGTGTAGTCGTTTCATAACGTGTCCGAACGTAAATCATTGCGGTTTGTTCATTAGCAGAGTTTAACCTAGCGGAATTTAGGTCACATATTTAAAGACCTCCATGTAAGTTATGTTAAGTCCACAAGATGGTCCCAAATGTAGGCAGTTCAGCCATTTCATCGTAACGCCACCATGCTGGAGTGAGCGAGTGGCAGAGATTTTGGGTATTGGAATTTGGCATAGGAGCTTACTGGAAGAAAAACACAGGAGGTGAATGTGTGCTTCACTTCCTCCACACTTCGTATTCAGTTGTCACAGCCAGTGTTACCTGTCTGTTTATTATATGAACCACTTTAGAATAGTTTCTGTAAAGTCACTTATATTGGTATTGCTTGTTAATTTGTCTCTAAAGTGTAGTTGCTTATTTGGGATTGTTTCTAAAGTGTACAGTAGTTTCTTATTTGGGCTTGCTTTCTAATGTTTAATGACTCATCTGACCATATAACGTTCCCACATTTTCACATCAAGGACCCCCAGATAAATATGTTATTGCCCATGTACGGACCTCCATCTGAAAATATTTTGTTTATTCTCAATATTTTTACCTCACAATTAACGTGTTTCTGTGAACTTGTAGATCTGCTATTTTCAAATAGCCGTTGTAAAACACAGCTTAGTTGCTTCTTTTGGGCTGGTTTTCAGAGACCTGGCCACTTGTTTCTGTTTGCAAAATCTGGCAACACTGGTCACAACAGCAACCAGACGGTATAATAGCAAGACATGCCATCTCCGGTATGCATCCCGTATCTGCAGGTAGTAGGTGGAAGCCATTTTAGAAAACCATAGGTAGGATTTGTGTACCATGTCACCTGCTCGCCTCAAGTGGCTCCAACCAGGGTGGACTATCTTCCTAAATTAACAATCTTTGTCTACAGCCAAGAGGAAGAGGAATGCCCACATTCCACGCAAATATGGGACACTGGAAACAGGTGGATAGAACAGTGACAGCGAACTCCCTTGTCAAGGATGCAGACAGAGAGTTGAACCCAAGTGCAAAGTCACAACAAAGAAGAGTAGGCCTAGATATAAAGTATTTAATAAAGAATAAGCAGGTCTTACACGGTAGATGCAGGTAGGAATCAGGCAATCGAGAATTACATAAAAGTCAACGCAGGAACAGGCAGGACATCAATGACAACAGGTTATGAACTGACAGGGAGTGTCAGCAAAGAGTCTAGTCTTATAGGCAGCAGGTTGATTAGCAAAGAGTTCACAGGTTGGCTGATGAGAGAGTTGGATACAGGTGTGTAAGTGGGACTGCAGTGTGGTGGAAATGAATGTGGGAGTGGCCATGGTGGAGTCACAGACTGAGGGAGAGAGAGAGAGACTGTGACACCTGCCCCCTTTCTGAAACCAGCTCCTCGACACTCGCCCTACACACTTGCCCTCGATATGCTGCGCCATATTAAGTGTCGTCCGAAACCAAGCAGCCTTGAGTGGAAGTGGCTTATAAAGCCCATCAAACAATCTTCATCTGATGCAGAATAGACAACGCTCCAACTGATGTTCACAAGGGCTCTTTATTTACCCCACCGTGAAAAACTATAAATGAAACCACACAAACAAAACAACTTTTAACACAATGATTTATGTCTTGCCTTTAAGGCAATTATATTCAACATGTTGTATTTCTGTTTAGAGTAGAAAAGTTTGTGAATACTTTATTGTGAAGATGTGTACCACTGCTTTATTTTGAAAACTCTATTTGATGAGTCACTTCCTGTTAGCACCATTTTGCATGCAGCAGAGCTAGAGAAGGCAGACCTTAGAGTATATATATGAATAGAGAAGGCACCCAGAGGAAATCTTGAGGCGAAATGGACATAGTGGCCGAATGAAGGTATTGCAGCCTGGCCCCAAACACATGAACGCACTGTCCGTTGACTAACATTGTACACGTTCACGACGGACGACGCTCGTGCGCGTTCAACGGCAGCGCGTTCATGTGTTTGGGGCCACTCACCATTGCAATCCGTCCCAGAATGCACTCTGTTCCTACCAGGAAGGAGGAGTGAATCCGCCTCATGCGCTTTTGAGCAACTTAATGCAAGTGGATGGGAGGAGAACTCGGCTGTCTTCTCTATAGATATATAACTCTATGAGGCAGACCTGCTCAGAGCTTGAGCCTTGAGACACATCTTACCCACTTGGGAGCATTTTTGATGCAATGTTGTAAGTTGTGCTGGTGAATCCAGTTATTGTAACTTTCTGTGATATGTTTTGTGTATGTTTATTTGGAATTCTAAACAATGTTTGCTGCTGTCTGCAGAGCAGTGCAGGTGTATGTCCTCTTGCTAATTACACTGCAGTGTGTATGTGGTTTAGCCACAGTGTGATTTCTAATTGCCTGGGTGTGCAATGCTGTCAATTTAGAACAGACACTGAATGTTTGTATTGTTTTATTATTTTACAGTTTTTACCATCAAGTCATCAAAGAAGTATACAAGTAAACGGTCAATTCCAACCTTGATTCTGTCTTCATTGGCTATGGTTTAGCTTGGTGTTAATTGACAGTCCCATACACTGCTTGAGAACATTACAATTGATAAACACCATGGATGTATATGTCATTTTTGACAGTCATGCTGTATTTCCTTTTTCCATATTAATGAAATCCACATGTCACACAAACATACACGATGCAATGCAATATAACTGTACAAACAAAATAACAGGTAACACAATTGCATGATGGTAACCATGGCAACGAATGGTGTCAGTTTCCTGTTTCTTCACAAGGAGGGTGAGTGTATCTCCAAACTGTTTTTTATACCCAGCACCCTAATCAAGGGAACTTGATTCAGCTGGAGGGGCACTTTCTGACGAGGGAACCTCCCGAGAGCACTTCAAGTCAATTGGGGACTGGTTTCAGAAAGGGCCCTGCACTGCTGGATTCCCAGTTCCCACCCGCAAACATATGGGCAATTGTGTTTGTTGTTGGAGTGCCCAGACAAGTTGTAGGCACTGCAGAGGGATCAAATACGCCAGTCTCCACAATGGTGGCCAGCAACTGATTTTGTTTGGCCACCAGATCTTGAAAATGTGCTTCAGACAGCTGTTAATGAATGTCTGGATCCTTTGCACTGTCCTCTTAGTTATCCTCCACGTCTCTGAACCGTAGAGAAGTATGGATTTGACGTTGGAATTGAAGATCCGCACTTTGGTTGTCATGGCTATTTGTTTAGAGGACCAGATGTTCTTCAGGATGATGAAGGCTGCTATAGCTTTACCTATAGCTGTGACGCTGTTCCTATACCCAGGGATGTATTTATTAATTTTTGTCACTACAGTGCAACACATTTCTCATAATAATTATATTAAAGTACAACAATACATGTCAACTTGAGGTACTCTTCTTAAATATTTCAACATAAAATTTAAAAATAAATAAATGGAGCTGGGGACCGCCCATTCCTGGGACATGTGAGAGAATGGTCCAGTGAGCAGGGAAACACACCTACCTTCTATAATGTCACTGAGCATCCTGAAGGTACCCAAGGACCCAGTCACCTCGATCAGAGACTTTATGAAAATCACATCAGTCACAAATCACAATTGTCTGGGTGAAAATCACCTGGTGTTAGTTGTTCTAGGGTTAATTGTATCATGCAGTACACCTGGAAGCATATGCATTTGATTCTCTACTAATTTATTTAGGATTTTCATTTAAATGTGTGTGTGTGTGTGTGTGTGTGTGTGTGTGTGTGTGTGTGTGTGTGTGTGTGTGTGTGTGTGTGTGTGTGTGTGTGTGTGTGTGTGTGTGTGTGTGTGTGTGTGTGTGTGTGTGTGTGTGTGTGTGTGTGTGTGTGTGTGTGCGCGCGCGTGTGGGTGGGGGGGTGGTATGTATGGAAACACTAGCTGTTACTGGAGGCTGGTTGCTGCAGTGTCATATCGCCATAAAATCTCATCTAGGTCTCAACTGTCTGTCATCTCATTGAAAAAAACAGAGGGGGGGAGAGAGAGAGAGAGAGAAAGAGAGAGAGAGAGAGAGTGTGTGTGTGTGTGTGTGTGTGTGTGTGTGTGTGTGTGTGTGTGTGTGTGTGTGTGTGTGTGTGTGTGTGTGTGTGTGTGTGTGTGTGTGTGTGTGTGTGTGTGTGTGCGTGTGCGTGTGCGTGTGTGTGTGTGTGTGCGTGTGTGTGTGAGTGTGCGTGTGTGCGTGTACGTGCAAGCGAGCGCAATAGAAGGACAAAATGAGGAGGGAGAGGAGAGGTGTATAGGGAGGAAGACAGACATACAAACTGACTGACTGACTGACTCATATGAAAAAAGAAAGAAAAAAAAAGATACAGAGAGAAGCTGAGAAAGATTGAAATAAATAGACAGAGAGAGAGAGAGAGAGAGAGAGAGAGAGAGAGAGGCAGGAGGAGGCAAACAAAAAGATGAAATTACATGGGGAGAGAGAGAGAGAGAGAGAGAGAGAGAGAGAGGGGGGGGGGGGACTCAGTGACATCACAGCTAATCTGGTGAGGTAATGTCTGGGATGTAGAACTACACAACTCAGAACAGACATCATTGTAGAGGCAGTCTGCTCTGCGCACTGCAGTTCATACTGTATGAGTGAGTGAGCATTATCCACATTACATTATGAACATTATACACCCAGGTCACCTCACCTATAGTATGTCACTAAGATCATTGTGTGTGTGTGTGTGTGTGTGTGTGTGTGTGTGTGTGTGTGTGTGTGTGTGTGTGTGTGTGTGTGTGTGTGTGTGTGTGTGTGTGTGTTTTTCAGTTATAGGGCTAGAAATGATAGTAGGTTTCAGTGAGACATTGTGCTGGATTCACCTTGACAACGGGGAGAATTGACCACGATAAACCTGAACCAAGGAGGGCTCTTTCTAATCATTCTATTTCTAGGCACTAGCATGAAGCTGCTGTTCTGCTGCCACCTAGTGTCCATAAGCAGTAATTACACCACACAGAGAAACTACTGTAAGGTGGGGATATTTTAATTTGCTGGCCTTGACGTTCAACTCAACACAATGTGATGTATAACATCGATCATTTCTCTGCTCAATTGATACATGAAGTTCAGCAACCTCTTAAAAAAGATGACATGGATAATCCCCAAAACACAAACCCCTGAGGGGCAATCTGAACCCACTTGACAATCTTGAAAGCACAACTAAGTACATCCAAGTACATACTTTTCTTTCTTTCTTTTTTTTTTAGTATTTCCAATTTCAGTACTTTTACTTCTACTCGACTACATCTCAGAGGCATATATTGTGCTTTTACTCCACTACGTACAATTATAAAGGCTATTTGAAATCTTTAGTTACTAGTTACTTAGTTTGTAGATCTATATGTAAGGGATAATGTATATGACTGGGTGGTCATTGTTGATAGATCTATAAACAATGACCGAGTGTGTACATGTAGATATTGTATATATATTATTACAAAACACACATTACAGCTAACAATGGGTGAGCTTTAGCTCTTTTCTAATGCCGTTGCATTTAGAGCTATGTTACTGTCGACTTCCGGGGATCGAGTCGCATAAATGCAGACCAGCCTCTCGTCTGTAGCGTAAATATAAAGAACGTTTTTGCTACCTACCAATACAAAGGCGGCTTGTGTTATTAGAAAGCCTACTCTGAGCCCCCGACCACACGTATAAAATGCACTTTTTGGCCAGAAAGGGATTTTTTTCCACTGGAAAGAAAATACTTTTAGTTACTCAAAAAGAAAATCCCTTTCTGGCCAAAAAGTGCATTTTATACGTGTGGTGGGCCGGCTCAGTGTGCGTCCACCGCTGAAAGTAGGCTTTCTTTTTTTTTTTTAGATATATATTTTTTTGCGGCTTACGCCTTTTATTGATTTTTTAAGGGACAGATAGTAGGCTGACAGGAAACGGGAGAGAGATGGGGGGATGACATGCGGTAAAGGCCGTGTCGGGTTCGGGAGTCGAACCCGCGGCACACCGCGACTGGATCACCAGTCCGGTGCCCAGACCGTTACGCTACGGCCTGGGCCGAAAGTAGGCTTTCTAATGACACAACCGGCCTTTGTATTGGTGAGTAGGTAAAACCTTCTTTACTGTATATTTATGCTACAGACGAGAGGCTGATCGCATTTATGCCACTCAAGCCCCGGAGGTCGACAGTAACATACTGTAGCTCTAAATGCAACAGCATTAGAGCTATGGACCAGAGCTAGGTGAGCTTGTAGATCTGCCATTTTCAAAAGAATTGTATAAATTTTTATTCATTTAAAAACTTTACCTTAAACAAACTTGAACTTAACGAAAAATAAGTAATCAAACGATAAGTGTGGAGATCAGTACTCAGTGGTGTAGTGCGTGTACGCATGAGTGAAATGTAGTATGTGTGTGCGTGTTGTATGTATTAACAGAAATGTTGAAAAGTGGTGGAAAAGGTGCAGGAGGCAAATGAAAAGAACAGAACTGGGGAAGGACTAGTGGGGAAGCAGGCATTTATAGGCGTCGACACCCGGGCCCAGGTGCGAGCCACTTAGGCTGATCATCATGATTAGGCTCTGCTCCCCAATCCAATTGGATAAAAGAAACAGAGGTTACTATAGGGTAAACACAACATATACCAAAACCAGACAACCTAAGAGTAATATCACACACGTCACAGTGGGCCACGTGTTTTTTTTAATCAATCAATCAATTGTGTTCCGGCTTGGATCAATGGAACTCGCACATTATACTTTAAGTTCCTATTTATCTGTATCACAATGAAAAATCATTTTTCACATTAAATTGTTTCTACATTAAGATTATTCTTATACCATATTGTCATTAAAATCTTATGCATTGTCAATTGAAGGGGGGCCCTCCACATGAATAGCACATCTTTACAGAAGTGTCATCATAACAGGGTAAGTCATGTGATTTAGTACAATTTATTTGGGTGTAACAGCTAGCAAGCATTGATAATACAGTACTATTGAGGGTTTGTTTGTGTTTGGCACAGCAAATCAAACAGATTATGAATTGAATTAGCTGCAGCTGTCTTTATCCTGCTATGTCACATCTGTAAAAAAAAAGGTTCACATGTTCTGCTCAATACAATAATACCAAGTGTCTTAAGTGTGTGTGTGTGTGTGTGTGTGTGTGTGTGTGTGTGTGTGTGTGTGTGTGTGTGTGTGTGTGTGTGTGTGTGTGTGTGTGTGTGTGTGTGTGTGTGTGTGTGTGTGTGTGCGCGTGCGTGTGTGCGTGAGCACGTGTGTTTGTGCGTGCGTGTGTGTGTGGTATAGAACTACTAGCTGTTACTGGAGGCAGAGCCAAAGCCCAAACCCTGCTGGTTCACCAGAGACACCACTGGTCCTACTACTGCCAAACCAACACTCTTCTGTGTGTGAGCGTGCGTGTGCGTGCATGGTAGTGTGACAAGGCTAAGCGTGCATGTGTGTGTGCGTGCTAGTGTGCAAGCATGCGTGTGACCTATAACTAAAAGCTGACCATGTTAAACATCTGATGGAGTATCTGGAGATTCTGGACACAGAAGATTCACAGACACACATGTTGATGTACAGGAATCCCACACTCAACACTCACACTGATCTGCCTCAGAGCAGCTGCACTGCAGCAACAACAGAGCTGGCTTTGGATCCAAGAATAATGTGTGCATGCACTGTACAATCCTGAGTGCTCATTTAACTCTGGGTGTACCGAATGGACCCGTGTGGGTCCATTTGGTACACTCTCAATAGTCACACTCGTTGTTTACTATCTCTGAGTTGAATTATCTCTCAGGACTTGGCAATGTGTGCCTGTTTGTGGGGGTGTTTGTGCGGATTGTGCGTGTGTGGGTACGTACGTGCCGTGTACAAAGGCATACATGTAGCACATATCTCTGTTTGTTTCAGATACGGTATTTAAACGAGATCTGGATTCAGTTTGACAGGCAATGGCTAATCCGGGAGAAATCAAACTCCAATACGAAGGACTTAGTGGTCTAACATTTCGCAGCTGTTAATATCTTTGAAATCAAACTCATTGTGATGAAGTATAGGTTATCTTAACTACCAAACTGACAGTCCAGCTGCAAAGTTAGACCACAGTTTGGTTTGGAGCAGCGACATACAGAGACCATCTCTAAGTACTTCAAATCGTTTCAACTACTGTTTTGCTCAGGTTTGCTCCCAGGATAAACCTCTGGCTGAGGCCTAAAAGCTAGAAAGAACCGTGCTTTTATTGCTGGGATCCTACAACAGCCAAAACCACTGAAGCTCTAGACCCTCATTTCAAATGGTGAAATTAAAACAAATCAACGTTATCATGAAGTGCTTTATGAGACAGAGAGGCAGAGAGGGAGACAAGTGTAGGAGAGACATTCTGTCGGACAGCTGAGGGGGAGACAACTGTTGGAGAGACAGACCGTAAACAGCTGAGAGGGAGACAGGAGAAACAGACATGCTGAGAGGGTACGAGGGACACAAAGGCAGGTAGACTTCAATCACCCTAAATGAAGGAAGCACGCACGACTCCAACTTGTCTCAATCTCTTTGAACATTTACCGGGCGCACGGTCAGGAAGTCACCTGAAGAAGGAGAATATACCAGCACTCACGGATTAGT
Source organism: Protomyctophum parallelum (assembly GCF_964188405.1). Taxonomy (NCBI): domain Eukaryota; kingdom Metazoa; phylum Chordata; class Actinopteri; order Myctophiformes; family Myctophidae; genus Protomyctophum; species Protomyctophum parallelum. Next base: position 10,529,893 of record NC_139705.1, read on the forward strand.
CCTTTAAGGCACTTTATTGTTTAATTCTAGCGAGGTATGCTGCAATAAGCAACACAAGAACGAACGCGTTTCGGCCAACGGCCTTCGTCAGCGTTGTCAGACTTCAATTACCCGGCAGAGATTAATTTTAAAATGACTTCATATATCTGACTCAATCCACATCTCTTCCTTGCCTTGAGCAAAATACTGCCAGCATGGGAATGTCTGGTTTTCAATTCAACTAGGTTTCAAACAGGGAAATCACATAAAATATAATGTATTATCACGATGAGTGCATTTTAATTAATTCAGCCAGGTTGGTTTTGTATTCTGCAGACACCTCGACCCATCAGCGGTGAAGGTTTCTTCAGGTATCTTTCTACGGTATAAGTTCAGCTACCGTATGTCTAGATGTGTGATGAGTGATAGATGGCCTCTCTCTCTCCCGTGCAGTCCAGCTGCAGAGATTTAAATACAGCCTGGTTTGGACCTGAGACAGACACAGACTGTCTCTAGGCAATCTCTTCAACTACTGTTATTCTCAGGTCTAAACCGCTGGATGAGTTATAACAGCTTCAAGAAACATCCATGGTTTTACTACCACTCAGCTTCAGCCAACAGAACCATCAGACCACACGTTGGGGAACCTTATCTCAATCTCTTGGGATACAAGAGAACTGTTTAGGCTGGCTGATCCAGGATTATCTTTTAAATCACCGTTAAATTAGTGATAGCATATGGCAGGTTTGACGTGTTTTGACTCTCGCTGTCAGGTGCGCGTGTCTGTGACAGGCACGATGCTCATGTCTACTATACTGTAGCTCAAAACGCCTCACGTGATAGAGCTTGTAGATTGCCTATTCATGATCGGCTATTGTCTAACGGCTATGTTCTGTTCAGAATAGGGATTCATGTCAAAAGAAGTCTGTATCAACTCTGAGGATCTGGAATGACAAGAAACCTCCTAATGGTGCTGACAACACCTACACCTATATTACTTCTGGAAACCTCCTAATGGTGCTGAGTTGCTGACAACACCTACACATATTACTTCTGGAGCTACAGAGAGAAGACCACAGCTCCCTCCGTTTCCCTCAAAACTGAATCAGGGTTCAAGTGGTCAAGCCGTGTCGCTTGATGAAAAACGGACAGTGGTGAAAAAAGCAGTAGCATTTTCTACTTAAGTAAAAGTGTCAATACTGCAATGTACGTAGATATATATACTCCGTTACAAGTTGAATTCTGGTATTCAAAATGTAAGTACAAAAAGTATCAGCATCAAAATATACTTAAAGTACCAACATGAAAAGTACAGAATGTCCCAGGTCACAACGTCAGATATTTTTAAAAATACTGTAGCCTACGTATATCTACAAGCTCACAATGTACTTAGTTACTATATGAACCACTGAAAACGGATTCAGTTGAAAATGAGTTATTTCCATGAATTAGGTGCATTTCATAATCAGTTCATAATTATTGCATACCGTTTGAATCTCATATGAAGCCGTGTCCTGTTTTGACTGTCATTTTAACAGTGGGTGTTCTGAATAACATTAAGACAGAGTTTAAAATGGTATATTCTAGATCAGCACAAACAGAGATATTAATACATCACGAAGAGCATAATGTTTTGTCTGTCCTTTACAATGAAAGAAACTCTTTGAAAGAGTAGTCGGGGCCTTTCTTAAAAGAGTCAAGTCAGCCAGGACATCTTGAAATCCATAAACAAAGTTATGAGACCGCCCATCGGAAGTTCGGAACAACGTCAATTTGAAGTTATATTACCTCCCTTTCAAAAGAAAAGTTCGGACATTGGAAGAAGCATTACTGGGCTTTAGAGTGACATCATCACAGAACTGTGCATGGCAGATGACATTTGCACATCACAATTCACATATTTCTTTCTCTCCCTCGATCGGCCTTTCACACTGCAGTACTGTATTTCCTCCTCTCTTTGGGTTGCTTTCATTCTTTATCTGTATTTAATTATGTCTGCTTTTCTCTGTTTCTACTGTCTAACTTCCTGAAGTCAATATTCACTGTTCTCTCATTCTCTCTCTCTGTCAGTCTCTGTCTGTCTGTCTGTCTGTCTGTCTCTGTCAGTCTGTCTCTTCTCTTGTCTGTCTGTCTCTGTCAGTCTGTCTCTGTCAGTCTGTCTCTGTCAGTCTGTCTCTTCTCTGTCTGTCTGTCTGTCTGTCTGTCTGTCTGTCTGTCTGTCTGTCTGTCTGTCTGTCTGTCTGTCTGTCTGTCTGTCTGTCTGTCTGTCTGTCTCTCTCTCTCTCTCTGCACTCATCTTTGTTCCCATTCATCCCCTCTTCTCTCCTTACATGCCCCTTTATCTCTCCTCTCCTCTCCTCTCCTCTCCTCTCCTCTCCTCTCCTCTCCTCTCCTCTCCTCTCCTCTCCTCTCCTCTCCTCTCCTCTCCTCTCCTCTTCTTTTCTGGCAAGGCTCCATCTCTTCCACTCTGGTGGTTTTTTGCCTCTCTCATTTTCCCCTGATGAAAACCACAAAATCCAAACACACACACGCACGCACACACATATACACACAAGCACAAACAAGCATTTGCATAACGACTTGGCGTGAGTGCGCGTGCGCGCGCGCACACACACACACACACACACGTACACACACACACACACACACACACACACACACGGCTTTCATTTTGTTCTCATGCGTTTCTGTTGTTTGGCCACAGATGAGCATAGAGATGGATGATATATCGTGTGCGTGTGTGCATGCGTGCGTGCATGTGGTGTGTGTGTGTGTGTGTGTGTGTGTTTGTGTGTGTGTGTGTATGTGTGTGTGTGCGCAGTGGGGGGGGGGGGTGTAAAGTAGAGAAATCGTGCATGAAAAGGCTGTTTGAGTCTGTATATTATATGTGCATGTGTGTGTTTGAATGTGTTTACATTAGAAAAAGAGTGGATGGAGGTGGTTATGTGCATGAATTAGTGTGTGTGTGTGTGTGTGTGTGTGTGTGTGTGTGTGTGTGTGTGTGTGTGTGTGTGTGTGTGTGTGTGTGTGTGTGTGTGTGTGTGTGTGTGTGTGTGTGTGTGTGTGTTTTCACTCAGTCACCACCCAATCTGCTGTTGTTGCTAGTAATTATATGTTTGTAAATAAACCTACACACTAGGGGGCGCGAGATAGAGAGAGAGAGAGAGAGAGAGAGAGAGAGAGAGAGAGATTGCACAATATCTTGCCTGGCACTGTTTAGCTTCAAGGACAACTGTGGGAATCTAGAGGACTTTAAGACAGACAGACAGAGACAGATGGAGAGAGAGGTGCCCATGTGTCCCCTGGTTACACCACTGGCTAACCACACACTTCATTCTATGGCTTTAAACACTCACACACACACACACACACACACACACACACACACACACACACACGCACACACACACACACACACACACACACACACACACACACACACACACACACACACACACACACACACACACACACACACACACACACACACACACACACACACGCACACACACGCACACACGACAATGATATGTTGAGAAAAGAATTGACAGAAACCTGAGAAGTAAAAATAGTCCAAAACAATAACAGAACAGAAAGACTGTCTCTCTCTCTCTCCATTACTGTATGTCTCGCTCTGTCACCTTCCGTTACACACACACACACACACACACACACACACACACACACACACACACACACACACACACACACACACACACACACCTCTGCTGCTGGTCTCTTTACTGCCTGTCTGTCTGTGTATCCATGGCTCTCAAAGTGAATCTCTCTGTCACTCACTGTCTATAGCCTGTAGAGCGTCGCAGTCCCGCTCCCTTTCATGATGGATGACGAGCGGCCCGGAAGACCATTTCCAATTCATTTTTCCCATAGACGTTTCATAAAGTATTTATTTAAAGACCTGTAAGCCTCGGTCAAAGCCAACTCGGATGGTGACAACTCTTTACAACAAACAAAGTTTTGGGCCGAACAAATGATTATAAAGAAGAATTACAACAACAAAAAGTTGTCACGATCCAAGTAAATAAATACTCTATGAAACGTCTATGGGAAAAATGTATTGGAAATTGTCTACCGGGCCGCTTGTCTGGAGCGGGACTGCAACGCTCAATATGTCTGTCTCTGTCTCTCTGTCTATATGTCTGTCTCTCTGTCTATACAGTATGTCTGTCTCTGTTTATATGTCTATATGTCTGTCTCTGTCTCTCTCTCTGTCTGTCTCTGTCTATATGTCTATATGTCTATATGTCTGTCTCTGTCTCTCTGTCTGTCTCTGTCTCTCTGTCTATATGTCTCTATGTCTGTCTCTGGCACTCGTGATGCTTACTACTTACTACATGCTGGCTGGGTCACCACAACATGCCCACGCACGCACACACGCACGCACGCACACACACGCACGCACGCACGCACGCACGCACGCACGCACGCACGCACGCACACACCACAATGACACACACTGGCGTCTCTCCCACGCACTAAGATCTGTAACAGACAAATATATTTATATATAAAATTGGAACCTAAATTCCATAATTCCATTTCATTTTCAGGAACATTTCCACATCTGAGCTGTTTTTATAGAAACCACTGTATTTACTTTAGCCCAGGGTCGGTCTGTCTGTCTGTCTGTCTGTCTGTCTGTCTGACTGACTGACTGACTGACTGACTGACTGACTGACTGACTGACTCACTCACCTACATATGGCATCAAATCAACACTTAACAGGGGCAACAGGGCAATATCGCTTCAGAGTGTACATTTCAGAGAGATCACACAAAGTCTGCTCTCAGAGGGGCAATGTGTACTATCCAGTTGTTAGAAATTGTCTAGTCTAGTTAGGATGTATGTTAATTTTTCCATTCTGAAAATATCCAGGACTATTCCGTGCCAATCGTCCATTGTGGGTGTGATTGGGGTTAGCCATCTTCTTGTTATTGGCTTTTTGCTGGCTGCCAAGAGCACCTGCAGTAGCTTTGTGTCTCTTGTCTGGTTAAGACATTCAATGTGGCCCAGGTACAAGGTTGTGAAGTTAAAAGGTATTGGAGTATTAAATAGTAAATACTGAACACAGTGATTTGTGAATATTGTTCCAAAACACCCTCAACTTGAGGCACCCCCAGAAAATGTGAAAGTGGTTGGCTTTCTTTGCCCCACACTGCCTCCAGCACGGCCTATCACCACCTTTGTATTTTTCCTGATACAGGGTCTTAAAATATCTAAGAATATTTTTCCAACAATGCTCTCTCCAGTCCATATAGAACAGGTTGAGGTAGACTGGAACTCCCAGAACCCTCCCCATACTTCCTCTGAGACTGAGAGTACAATTCCTGCATCCCTCTCCCAGGTCTTTGATGTACAACGTGCTTTCATTTTTAGCAACTGAAATGGCACTATATAGCTCAGAGATGGATTCACTTGGCTCCACTGTAAGGGCTGACTTCAGTATGAAAAAGAACTCCGATTCAACTGCAGAAAACACTTTGAATTTACATTATTGATTGATATAGTGCCGCAACTGGAGATATCTGTAAAAGTCAGCCTGTTCCAAACCATGTTTGACTTGTATTGATCTGAAACTATCGATTTCATTTCTTTGTATAAATGACATGTAAGTTGTGACATCTTTCTCTATCCATGACTTAAATATTAAATCTTATGTCGCCTCTATTTGGGGCAAAATCTGTATCGAAGGCACACCATCTGAAAAGTTTTTTTAAACCACATGATCTCACAACCTTTTGCCACACAGTTAACGTATGGCTTATCCATGGATTATTGATCGTCTCTAATCGGTCCGCCAAACCCTTACAGGAGAGTGTGGAAATCAGGCATGGGAGAAGACCTTAAGAGGCGGCTGTTCATAGCTACTGTGGAGTCAGTACTGCTGTATGGGGCCAAGACATGGACCATCACAGTACAACAGGAAAAGGCCCTGGATGGAGTCTACACAAGAATGCTACGAATGGCACTAGGTGTCACATGGATGGACCGCATCAGAAATGTGGACCTCTATGGGGACCTACCACGCGTCACGGACAAAGTCAGAGAGAGAAGGATGAGGCTGGCAGGGCACTGCGTCAGGCACCCAGAACTTGAGGCAAGTAAATTGACCCTATGGGAGCCAACCCAGGGCAAAGCCAGGAGGGGAAAGAAGCGTACCACCTATGTAGACGTGCTGCGGCGCGACAGCTTTGCTGACAACACTGCAGAGCTCAAGAACCTGATGTTGGATAGGAATTTGTGGAGGGCAGCGATCCAGGAATCCCGAGTTGGTGTTGGCTAGACCTCATTCTCGCAGCATGATGATGACTATTACAGCCTGCAGAAGGAAGTCAGCAACGACACCAATAAGCTCCAACTCCTTCCGTCTAGCTTTATTGATATAAACCATCCTAAAGAAATAAAGTACAGGAACCACTTCTATAGAACCAAAGTCATTTTGGTGGAAAATGAAACCAAATGGACCCTTACTGGTCCATTTGGTTTCGTTTTACACTCTCAAGAGTCTATAAGGGTCCATTTGGTTACCAACTCTCCATCATTTAGCTGAGGACCACCTGCTGGAACCTCCTCAAGGACCACTGTTTGAGAACCAGAAGAATTGTATGCTTGTAAGAAGGGTATTTGCTGGTTGTATATCACCCTTACACCAGTGTGCCTATTAGAGCAACAGGACCAGACTGGCTTGTGGTTTCACATGGTATATATTTATTGAGGATGACATGGAGTGATGATTTTAAATGTACATAATGCATCAACTTGTGGCACAACTGTCAGGGTTCCCACAGTACTTCTCTGATGGAGGGCAAAATGTTTGTGAGGTTACCACCTGGGCCTATATAGGCCAGCCGCAGGTGTGCCTAACTAGTAATTAGTATAGGGCCCCACCCACCACTAGAGGAGGAATGAGGTGATCAGCTCCCACTCCACCCCACTCTCAGCTAGAGAGTGAGGGGATTTCGTACAGCGTTATAGATAGGATGCATAGCCAGCGGTACCGAAATGGACTGAACGGAATAGATCAGAATAAACGTATCTGTGCTCTTTGCTGAGTCGGGTCCTGGCTTGGACGGCTGGTGTGAGGGTTTCCATGGCGACTCACCAGGCGGCCAAGGTTAGCGCTGAGGTCTGCCTGGGATTTCAACCCACAACCCACAAGCTCATCAAAGCCAAGGCCACCAAACCGCCATACTCCCACACCTTGGCTTCAAGCAGTCACGAGATTCACAGGAGAGAGAGAGAGAGAGAGAGAGAGAGAGAGAGAGAGAGAGAGAGAGAGAGAGAGACAGAGGCCCTCATTTATCAACCGTGCGTACGCCAAAATATGGGCGCACGCCGAAATTACCGACATTTTCGGCATTTAACATTTCCGGCAAAGCTTGAAATTGAACTTGAGTAGGACAAATAGTCACGTCTGGTCGCGAGCTGGCGTACGCTGTTTTTCTGTTTTACACAAGCGGAGCAGCCTTGTCTGAACTGCTGAGAGGCTGTCACAGGCATCAAAACATATATGTATTCACTCCTAAAATGTTTATATAAAAGGTATGTATAATGTATATGGGCTACATGTAAAAAATAAATAAATAAAAATGTTAAGGAATACATACATGTGTCATATGAAATTAGTAGGAGATAAAATCGCGCAATTAAAAACAATGTTGCAAGAGATGCTTAAGCCATTTAAACAGTGTTTTGCATGAGCGCATACATGCGAGGATTTGGGCTGTCTGTGCTGAAATATTTCCATGACGGGACGTTGGAGAGTATAGGCTAGTGCAGCAGCTGCTGCAGCTCAGCTGCGGAGAGTCCCAACGTGCAGGTATAGCCTACTGTAGCCTAATCTACAGCATGAAGGCCGATGTCTTTCTTACGGTATGTGCAATAATGCAATATAATAAACCCGACGCGTCGCTCGAATGCCAAATGTACCGTGCCAGGCTCCCAGCGCAAGTGGGAACTGCATCGGAGATATAGGTATATTACCCAGCCAGCCCATGCACCAGCCACATGGCTGCACATTCATATAACAGTGACTAACGACTGCGAGGCAATCTAAATAGACTGGCGAACGTCGGAACGTGCATGGTCAGTTGGTCACGGACGGACCACTGTGATAGAGAGAGAGAGACAGACAGACAGACAGACAGGACAGGAGGAGAACCTGCAAAACAGCAGCGTGTGTGTGCCTATTTGTTATTTAATTATGGTTCACAGGTTCAGGTTTTCGTTCACTAATATATCTTGTTGTATATTAAATTAAAAATACTTTAATAATTTAATATACAACTAACAACACACAGTTAAAGTTGCAAATAGCGATATGTGCGTGCGTGCGTGCGGGGGGGTGAGGGGGAAGCGAAGCGAGAGGAGAAACAGACAGCTTTATTTAATGTGTCATGTAGGTGCGTGCGTGCATGACAGCAAGGCAAGCGAGGTGAGAGGGAAACAGACAGGGATCCTGCATGAATTAAATAAAGTTGTAGGCCTACCCTGTCACAGGGTAGGCCTACAACTGTATAGTTGTCTGTTTCTCCTCTCGCTTCGCTTCCCTTGCTGCCCGCCTCACCCCCCGCACGCACGCTTTATTTAATTCATGCAGGTGTTCGTTCTTTATTTGTTTAACAACACACCAGTTAGTTGGGCTTGCAAGTTGCGTGTGCGTGCTGTGCGTGTGTATGAGAGAGGGGGGTGAGGCGAGCAGCAAGGCACGGGAGAAACCTATTTTTTCATGTAACCATGGTTTCAGGAAACGTATTGCCGTTGTTCATGTCGCAAAAACGAGGGCGAGGCTTGATTTCTTAGGGCGTGCCAGATCAAATTCAGCCGTGACATTTATTAACGTGAGAACAAAATTAAGGAAGGATCAGCTGTTTGCGATCACTTTATAAATGCCGTGGCGACGTGGGTGTACTACGAAACCTGCACTCGAATCTGTGGCAGATTTTACACTCGATTGATAAATGAGGGCCAGAGACAGAGACAGAGAGAGAGAGAGAGAGAGATATTGCCTGGCAAGTGGGAGAGAGAAATTCAGAGAATGAGAGGAAGGAATATTATGGAGTATGGACATATACTGTATTTGCCTGATTAAATATCCCCATGTTTATTTATTTTTTATCCCACGATTTTGTAACCCATTTTTCACCCCTGTGTCAATCATCTAATGTGATCCTGGGCTCTACACACCCTCCACCAACCTAGTCCCCATATATGGGGGACAAGGGGAGAGCAACGGACTTGAACTCATGCTTCCTTCATGCCTGAGTGTCCAAGTTGCTCCTTTACACCTGACAGGGGGGAGTTTCCCTGGTTGGACGTAGCGCGTGGAAAGGAACACGTTATTCCAACCAGTTCCTTTCCCCTCCATCAGGCGCCCTGGCTGACCAGGGGGAGGCAGTTTAGTGACCAGGATTCCTGCATGTTTTTTGTGAGGGTACCTACCCTAGGGGACACGGGGAGAACATGCAAACTCCACACAGAAAGGCCCTTTCGCCAAAAACCGCCTTCGGGTATGGGCACTGATGACGCGGAGCAGGAAACACGCCACCAGCATCCACAGCGTCCCGAGCGGGAATCGAACCCAGGACCTTCTAGCTGTGAGGCGACAGCACTACCAACTGTGCCACCGTGCCCCTTTAAATATCCCCATGTTTCACTCCACAGGGACATCTGACCTGAGTCTTGTCTTCAGAACTGTCTGTAATTGAAAGGAGCTTACCGTATGTTGTCATTAGAATATATTTTTGTCTACAAATATTTCAGTAGCAGGTTTTGGTGCCAAAACTATTTGATTGACTTTCAAAAATGGATTACCTTGCTCAGGGTCACTATTAGCATGGCCTGGAAGGAAACTGTAGGAAGTTGGGGTGTTAGTGTGTGTACGCGGTAACCTATAGCAACTGAGACTTACTCGCAGGAAAGACAGGAAAGATTAACTTTGACCCACAAACCTTTAACTGGCACATGGCTCTGCTGATAGATTTTAGATCAAGACACAAGTTCCTCACAAATATACAAAAGCTAGAATCAGCTATTTTAACGTTTAACCACCCTCTCCATTCTCTCTCTCTCTCTCTCTCTCCACCACCTCTCCATTCTTTCTTTCTCTCTCTCTCTCTCTCTCTCTCTCTCTCTCCATTCTCTCTCCCTCCCTCTCTCCTTTCGCCAACCCCTGCTACAGGAAACGAGTCAGGGCCACTTCCTGCACAGACAGGAAACCGGACGCGGTGAGTGTATGGAGGGGAGCCTGGTTTCCTGCTGCTGGGAAAAAAGGAGAGAGAGAGAGAGAGAGAAATTCAGAGACAAGGAAGAGACCACAAATGACCTCATATCATCAGGTATCCATATGTGCACGGGGAAGTGCATGGCAAACCCCTCTCTCCTCTACCCTGAGTTGTTTAACCTTTTCCGGCCGCAACCCCTGAGAAAAAATAAAGGGAAGCTCCGCACACTCAGATCTGCGCACAATCAATGTATTTATTTAGCCGCAACCCCTCAAAATAATATTGGAACTGGGGATCCCCCCACCCTGATAAGCACATGGAATGCAGGATTTAGTTTGACTCGGTTCCACAGATAAATTGTGAAAATATAGCCTCTGACTGTCACGTTGTGAGCGTGCCTCACAACTTACATTAATTGACAATTCATGAATCATTATAGTATGTTTTTCTTTTCTCAAACCCTTCTTTTAGGTATTAAAAAAAGATCTTAAAAGAGTACCACAGACGAAAAACAGTCTAAGTCCAAATTTCATTCTGACCCCTCCACGAAAAGGCCTCGTTGTCCTGAACCCTTATCTATCATTTATACATTATGGATCAATAGTGTGGACTTAGACTGTTTTTCGTCTGTGGCATTCATTATTGTCACTTCACTGTCATCTGAGGACCCCCTCTGGGGGGTGTCGACCCACATGTTGAGAACCACTGTCTCAAAACCTCCATTCTTAGTCAAACAGACTTAAGTGCTTTTCCCCATCCGCATCAAATCAAGCTCACAACTGTTGCCCCCTGCAAATCACAGATGCTGGGATATATTTGTATATTCTTTTATTGTATGTTGCACTGCATGTCCAGTTAGTCTTTTATTGGCTCATCCATTTATTCTTAACTGACTGCAGTCGTCAATAAAATATTCCATCCATCCATCAGTCATTCTGTAGCAATCTGTAGCATTATGCCACTAGTACATAATGCATATGGTTCATAGTTATTGTTGGACTTCCCCTGAATGACAGAGGTGGTCTGTGGGTTTGTTATGAGCTGAAAGACACACAAACAGAGAGAGAGAGAGAGAGAGAGAGAGAGAGATCTTGGAATTGCTTGGATCTCTCATTGGTGGATATTTCATGTCTGACAGACACACACAGACTCACACCCTCCGAATCAAATAAAACATAAATAGTACGAACACACAATCTTGCAAACACATATGCATATTGCATACCCGTCCGTGCATGGCCACACACACGCATGCGCAAACAAACACACACACACACACACACACACACACACACGCACACATGGTGAGGATCCATCTGACATACCACATGTGACCAATAAAACAGTGTACTGAGACACAGAGGGAATTGGGAAACCCCCTTTTTCTTACTTTCTTTCTCTCTCCCTCTCTCCCTCTCTCTCTCTCTCTCTCTCTCTCCCTCTCTCTCTCTCTCTCTCTCTCTCTCTCTCTCTCTGAATGATGGTCAATTTTAGACCCTTTTTGTTGTTGGTTTGTATCTCTCAATATCTCACTCTTTCGGTCTGTTTTTCCACCTCTAGCTTTGCACCTTTCTATCTCGCTCAAGGTCAAGGTAAAGCTGAACCTTTCTGTCTCTCTCTCTCCATCTCCTCTTAATATCTCCCATAGATTCGTTTGGGGAGAAGTAAACACACACACACACACCTGATGGAATAATGAGTAATAGAGTCACTCCAGGGGTCAGGTGGTTGGGTGCATCCTCCCCAAGACCAACATGGGTCAGCAATCAGTACGTGGGGGAATTGGCATAGCCATTTATACAGGACAAAATGAAAAACACGCACGCACATGTTCAAATGTAACGAAAAATGGAAAAATGCACATCAAGCACATGCAGTAGGCCCACACACACACACACACACACACACACACACACACACACACACACACACACACACACACACACACTAGCTGGTGTTCAGATGCGATTCCAGTGTCGTGTTATCTTTTCCAGCAGCACCATGAGGTGTTCGCGCACGCACGCACGCACACGCACACACTCCTAACTTCCACAGGAGTTTCCTCTTCATTACTCACATTCCACTTCGTCACACATTTAGTTACCTCAGTAACACACACACACACACACACACACACACACACACACACACACACACACACACACACACACACACACACACACACACACACACACATACACACTAGGTGGAAAGTCTGGTGACACACACTAACACAACCCGAATTCAGGAATTCGGGAAGTTCGGAAAGGGTGTGTTTGAGTCCATGTGAGAATCAGCATGCATGCGTAAGTTTATGCCTGTGCGGCTGTGTGTATGCGGCTGTGTGTGTGTGTGTGTGTGTGTGTGTGTGTGTGTGTGTGTGTGTGTGTGTGTGTGTGTGTGTGTGTGTGTGTGTGTGTGTGTGTGTGTGTGATACAAAACATTCCATACCACACACAAACCCTAGCTTGGTTTTTATGAGCCAGTAAGAAGAGCAAAGCTTTTCTGTTCTCAAACCAACACATAATTGGGTCTCATGGAAATAATAAAAAAAAATCTCTCTTGTCTCAAATATGAGAGAGAAAGAGAGAGAGAGAGAGAGAGAGAGAGAGAGAGATGTGAGGGGGGAGAGAGAGGTGAGGAGGAGAGAAAAGGGGGAGGAAGAGGGATGAAAAGAGAAGGGGGAGAGGGGCGGGGGAGCGGGCGAAAGAAGAGGGAAGACAGAGAGTGAGTGCTAAGGAAAGTCAAATAAAAACAGACGACAAAGAGATGAAGAAAGACGATTGAAATCCTAGATGTAAAAGAAAGGGAGAGAGAGACAGAGAGAGAGAGGGGGGGTGGCAGTGTTTCAGTCCTCCAAATGTTTTCGTTTGAGGCCGACAGTGGTTTTACAGTGTGTGTGTGTGTGTGTGTGTGTGTGTGTGTGTGTGTGTGTGTGTGTGTGTGTGTGTGTGTGTGGGTCTAGAGTCGGATCAGGACCCAAGAGAACGGACCGAGAACAGAACACACAGGATTAGACAGGGCCCATGCAGCAACACAGGGGCTATTGTCTTTGTCTTTCTTTCTTCTTAGTCTGTATTCTCTCTTCGTCTTCACTTGAAAGATGTGAAAAACAGGATGAATACATCTAGGCCTATACAGTATACAGTGTACAGTGCTGTTACACTGTAAACCTAGCTAGCCTATACTAGTTACAAATTACTCCTCCTGATATATTGTGCATTTTTATTTGAACTGCATTTTTGCATGCAGACAACTTAAACCAAAGGAACCAAAACATAACTCTACTGGTATAGGCCTATTACCGCACATTTATGATATAGCTTTACTGCAATCACAAAAAGATGCACCAAAGAAATTCACAAGCACTCAAAATATAACATTTCCCAAACAAACTTAAAAAGTGCAGTCAAGCGAAATGGACATGAAGTAAAATAGTTTTCTTTGTAGTTGCATGTGTACACTCTCGGCCTTAACGTGCATGAACACAGAGGATTTGACTGGGTATAGGGTTCATATTGTGTTTCACCATTAGATCGCACAGAAACGTCTTCACAGCAGATTCACAAAACCCAAACTCATTAACCTCATTAAAACATCTTTTATTTTGTAAAACCATCTGTAAAAAAACACATCTGAACATATCCATTTACAACCCAGCCTTGATTTTTTTTAAGTGTAAAAAAGCTAAAACACAGCTCCCTGTCAAACTGTTTTAAGGAGTCACACACAGCTACACTTGAGTACAATTCTGCTTTCAATTTACTCTTTCAATCCACAGCTGCTGAGAAGAAAAAAGAGAAAGAACTCTCCTTTGTTTTAATCCCAAAGTCTTGGGTGTTTTTTTCCTTTTCAAAGATAATTATTACCAAAAGGAGTTATTACTGGGAGTACAAGCCTTCTCTCTGATGTGTGTGTGTGTGTGTGTGTGTGTGTGTGTGTGTGTGTGTGTGTGTGTGTGTGTGTGTGTGTGTGTGTGTGTGTGTGTGTGTGTGTGTGTGTGTGTGTGTGTGTGTGTGTGTGCGTGTGCGCGCATGCGTGTGTGTGTGTGTGTGTGTGTGCGTGCGCGTGTGCGTGTGCGCTCACGTCCCAATGAGCTAAAATGGAAACAAATGACAAACTCCTTTCTTTTGGTGTGTCAAATGAGAAGAATGTCAAATGAGACATTCTTCTGTCCTTGATCCTCAGAAAAACTCACAAATTCACATTAAGTCAAGCTAGATTAGCGTTGGCGCGGTGAGCTGAAGTTTGGCTGTGTGTTGATGTCATTGGTGTCCTAGCACAAGGCATGATTTAATGTCTTTCAAAGACCTTTCTCACAGCAGACATTGTGACGAGTCATAAACAGTTGGAGGTACTAATGGTGGACTCTTAACTGTAACTCTGGACTGTAACCGTGCAACCGCATACGTGCACTGTGCAGCTCCTGTACAGTCAACTTGCAGTTAACACGCTGGACATAGAAAAACATATCAAAGAAACAGACCCTATAACTAATGTCATGGACAATTATTTTATTCTCCAAGTTGTACTGCTTGATTCCCTAAGGGTGGAAAATGCAGACTATTGATGAGCAACGTGTTTCGACCTTTCGGTCTTCGTCAGTTCTCAATTGTTTTATCTCGATTTGTTTCTTTGCAAGTCTGCATTGTACACCCTTAGAGAATCAAGCAGTACAACTTGGAGAAGGAAAAAGCCCTTTTTGTCTATAGTTCTGCCTGTATCACCAAAGAGCACCCATCTATATAATAATAAGGGCCACCGACCCTTCCCTGCAGCACTTCTATTTCTCTATTTCCCAACTAATGTCATGTCAGGTCCAACGGTGTATTTGTTATTTTCCATACCTATGTTTGATTACGCTGTATATTATATTTGTATATTATCTTTGGTGAGAACCACATACAGTATAAGCCCTCCATGGGTTTCTTTTCTCACCTGCACATATTTCTCTTTTATTGAGGTTACCTTTTTTGTACTGTATTTATTGTGCGAATAAACTAAACTAAACTAATGGCATAAGTGTCTACTGTGGAAAATACCTATTTTTTAAATGACCTATTCAACAGCACAATAAACAGACCAACTTCAGCTCAATGTTCCAAACTTACAACATCTTGTTGTTTATCTCTTCAGTATAAATATATAACCACATGGACCCTATCAAGTGGGTACATTCTCACCAATGACTTTCCTGTGTACTGTCTGACAAATAAAAGGCAAACAGCAGTATACACTGAAAATAAAGATTTAGTAAATATGTTACCGTGAATAGCCTACTGTACGTTCTGGTTCTGTACTTCCAAATAACTCATATTTCCATCTTCTCAGTCTTGCTACTTTTTGGTCACAGGCCATAGGGTCTCATTAGAGCAAACCTAATCGCCAATAAATATGGCCAAACAAATTCTTTAGGCAGGACAGAGGATTTAGTTTGAAGTCATAGTTTGCAGTTTAACCTCAACTCTCAAGCGGTTAGGTCTTTTAGTTTTGTAGGACATTAAAAAGAAAAGAAAATCAGCACTTTTTGTCTCTTATTTTTTCCTTTTTTATTTTACAAAACTAAAAGAAAACAAAATACATTAATAATTCAATATAACTTCTAATAAGTAGTGTTCCTTCTATACAGTTAAAATACTCAACCCAGTGCAAATACAATGGAATTCATGGCCACATTCCTTCTCTTCACAAAACTGACCGACGATGGCTTGAGCGTCCAAGATATGTTGCTGTTGTTGCTGTAATGATTCCTGCTCGCAGTTAAAATGTATTATCGTTGCATAGTCTCTGATATTTTTGTGGGCAGCCTTTTTTGAGTGGAGAAACCACTTTTCTCATGAGGGGTTTGGGACGCTCACAAACGCAGGCAAGAAAAGGCATTGCGGATATATACAGTAAATGGCTATATCAAATAACACGCTAGCAAGCCTTCCTGGAAGCATGAGACCAACCCAACTATCATTGTATTTGCTCCTTTTAACATTTAAAGACAACTAGAATGACTTGACTGCCGGGATTCTTGACATTTCTCAGCCCCAAAAAAAGAAAACGGTTGCCTCAGCATGGGAACCAGTTTGAGGAAAACACAGAGCTATGAAGGAGGTTGTGTGGGGCCTGTTTTGCACAACACTTTTAGCCAGAGTCAGCAGCCGCGGGTTCTCAATGTCTTGCACCAGAATGAATGGAATGACTCAACATGTAGCTGCAGCAGGAATTGAACTCGCGACCTTTCGCAAAGTCACTGTAATCACTCGGCCACCTTTCCAGGAAAAGCCCTGTAGGAAAAAAGAAAAAGTTTGCAATCAAAGGATCCAGTTCTTACTGCTGTGGTGGTTTGGGGGAAAACCCAACCCAGCCTTGTTAAAATAAAAGGCGAGCTGGTTAGTGTTGTCAGGTCCAGTTCCGTTGGTAGCATACAGAACCTGTGCCTACAGCGATATATGGGATGCATTCAAGTCTGACTGTCCTTCCATCTATCTGTCCATCCATGAATTTGGTACAATTCCTGATTTATACTTCCTGATTTATGTCGTGGACTTAAAATAGCCGATCTACAAGCTCACAACGCATTGCAGCGCAACACATTGTGAGCTTGTATGGATCTCCTATTTTCATCAAAATTCTAAGTCAAAATCAAGCTTTTACATTTCATAGTGCATGATTTTGCCAGCAGAGTCCCGGGAACACGTCCTGAGATGTAAAAAAAGAATTTAAAAAAAAGAAGACATGAGATTTGTGCATGGAAGCAGAGCTTGCGGACACCTGATCACCATGTTACACACAGTGCATATTTTACAACATGCCTCGGACATGCAGTACATGACCAGCAGGGGAGAGAACACTAGGGGTCAGAGGTCATTAGATCAGCCAGGAGTGCTGTGGCTGTTCGTGGTCAGCGTATTCCGACAACACGTTGGTCCGACTCGCCCCCGGTACTAACCCTGACCCTAAACAGCATGTGAAGCCACGCTGTCGGACTAATGTGACTGTCCCGACTGTTCGGGGTCATGCTACATGACAGATGCATGTTGTAACGGGTTCAAACCAGCAACCTTTCAGTCGCCAGACATAATACTACAGCCACTGTGGGTCGGTATTAGTAACAGATTCAATGTGCGCACAATGGCATATCACATTTAAAAAAAAAATCACAATTAAGAATAATTATAGAACACTGTCACACCGGCAGTAGTAAAAAATGGCCTTTTATTTATAATGTCTGTGGTGGTAAAAGAATGGCCAAAATGTTGATGCGAGATGTGGAATGAAATAATCGTCATTAGTTTATTTAAAAAAAAAATCGGTTTGCTCAACCATACTTGTGACATGAGATGGAAAAGTGAGAAAAGACCTGTTGTCACACTGGTCTTTTTTTTCCCTCAGTGATAACTGTTCCTGGCGCCACATTTTCCAGTTCCGGGAGAAGGGTTGAAGGTTGTGTCTCTGTCTCAGCTCATGTGTGACATTGGTGACTGTACAACACTCTCCTCTTTCAAAATGAAACCAGGTCTTAACAACATGATGAGATAAAGGCCTATTTAAGTGAGCTAAAAAAGGGGACATTTAACCAGTGATACAGGCACTGTAGTAGACCGCACTGCTGGCGTCAGCCAGAGCAGATATGAGCGGACTGCTCCCTTCCTCACACCCACTACTGCTACTGCTGTTGATAATGCTACTGACGCTACCAAGACTGCTGCCACCACGGCCGCCCCCGACCTTGGAGCCGCTGACCCCGTAGACCTCCGAGCGGTTCCGGTTGATGCTCAGGTAC
Source organism: Protomyctophum parallelum (assembly GCF_964188405.1). Classification (NCBI taxonomy): domain Eukaryota; kingdom Metazoa; phylum Chordata; class Actinopteri; order Myctophiformes; family Myctophidae; genus Protomyctophum; species Protomyctophum parallelum. The sequence continues at coordinate 10,547,891 of NC_139705.1, forward strand.
TGGTCAAACTCGTGTCTGTCCACCTCGGACCAGAAGTCCGCGGAGGAAGAGGGACCCAAGTGAGCGGCAGACTCCGGATCGGAAGGGTCTAAGTGAGCGGGCGGAGGGAGGAGAGCCGGAGAGGAGGAGGAACAGATGGGAGGGGTCTCGGGCGGAGGGGAGAGCTGCCCCAAGTGAGAGGGGGCGAAATGGGCGGGGTGATGGCCGCCCCCGCCGCCGCTTCCATACAACTGGCTGTAGTAGCTGACGGGGGAGGAGCCTAGCGGCGCATGGCCGACGGGAGGCTGATGGGGGAAGGAAGCGGTGGAGGAGTCAGGAAGCGGGGGCGAGCACTTGGCGGGACTTCTCAGGCCGATGTGGTGAGGAGGACTGTGGACGGACGTCACCCTGCAGTCACTAGGACCCTGCAGGGAACCCGGAGTCCCTCTGGAACTGACGGGGCCCATTCTAGAGTCGACGGAGCTCATTCTAGAACTCATGCCGGGGCTCATGCTGGAGCTCACGTTGGACGCCTGACTGTGCGTCACGGCCCCGTGAAGAGAGTTATGGTAGCCATGGCCGCCGTAGTGGTGGCCGCCGTGGTGGCCGTGGTGCGGCTGGTGGAGGTGGTGATGGTGGAGGTGGTGATGGTACCCGTTGCTCCACCCTCCTCCTCCTCCTCCTCCGCCCATCCCGGCCTCCTCCTGCTGCATGTGCTGGGGGAAGAACACGGGCTCTCCGCCGCCGTCCTCCATGACGTCCAGCGGTGACATCTCGGGCGTCGGCAGGCCGTAGCTCTCCATCTCGCCCCCGTGGCCCCCGCCGTGGGTCTGCAGCTCCCGGAAGTGGCCCAGCGAGGGCAGCAGGTGGTGGGCGTGAGGATGGTGGTGCATAGGGTGGCCTCCTCCTCCCGGCGGCCCGTACGTGGAGGAGCCCTCCGAGCGGCCGTCCCCCGTCAGAGGAGAGAGGCCCAGCCCCCCCGGCCCTCCTCCTCCTCCCTGGGCCAGGCTGTGCAGCAGAAGTCCCGGTTCGACCCGTTTCAGCTTCTTGGTGGTCTTCTTGCGACGCGGCCGGTACTTGTAGTTGGGGTGGTCCTGCAGATGCTGGACGCGCAGGCGCTCGGCCTCCTCCACGAACGGACGCTTGTCGGGCGCACTCAGGGCCTTCCACGACTGACCTGTACGGGGGGACAGCACGGATACACACATTGTTAGATGTATTGTATGTATCATCATCAAAATCATCTAAATCAATAGCATTATTACGATGGCACATAAATAAACAAATACACAAAGACAAGAAAACCCCCCGAAATAAACACTAAAAACTAAATGGAACAAAAACAAGGAACAAAATACACAATATACTACAATACACATCAAGGTAATTTTTTTAACTCATCTAAAAACTAAACTGCAGTATCAGAATAGAATGCGATAAAAGATAATTTAGAAAGGTCACGTCTGTCTCCGCAAATCCACTTCTCAGAATCTGACACTGATTACACACCAAACCGCAGTCTATTCATTTCATATTAAATTACATTTGGTGTTTTTCTGTAAATCCACAAAACTACCAAACTAGCGAATGTGAGGATCGGCGCTGTGATTCATTAGAGAGCTGAGACAGTTGTTACCAATTAGATGATAATTGATTAAAGAGCCACACATCAAACTCTCTCATGATGTCTCTTTTAAATCCTGCTTGACTGCGGTCCAAATCGTAGACATGTAGGAATTGCATGCTTTGGCTGAACTACAGCAGACATTCTGCTCCATCCACAAGAGGAATTGTTAGGTTAAGAAAAAACAGATTTTACAACCTCTGTGAGTTATTGCATTTAACCAGGAATGAAACATTAAACATTAAACATGAGAAACATTCAAGTGTGTGACACAACTTTAGCTCTACTGAATAATGTCCAATAACCAATTGTCCGCATTATTTATTGTAAGCATTGACGCAGGATATTATATATTATAAAGAACATGAAGGGGGACAGTGTTAACAGTCGGCTGTTTGCAGTCTTCTGTACAATATGGCCGCCTCTGCATTTCTCAAAAGCAATTAGGTTTACTACACAGCTTTACAACATTCAGATGTGATGTGTCTCTTCATGTGTATTAGTGTGCATGTGTTCCTCTTACCCAGCATCTTGCTGAGGACAGCGTTGTGGAGGTCGGGGTTCTGCAGGGCCAGGCGTTTCCTCTCGTCCTTGGCCCACACCATGAAGGCGTTCATGGGCCTTCGGATCCTTGGCTCCCCTCCCGCGGCCCCGGGCCCTCCCGCTGCCTTCCCCTCAGACAGGCTGCCTCCGGCCCGGCCCGGACCACAAGAATCCGGGCTACTCCGGGTCTCCAGACCGCCGCCACATGCCCCCATCACTCCCTCTGAACTCTCTGATCGGAGAGACAGGAGGACCCGGTGCTCTGCTGCGCTTCCCGTCCTCCTGTCGCGTTCCATTCCCAGGCCATCGGGCGAGGAGGCGGCGTCCCCAGAGAGGTCGTGCTCGAATCCCACCTCGGAGGTGTCGGAGCTCGCGGGGCTCCATGGGTGATGTCCCCCGACCGGCACGGAG